>NC_057747.1:7177694-7196500 GCF_004010195.1 Chiloscyllium plagiosum
CATGAATCACTTAATTGATTAAAGTTAATTACCAATAACAACTATTAACAGCTGTTATGTATGAAATAATATCATAAATAGACTGGCAATAAATTATTTCATTACTGATATTGGTCTGATATCAATGAGACTGATAAGAAAACTTTATGTAATGCTGGAGTTTAATTCAGATAAGTGTGAGGTGTTGCATTTTGGTAAAACAAGCCAGACCAGGATTTACACAGTTAATGGTAGGGCCCTGGAGAGTGTTCTTGAACAGAGAGAACACGTAAGGGTGCAGGTACATTGTTCTTTGAAAGTGGCGTCACAGGTAGACAGGGTGGTGAAAAAGGCATTTGGCGTGCTTTCCTTCAGTCAGAGCATTGGGTACAGGAGTTGGGACGTCATGTCACAGCTGTAGAAGACATTGGTAAGGCCACATTTGGTGTATTGCAGATAATTCTGCATGGGAAAGATGTTATCAAATTAGAAAGGGTGCTAGGAAGGTTTACAAGGCTGTTACCAAGACTGGAAGGTTTGAATTAAAGGAAGAGGCTGGATAGGCTGGGACTTCTTTCCCTGGAGCATAGGAGGCTGAGGGGTGACCTTCTAGAGGTCTGTTAAATCATGAGGGGCATGGATAAGGTGAATAGCCAAGGTCTTTTTTTCCACATTTGGAGGTTGCTGTGTTGGACTGGGGTGTACAAAGTTAAAAATCACACAATACCAGGTTGCAGTCCAACAGGTTTATTTGGAAGCACTAGCTTTCAGGTGGTTGAACTGTAAATAAATCTGTTGAACTGTAACCTGGTGTTCTGTGATTTTTTTAAACTCTTTTTCTGTACTGAAGTGCCAGGATAGGGCTTGGCTGCAGTAATGACTGTCAAGGCGAGTATGTTGCTGGGTGTGGGTCGAGCTACATTATCAGGATTGGACAAACATTTTCCTACAGGAACCTCAGTGAAAGGTTAAGACTGGGTAATGCAGGTAACTGTGAAGATTGAAAAGATTAAGGGAGAATGCAGGGTCAACGAAGATGCTGTCAGTAACCTTGTTCTCCAAAATAAAGAAAACATATTTGCAGATTGTTTGTAGCTGGGAAAATACAAAATCTGATAGTTCAAAGCTAGAAAAGGTTTAACTTTTACATATAGAGGGTTGTGCATATGAGCGGCTAGAGGAAATGTAAAGGTGAATACAATTACAACATTTAGAAGACATTTGAATAGGTACACTGAACAGGGAAAGATATAAAAGAGACCTAAAAGGCAACTTTTTTACTCCAGAGGGTGGTGCATATATGGAATGAGCTGCCAGAGGAAGTTGTGGAGGCTGGTACAATTGCAACATTTAAGAGGCATCTGGATGGATATATGAATAGGAAAGGTTTAGAGGGATATGGGCCAAATGCATGCAAATATGACTAGTTTTTTTAGATTTATTTATTTATTAGATTCCCTACAATGTGAAAACAGGCCCTTCGGCCCAACAAGCCCTTCGAACAGCAACCCACCCAGACCTATCTCCCTCTGACTAATGCACCTAGCACCATGGACCATTTAGCATGCCCAATCCACCTGAACAGCACTTCTTTGGATTGTGGGGGGAAACCGGAGCACCCGGAGGAAACTCGCGCAGACGTTGGGAGAATGTGCAAACTCCACACAGATAGACACCCGAGGCTGGAATCAAATCCGGGTCCCTGGCACTGTGAGGCTGCAGTGCTAACCACTGAGCCACTATTAAGAAGCCTGGTTGGCATAGATGAGGTTGGCCTGTATCCATCCTGTAAACCTCTCTGACTCTGTGACTGTATGGTGATGGCATCAGATGGATACAGGTGGGTCCAGTCAGAGTTCTTCTCAAAGGGCATGTCTGCCTAACTGGAAAGGGGAAAGCTGAAGGGGCCAAGTGGCCTACTCCAGCGCCTAATTTATATATTTGTGTGACTGACATTTAACAATGAGGGGGAACTTTTGGATCCTCCGGTGCTGATTCCATGGGGAGTGGGATTGTGGGGAGTATCACCTGGGGTGTGGCTGTCTCATTTCTCGCTTCCCATGGTGTGTCTGGTCCAGCCATGGGGACTTATCTTTCTTGATTACAGGGAAGATGTCAGAAGTAGGTTCTTTACACAGAGAGTGGTGGGTGTGTGGAATGCATTGCCAGTGGTGGTAGTAGATTAGGGACATTTGAGTGACTGTTGGATTGGCACATATGTAGGTTAGTTTGGTCTTAGAATAGGATAAAAAGTTGGCATAATATCGAGGACCAAAGGGCCTGTACTGTACTGTATTGTTCTATGTTTTATGAACCATCCAATCTCCTGATCTTGGTGCCATCCATGTTTGGGTTACCTTCAGATTGGCCCACAACAAGGAGTGGACCTTCCCTCAGGATGGGCCACCGATTTGCAAACAGTTAGATCCTCAATGAACTCAACTTATTGTCATCACATTCCCCCTTCAGTCGAAGCAAAGCGCTCAGAAACAGAGTAGTTTTACCTCCTTCATCTTTATTCCAGGCCCTAGAGGGAGATAGAACGATCGCCCATGTAACAGAGACATGAGTTCACGGTCTTCTCTGGAACAGCAGCTTCTGAATGAACTATATAGTCATTTTACAGGGAGGAACATCCAGATAAGGCAACATACATATTGATTGGGTGACCATTACAATCAGTGAGCATCAACAGTAAAGATTAAGCCATCTGCTGTTACACAATGAATAACTGACTTCACATAATGAATACTTTTCACCTTATTAACTGACCTCACACACTGAATGCTTCCAATATTGTTAAATGGCTCTACATAATGACTGCTTTTCCTCCTTGTTAACCCATTACCCTTGCCCCTAGCACCCCATTGTTAACTGTAAGTTCTTACCTGATCTGCTTCATGCTAAGCTGAACCTCTTTTTTCACAAACTACATCTTGATCTGTCATGCTCAGCTGAACCTCTCATTTCACAAAACTCAGAACTTAACTCTTTCTCTGCCTGCTTATACCCTATACACATTCTCAAACTGAAGGGTATAATAATAATGTGGATCCAGATAATATTCACATGATGATAGCTAAATGTCTGCAAAGGACATGTTTGAGGGTAAGAGCCATTCGCTGATCTTTCTCATTCCTTCCCCAGAAAAGGATAGGGACCAACCTGAGATCTGTGACGCTGGAAAAGCACAGCCGGTCAGGCAGCATCCGAGGAGCAGGAGAGTCGACATTCCGGGCGCAAGTCCTTCATCAGGAATGTCTGATGACTCAATCCTGATGAAGGGCTTATGCCCGAAACGTTGATTCTCCTGCTCTTCGGATGCTGCCTGACCTGCTGTGCTTTTCCAACACCACACTCTCGCCTCTGATCTCCAGCATATGCCGTCCTCACTTTCTACCAACCTGCGATGTTCCTGGCCCAGAGACAGGGTTCCATCTGAACTATATTTATGATTTATCTTTTTTTTAAAAAATCATTCATGGGACCTGGGCCAGCATTTATTGCCCAGACTTAATTGCTCTGAGAATGTGAGCTGACTTCTTGAGTTGCTGCAGTCCATTTTCTGTAGATAGAGCCACAATGCTGTGAGGGTGGGTGTTTCACCGCTCTTTTAAAATGGTTGCAATTTTGAGAAAAATAGTGAAAATGTACTGAAGTGCTAGGACAGGGCTTGGCTTCATTAATGACTGTCACAGCGAGTACGTTGCTGGGGTGTGGATCGAGTTACTTTATCAGGATTGGACGAACATTTTCTTACAGGAACCTCGGTGAAAAGTTAAGACTGGGTAATGCAGGTAACTGTGAAGATTGAAAAGATTAAGGGAGAATGCAGGGTCAACGAAGAAGCCGTCAGCAAACTTGTGCTCCAAAATAAAGAAAATATATTTGCAGATTGTCTGCAGCTGGGAAAATACAAAATCTGATAATTTTAGTATTTGGGAGTTAGCAGGAGATGGGCGAAGCAAGAATTAGTACTTGCTGGAGAAAACCAGGAACTACAGTATGCAGAATCCGGGCATTAAAGTAAAGAGTGTGAAAGTTTAAGAGGTACATAGACTGAAACAGAGCTGCTTTGTACTAGAAAACAGCAACATTTCCCTCAGATTCTGCCCCAGCGGAAACGCAGCATCAGTACAGTAATTTCCTCCCTCCCTCCTGTCTTGCTGCCTCTCCCCATGTTGTAACTTTAACCTGCTGAAGACAGCAGGGTCCTATTACTATGTGTGCAGGCCAGCTACAATTATGGCCCTTGGGTCCAATGGCTACTGTAATGCCAATCCTGAGCTGAGATTTGTCTTGCGTTCATCCATGTCGAACCTTGCAGCAAACGTATTCAGCTCACAGAGGCACAGAGTTAGAAGTTCAGATTTTTGCTTTAGCTTTGTGGTGATGGAGGAGCTGGAGCACAAAGAAAGCTTGAGACTCTCCTCATTCATACACCATTTGATGGGTTGCCTTCCTGACCCCAATCTTGGGCATTTACTAACAACCAGGGACTGTTCCTATGGGGTCACTGAGGGAACAGTGATATATTTCCAAGTCAGGATGGTGAGTGGCTTGGAGGGGAACTTGCAGGTGGTGGTGTTCTCGTGTCCTTCTAGCTTACGGGTTTGGAAAGTGCTGTGAAAGGAACCTTGTCAGATTTCAATGGGAGTTTGATCAGGTGGGCCAATGGGCAGGGTGGCAGATGGAGTTTAATTTAGATAAGTGTGAGATGCTGCATTTTGGAAAAGCAAATCTTCGCAGGATTTATACACTTAATGGTAAGGTCCTAGGGAGTGTTGCTGAACAAAGAGACCTTGGGGTGCAGGTTCATAGTTCCTTGAAAGTAGAGTCGCAGATAGATAGGATAGTGAAGGTGTTTGGTATGCTTTCCTTTATTGGTCAGAGTATTGATTACAGGAGTTGGGAGGTCATGTTGCGGCTGTACAGGACATTGGTTAGGCCACTGTTGGAATATTGCGTGCGATTCTGGTCTCCTTTCTATCAGAAAGACGGAGTGAAATTTGAAAGGGTTCGGTAAAGATTTACAAGGATGTTGCCAGGGTTGGAGGATTTGAGCTATAGGGAGAGGCTGAGGCTTTTTTCCCTGGAGAGTTGAAGGCTGAGGGGGACCTCATAGAGGTTTATAAAATTATGAGGGGCATGGATAGGATAAATAGACAAGGTATTTTCCCTGGAGTGGGGGAGTCCAGTACTAGAGGGCATAGGTTTAGGGTGACTGGGAAAGATATAAAAGAGACCTAAGGGGCAACATTTTTACCCAGAGGGTGGTGCATACATGGAATGAGCTGCCAGAGGAAGTGGTGGAGGCTGGTACAATTACAACATTTAAGAGGCATCTGGATGGATTTATGAATAGGAAGGGTTTGAAGGGATATGGGCCGGGTGCTGGCATGTGGGACTAGATTAGGTTAGTATATCTGGTCGGCATGGACGGGTTGGACTGAAGGGTCTGTTTCCATGCTGTACATCTCTATGATTCTATTACTCTGTGTCATAGTGGGCCTCTTACACACCAAGGGTGGCAGATGTTTAGAACTCTCTTCCATAAATGGCAGTGGATGCAGGATCAGTTGTTAACGTTAGATCTGAGATCAATGAAGTTTTGTTAAGCAAAGGTATAAAGGGATATAGGCCAAAGGCAGGTATATGGAGTTAGTCCACATCCATGGCCTCTTTGAATGGTGGAACAGGCTTGAGGGGCTGAATGACCTATTCTAGTTCCTAGGTTGTAGATAGCACCCTAGGTTGTGCATCACTGGTAGAGGATATGCATGTTGCAGGTAGCAGATGAGGTACTTTGTCCTGGACTGTTCAGCTTCTTGAACATTGTTGGAGCGGCATTCATCCAAGAAGGTAGCATCTTAAATCCAGCACTAGACCACTGTAGACAAGCAGGAACTTGGAAGAACACAGCAAGCCAGGCAGCACCAGGCGGTGGAGAAGTCAACTTTTCAGGTGTAAACCTTCTTCAGGACTGGGGGTGGGTGTAAGGGGAGCTGCAGATAAAGTGAGGGGTGTGGATGAGGGTTTTGGGTGGGGCGAGGGGCAGAGTGGTGAGATCGTGATAGGTGAACACAGGTAGAGGGTACGATCTGGTTGGTTGATGGGAGGAATAAATCCAGTTGGAAGCTGGAAGGAAGGGTCAGTAGGAGGAATGGAAGGGAGGGGGAGGGGCTGGAAAGGGAGTTAGGAGACGGGAGGGGAGGTTATTTGAAATTGGAGAACTCAATGTCCACTGAGCAGTTTGGATTTCTTTTCAGAGTTATGAAAAGGTTATAATGAGGCCAGGAAATTAAAACATTCTCTTCCTTATGCTGAAGAGTGGGGAAGGGGCAAGGATGCTGTCAAATGTTTTTTAGTGGTCTCTTATCCACTCTGTCAGGAATTAAAATCTCAGCTGATTTCTTTTACGTAACGTTAAAAGAAAACGCAACGCAGTTTAAAATTGGCTTTGGATAACTGTACATTGAAGAGTTCATTGGAGTTGATATAAAATTCCAGAGATAGCCAGAGCTTTTATGAGTTTTATCTTTGAAACGTGAGGATGCCATTTGATCAGTAAGGAAAAGGGAATATCCCTCCCTTTCTGAAGAGATTTGGGAGGGATTCTCCTATTTAATCATAGAACCACAGCAGGAGCCCTGAACAGAGATGTCCAGCCTATTCCCACTTTAAGTCTTGACTCATAAACCCTAATGATTTTTAAAAAGTCAAACTGTTTGGATGTATCATGACACACCTCTGTGTCACAGCCTGAGATGGGACTTGTACCTAGACCTTCTGGCTCAGAGGTAGTGACACCACCACCTACAGCCCAGTAGTTTGCAATATGTCAAGTGCGTATGCAAGTATCTTTTGAATGAAATGAGAAATTTGTGCCCCTACCATCCTTTCAGGCAATGTGTTCTAGATCCACACCATCCCCTGGATGGAAACAGTTCTCCTTAAATCCCCTCCGTCCTTCTAACCTGCACCCTCTGGTTATCTGCTCATAGAAATAGGGTTTTCCAATCTACTTCATCTAGGCCCCTCATAATTCCATACACCTCAATCAATTCTCTCCTCAGTCTCCTTGTTTACAAGAAGAGCAATACCAGCTAATCCAATCTTTCTAAATGTTGCTTTACACTGTGGTCAGAATTCTTTCCAATAATTGGCCCATTATTGAGGTTAGGCTGCAATTGCTTGGTTTATAACTTTCTAAAGCAAAAGGTCATGTTTGTATTCCTCACAGCCTCAGGCACCATATCTGTAGTTAGAGCAGAGTAGATAATGTAGGATTAGTGTTTGTGCCATTTTATGTTTGCTCCTTTTAGAACCTGGCAGACATTTCACTGAGGTCTGACTGTAGAACGGTTATGGCATAGAAAGAGTCCATTCTGCCTAATGTACCTACAGTGGATGAATAAGATCGATGTCCATTCCAATTCCTCTTCGCAGCATTCATCTTTTTCATATAGAGGAATGAGCTGCCAGAGGAAGTGGCGGAGGCATGTACAATTACAACATTTAAAAAGCATCTGGATGGATACATGTATAGAAAGGGTTTAGAGGGATATGGGCCAAATACTGGTAAATGGGACTGGATGAATTTAGGATATCTGGTCAGCATAGATGAGTTGGACTGAAGGGTCAGTTTCCGTGCTGTATGCCCTGATCCGAACCTCGCAGGTTACAGAGCTTCAGGTGGCAGATTCAGGTTCCTTTTTAAATGAGTTGAGTGTTTCTGCCTCAACCAGCAAAACTGGGCATCAAACGCCAGGTATCCACCACCCCTCTGGGTGAAAATGTCTTTCCTCACCTTAAATTTGTACCCCATTGTAACTGACCTCTGTTACACCACTGTGCCACCGGTTTCCTCCGGGTGCTCCAGTTTCTTCCCACAGTCCAAAGATGTGCAGGTCAGGTGAATTGGCCATGCTAAATTGCCCGTAGTGTTAGGTAAGGGGTAAATGTAGGGGTATGGGGGGGTTGCGCTTCGGCGGGGCCGTGTGGACTTGTTGGGCCGTAGGGCCTGTTTCCACACTGTAAGTAATCTAATCTAATGTAATCTAATCTAATGACCTCCCAGCTAGGGGAAACAGGTCATCCTTGTCCACTCTATTCAATCCCCTCAATTTTTTTTATACACCTTAATGAAGATGTCCCTCAATCACCTGTTTTAAGGAAAACAACCCTAAATTATTCAATCTTTCTCGTACCTGCAATTTGCAAGGCCTGTCAACATTCTTGTAAACCTTCAATGCAGTCTCTTTGGAGAATGATTTCTGTCCTGGAATGTGCTGACCAGAACTACACATCTAACTCTAGCTGTGCCTAATCAGTGTACAGTATTATACTGTTCCAGTATTAAATGCCTTCTTTTTGTATTAAAAGTATCTACTACAGAAGTTAAGCCCTTTCATATTTCTTCTTCGATTCATTCCGAACTTAGAGCAAAGGCTGTTGGGGGCAGTGGTAGTGTCCCGAACGCTGGCCGGAGGGACGGGTTGTGTCTGATCATGTGCCTGAACAGTTTGATTAAATATTTTTAATCCAAAACTTCGATGGGAATGTGGCAGAGAATTTCAGAAAAAAAACCAGGAGGTGAAACTTGCAACTCTCCTTCTGGCCCTGTCAGAATCACTGTCAGTTAGGTAGTCTATCCTGATGAAAGGCTTATGCTTGAAATGTTAATTCTCCTTCTCCTCAGATGCTGCCTGACCTGCTGTGCTTTTCCAGCACCACACTCTTCGACTCTGATTTCCAGACCCCACTTTCTCCTCCCTGAATAATGCACCTAACCTACAAATCCCTGAACACTATGGGCAATTTGGCATGGCAAATTCACCTAACACTGCACATCTTTGGATTGTGGGAGGAAACTGGAACACATGGAGGAAACCCACACAGACAGGGGAAGAATATGCAAACTGCACAGAGACAGGTGCCCGAGGCTGGAATCTAACCTGTGTCCCTGGCGCTGTGAGGCAGCAGAGCTAACCACTGAGCCACTGTACTGCCCCGTGGTGGAGCAGGACCGACATGTCCCTTTGCTTTTTCTCCAAATGCCTACACGCTGAGCATCTGGTTTGGTACATTGGGAATATCCTTGGATCCTCAGGACAGTTCTGCCACTTTAAGATCCTCTGTCTACATCCCTGCTATAGCGCTTCCAGAGCTTCTTTGTTTGTACTGCTGGGTTCCCTTTTGACAGCAGGAATCCCTATCGTTGCATAGAGAATGAATTCTAGTCTAAGAAAAGGGATGAATAGCACTCCATCCCATTTCAGCCCCACTCCATCGAGTATTCTCTCCAGGCTATGTGCAAATTGGCAATCTGAGATGTCAATTAGCAAAGAAATGAAAGTTCTGATGAGATAATTCAATTAATTAATCAAACATGCTATTCACACCTCACCTCTTTATGTGCTACTAATGGTTTCATCGTGAATTGCTTGATGTCTGAGAGGAGTTTTATTTGATTGTCAGATATTCCTGCTTTGTAATAAAAAGGCATAGTTATTTTAATGAACTGGTTTACCTTGGTCCAGGTGGGTCTTGAACTCTGACCTCTGGTGCAGAGGCTGGCATACAACCACTATGCCACAAAACACATCAAATAGGGTATGCTGGTGGCCATCCTATTTTCCATGATTTCGAGGTTTGTGTTATCTTGAGTGCTGTCACAAAACCATTAATCATATAATAGAGGTTGGCACAGTGGCTCAGTGATTAGCACTGCTGCCTCACAGCACCAGGGACCTGGGTTTGATTCCAGCCTTGGGTGATCATGTGGAGTTTGCTTGCTCCCCCATGTCTACATGGGTTTCCCTGGGCGCTCCGGTTTCCTCCCACTGTCCAAAGGTGTGCAGGTTAGTTTGATTGGCTGTGCTAAGTTTCCCTGAGTTCAGGGATGTGCAGGCTAGGTGGTTTAGCCATGAAATATGCAGGGCTGTTTGTATAGGGTTGGGGGCTGGCTCTGGGTGAGATGCTCTTTGGAGGGGCAATGCAGAACCTATGTGCTGAATGACCTTCTTCCACAGTCTAGGGATTCTATATTTCTATAATGTCTCCTCAGAAACTCAGCCACAAACTAATTAGAAAAATACAAATAACTTATTGAACTTTGACAAAAAAACAAACAGTTAATGCACAATTATTAGGTGAAGGGGTAAATATAGGGGAATGGGTTGGGTGGGTTGCTTTTCGGAGGGTCGGTGTGGACTTGTTGGGCCGAAGGGCCTGTTTCCACACTGTAAGTAATCTAATCTAATCTAACCTAATCTCAATATTGTAAAATGTTCCCGATTTGTGAATATCTGACTTATGAATGCGATTCTAATACAGGCATATGGACATTTCCTGTACTCACAAATGGCGATTTTACATTGTCATGCACTGTGTTCTCACTTGCGTACAAATCGAGCGAACTCAAGAATGGAACCTGTTCACAAGCCGGGACTGCCTGTACTTAATAAGGCAAGAACCCATGATATTGAGGGTATTATGTTAGCATGGATAGAGGATTGACTAACTAATAGATGGTTGTGTGTTGGGTTAGGGGTGGCATTTTCATGGCAGCAACCTGTAACTAATGGTATGCTACAAGGATTGGTGCTGGAACCACAATTATTTAATGACATGGATAAGGGAAGTGAATGTAATATCACCAAGTTTGCGGATGACACATAAGTAACTGGGAAGGTAAGCAGTGAGGATGGCACAGGGTCTGGAGAGGGATACAGACAGGTTAAGTGAGTGGTCAGAAACGTGGCAGATGGAATATAATATGGAGAAATGTGAAGTTAAGCACTTTGGTAGGAAGCATAGAGGAGCTGAATATTATTTAAATGTAGAAAGACTGCAGAAAACTACAGAACTGAAGTATTTGGAAGTCCCCATCAAAAAACAGAAAAAGCTGGCATCCAAGTTCAGCAGGTAATAGGAAAGGCAAATGTAACATTGATCGTTATTTCAGAGGGAATGGAATATTAGATATCTGGTCAGCATGAACGAGTTGGACCGGAGGGTCTGTTTCCGTGTTACACATCCCTGTGACTCTGTAAAAATAGGGAGATTTTGATAAAACTATATGAGACACTAGAGCTAGAATACTGTGAACATTTTTGGGCCCCTTTTCTAATAAATGATCTCTGATATTGGAGGCAGTGCAGAGAAGGTTCACTAGGCTGATGTCAGGCATGGATGTACTGTTATTTGAAGAGATATTGACTGGGTTTGACCTATACTTATTGGAACTTAGAAGATTGAGAGGTGATCGTATTGAAACATAAAAGATTCTTAGGGGACTTGACAGGGTAGATGTGGAAAGGTTGTTTTCCCTTGTGGGAGAGTCGAGAACCAGAATGCATATTCTTAGCGGAAGAGTCAACCATTTAAATTAGAGATGAGGATGAATTTCTTCCCTTGAAAGGTAGTGAATTCTTTATTGCAGAGGGCTGTTGAGACTGAGACATTAAGTATATATAAAGGCTGAGGTAGACAAAGTGTACAGAAGGTTTCCTTGCCCATGTCCACCTACACATACACCCTCACCTCCACCATCTGATGAATCAGTACTCCTCCATGTAGATAGCATGTGGAGGAAGCACTGAGGGTAGCAGAGTGCAGACCACACTCTAGCTGGGGAACTTCAATGTCCACCACCAAGAGTGGTTCTACTGATTGAGCTGGTCAGGCCCGAAAGCATATAGCTGCTAGACTGGGTCTGAAGTAGGTGGTGAGAGAACCAACAAGAGGGAAAAACGTACTTGACCTCATCCTTACCAATCTGCTAGGTGCAGATGCATCTGGCCATGACTGTATCGTTAAGACTGGCCACCACACAGTTGTCCTGGAGGCAAGGTTCCATCTTCACATTGAGAATATCCTCATATTTAGCAACTGAAGACAGGGCATCCATGATGCATTTTGGCCAATAAAGGGAGCAGAATTGTACTGCAGCTCATGTGAAAACATGGAAACTGCATTGAGGGGAAGTGACGGTTCTCAATATTGAGTGCAATTCTGGTCTCCTTCCTATCGGAGGAGAAAAGGTTCAGAAAAGAGGATTTGACCTAATGGGGAAGGTTGAATAGACTGGGGCTGTGTTCCCTGGAGCATCGAAGGCTGAGGTGTGACCTCATAGAAGCTTATAACATCATTAGTGGCATGGATAGGGTAAATAGACAAAGTTTTTTTTCCCTGGGGTGAGAGAGTCCAGAACTAGAAGCATAGGTTTAGGGTGAGAAGGAAAAGATGCAAAAGGGACCTAAGGGGCAACTTTGTCACACAGAGGGTGGTGCATGTATGGAATGAGCTGCCAGAGGATGTGGTGGAAGCTGCAACATTTAAGAGGCATTTGGATGGGTATATGAATAGGAAGGGTTTGGAGGGATATGGGCCACATGCTGGCAGGTGGGACTAGATTGGGTTGGGATATTTGGTCGACGGGTTGGACCAAAGAGTCTGTTTCCATGCTGTACATCTGTATGACTCTATGACGCTATCTTTTATAAGGAAATGATATCTCCTTATAAAAGGGGGAAGTACCATAACTATGGATCATAATCTTAGATCCCTTATAGGCATATTGAAATTTTAATTCTGTCTGTTACTTAGAACATATGATTATTTTTTATAACATTTTATCATATTTATATTATTTTTGTAATTATTTTAGAAGGGGTATTTAGTCAAAAATAACTGCATGCAAAATCAGTGGCTGTTTGGACACAGATAGACACCTTGGAATGTAACACCTACATGCGTCAAAGAAGTTAGAAAATAGAAATGCTTCACAAACTGAACAGTAATCCCCTGTGTGTATCTTAGACTGTAAACATGATAGTGAAAGAAGACAGCAGGATGGGCAAGAGACAAATTTGTCTTTGCACAAGGTAATGGGTTAAAATTCAGTTTAATCCTACTCCGTGTGTGTAGTGACATGAGCAGCTTGTATGTACCAGTCAGCTGGCTACCCATGTTTCCTGGCCTGGGTTTACGTGTTTTGCATGTGGCGGCACAGTGGCTTGGTGGTTAGCACTGCTGCCTCACAGTGCCAGGGACCTGGGTTTGATTCCAGCCTCTGGCGACTGTCTGTGTGGAGTTTGTACATTCTCCCCGTGTTTATGTGGGTTTCCTCCCACAATCCAAAGATGTACAGGTTAGGTGGGTTGGTCATGCTAAATTGCCCATAGTGTTCAGGATGTGTAGGTTAGGTGCATTAGTCAGGGGCGGTGGTGGGTACTGCAGATGCTGGAGATTAGAGTCTAGATTAGAGTGGTGCTGGAAAAGCACAGCAGGTCAGGCAGCATCCGAGGAGCAGGAAAATCAACGTTTCAGGCAAAAGCCCTTTATCCGAAATGAGCCTCACGTCAGGGAATGGGTCTCGGTGGGTTATTCTTCGGAGGGTCGGTGTGGACTTGTTTGGTCAAAGGGCCTGTTTCCATACTGTAGGGATTGTATGATTCTGTGTCACAATCAAAGAACACCCTGCTAGTCGTCCTTGTGATGCAGGTAAAGGATTTTCTCTCTGAGTACAAGAAACTAGCTAGTCACTAGGAACCACAATAAAAGGATTTAAACTAACCTGGAAAGCCAAGGAACCTGAAACTGAGTGCTCAACCCTTGTTGCGAGGGTCATAAGATTGCAGCTGAGTTCACCAATAGAAAATGATTCCATTACATCAATGTGCACATGATCTGTGATCCTTGGTACCACTTCTTAGGGGTTTGTGCCTGGTACCCTGAGAGCTGCTATGATCCCTGTATCCTTGGGAATTCTAATGTTTGTGCTGCATTTGAGGGTCCATATTCTTTCCAAGGATGATTACTGGGGAAACAGCATCCACTCCCCTCTGTGCCCATGGCTGACGACTGTATTATGCAAGCCACTGATTAAGGTGGAATGTCAATACAATGACAGCCATGCTTTGAGCAGGGTCATAGTGAAGGAGATGATAGGCCTTTGAAACATGAGGTTCTGCTGCTTGCACCAGTCTGGTGGGGCCTTACAGTGCATCCCAGAGAAAACGTGCCTCATAATCCTAGCTTGCTGTGCAACTGGAGCAGGGAAAGAAGGGATGTGATGGATGCTGAAGAGCTGGGAGAGCAGCAATCTTCAGTGGAGGAAGATGAGGACATTCAGTATGAGGAACATCACTTTCAGCACCATAGAGTGCAGTAGTGTTGGGTGCTATAAGCCAGGTACGACTTCATTGATGCTTGGTTCCAGTAGCGAACAGCTGGGTGCACTGATTACTTATTGTCTGTACAGTTGTTGGTCCATGACATACAAGCAGTTTGTATCTGTTCTGTGAGATAAAAGCAGCTTCTTCTAGTCGAGTGGCCATGGGCCCATAATTGGACACACTAAATTGACCCACAGCCTGGCAAAAAATTGGCCAAGCTAAATTAAATAACAGCAGCAGCTATCAGCTATAGAGAACAGTGGAAACCAAAGTCAAAGAGATCACAAAGGTTTAGGGGAACCAGTTACGACTGGCCCAAAGGTTGTATATTAGAAAAGTTTCACTCAGAATTCTAGGCACCTTGACTTTCAGCCAGCACCTGAGGATGTGCACTTTACACCTGCCTGGCATAGCAACAGCAAAGAGTGTTTACCTGACCCTTTGAACCCAGCTCATGATCCCATTGGCCAAAGGCCACAGAATATTCAGGAAGGTATAGGTTGAAGGGAATAAGCCACCCCCTCAGTGAAGACCCTCAGGGAAGACTTGCAGCAAGAAGAAGACTCAGAAGATCAGCCCTGCACTGTGAGATCCACCTTTGTGGAAGAGCCAGACTTACATCAGAGAGGAAAGAGATTCCAACATCCCAGCTCAAATACGTGGCCTATTGTGGGTAATACCCTTTCTCAGACAGATAGAACCAGATAGAGAATAAATGCTGTGGGAATTTGGGAAATGCTCACATTATGTTTTTAATAAGGAATAGTTTGTTAATAAAATTGAGTTGAACTCCATAAACCAAATTCGATGTCCCTTTGTTTGCCTCACCAACTAAAGTGCTTAGGTCAAGTGTTTTTAATTCATAAACACGACTAAGTGTCCAAAGCATGGACAACATTCTGTTTGCTTGATTTCTGTTCGCTCCTGGTGTTGGTGAGTAAGAGTGACTGTTCTGAATGGTTTGAAGACTTCTCCCGTGTGTGATGGTCCCACATTGAACACTGAGAAGATGCAACACTATGCTAGGTATTGGGGAAAGAGTAACAATGACTTAGAAGGTTGTAAGATGGAATATGGCTAAGGACAGGTATACTATGTGATCTGGTAGTTAAACAGCGATTGGTGTTGGAATAGGCAGTTATATGAACACGGAAGTGACAGCCTTGCTGTCTCTGTGCCATCAGAAGTGTTGGTTTGTGGTTGTTATGTCAGTACGTACAGAGAGAAGGGCAACTCTGGACTGCCAACGCAGGACTGAGTGCATGGGTGGGGTTCTAAGATGCCACTGGCATCAAGAGTCTCAGGATATCCAAGCAGTGGCAAATATATCTGCCTAGGTCAAGTGGGAGAATCCGTGCTAGTTTTGCACAAGAAGAGCATCATAGGGGGAATATTATGTGGTTTATCGATGGGTTTGGGATGATCATGTGAATAAATTTACATGAAGATGAAAATGACACATAGCAACTTGTGATTAGATTCAGCCCACTGGCTCTTTTTTCATTTCCATAAGTACGCCCTTAACTGCTGACTATGTCCAATATTTTCAGTTTAAGAAAATTGAGCATTTGAATCTAGTACAAAGGTAACAAACATTAATCTGCTGTACCTCATTACTCATGCCTTCAAATCTGTATTTTTTATTTGCTTTTATTTTAGATTCCTGGGACTTGTACTTTTTATCTGCAAATAGCTCCAAAACCAGATTGTTCAGTTGAAAACCAGCCTGACAAGTGCACAAGCGAATCTGTGCTTGAAGTTGCTGTTTCAGCTTCTTTTTAGACTAACAAAGTCTGCTCTTCTGCATAAATATTGACTATTATGTCAGATAAACCATGTGTTTAGTTTTCTGCAATCTTCCTCTTTGAGGGAGCAGGCAAACTGCCTCAAACTGAACAATCTTGCCCTGGACTGCTGGAGGAAAAATTGATTAAGGCCCAAAAATGTGCAGGGATGATGGGGTGTCATTAACCCCTGTCCTTTTTTTCCAAAGCAGGCAGCATGCTAACTCCATGCAAGCCCAGTGTGAAATGCGCTGCTGAGTCAATGAGCCCCTTCAATGGGGGTGGTTCACATTCAGTGAGAGTTCGCCCCATTTAAATCCAGCCGATACCTCTGAAAGCCAAAGCCCACTCTGTTGCTGGAAATGGCACCAGAAATATGGTGCAAGAGGTTGAAGATGTTGTAAAAAAAACTGTCTTTCTTTTTACTATTTTCTGTATTTTTAATTGTGCACTGAAATAGGAAAAGAAATGTTTTAAAGTCAAGTATCGCTAAAGGATTGCTGCATGGTGTTGCAAGCAAGTGGCGTGATGCTCATTGTAATTCAAAAAATGTGATGCTGGAAAAGCAGTCAGTCAGGCAGCATCTGAGGAACAGGAGAATTGACATTTCGAGCATAAGCTCTTCATCAGGAATGCCCCACACTTTTTGACTCTGATCTCCAGCACCTGCAGTCCTCACTTTCTCCCTGCTCATTGTAAGTACTGTTTACACAGCAGTTGGTTCAGGTAGCAGTTGCAGAAGGTCTAGCCAAATGATCTGAATAGATGGAGATTCAATAAGCGACAAGTACTGTAGTTGATTGGTTGGTGGATTAGTGACCAGTAATCAATGACAAAGAGCCTTCTGCCTGCCAGCAAATATTTGATTGGTTCCCACATAGCTGACTAGTTTGGAGTTGTGAACAAGGTAGGAAAAAAAACCCTCCAGATCAGGAATCGTAGAGTCATAGAGATGTACAGCTCGGAAACAGACCCTTCAGTCCAACTTGTCCATGCCGAACCATCATCATAACCTAATCTAGTTCCGTTTGCCAGCATTTGGCCTATATCTCTCTAAACCTGTCCTATTCATATACCCACCCAGTTGCCTTTTAAAGCTGTAATTGTACCAGCCTCCACCACTGTTTTCTGTAACTATAGACCTGAAGAAAACTCATTTATTTTCTCTTCAGCAGTTGTAATGAATAAATCAGAGACCTTTTACAAGTGTGAATCAGTCACCCTCTGCCTCCTGGAATGTAGGAAAAGCACCTGGGGAAGGGAGCTGAATAAATAGCATCTGATCACCACAAAAATCATCTCAGCAGATCTTGAGAACAGGAATCAGGAAACTGTTTTCCAAGCCTTTCCCTCTGCCCATAAGGTCCCCCGTCTGTATATATGCATAGGAAGGAATTTTAAGAAGTTAGAGTTTTAAGTAGTACTATTATATGGGTGATAATTATTTACTTGTAGCTATAGTCTATTTATTTGTAATAAATAATAATTCCTGTTAAGTACAGAAACCTGATCTGTGCGTCCTATCAATCTGGGTCTAAAAGACAGACAAATTGGGGAATCCTGAGTACTTTTAAAAACTGGCAGCCACTCAACTCCCCATTGTAATAAAAGAAAAACAGAGTTCAAAAGCAAGGAGATTATGGTGTAGTCTCAACTACAGTGTTGTATCAACTTCTTGCAGTACGTTCAGGAAAGATTGGACAATTTTAGAGCGTGAGATAATGTGGACTGCAGATGCTGAAGAGTCAAAGGGCAGTGGGTGGTTAGGATCTGGAATCCGCTGTCCGGGAATGTCGAGGAGGTAGATATTATCATAGTGTTTGAAAGGGAATTAGTTAATTTATCTGAAGACAAAAGATTTGTATGGCTATGGGCAAAAGGCAGGGGAGTTTACTCACTGAGCTGCAGAGAGTCAACAGGAATATGATGGACCAAATGGCCTCCCATTATTCTGGAAATATTCTATAACTTTAAGGTCTGGCTGTTGGAATAGCCAAGTGAAATCTTCAACTTGAAACCATGCTGGCTTTGTTGTTAGGATACTATTATTGGGAATGGCAGTGGAAAAGGCACAGCAGGTCAGGCAATATCTGAAGAGCAGGAGAATCAATGTTTTGGGCAGAATACTTCTTCAGGATGAATCATAGAGTCCCTACAATGTGGAAACAACAAGTCTATACCGACCCACCGAAGAGTAACCCACTCAGACCCATTCCCTGACATTTACTCCTGACTAATGCACCGAACCTACACATCCTGAACACTATGGGTAATTTAGCATGGCCAATTCACCTAATCTGCACATCTTTGGATTGTGGGGGGAAACTGGAGCACCCGAAGGAAACCCATGCAGACATAGGGAGAATGTGCAAACTCCACACAGAGAGTTGCCCGAGTCTGGAATTGAACCTGGATTCCTGGCACTGTGAGGCAGCAGTGCTAACCACTGAGCCATCGTGCCACCCCCAAAGGGTGAAGGGTTATGCCAAAAAGTCGATGCTGTTGATCCTCAGATGCTGCTTGACCTGCTATGCCTTTTCCAAGAGCTGAAAAATGTGTCAAAGCGCAGCGGGTCAGGCAGCATCCAAGGAGCAGGAGAATCGACGTTTCGGGCATAAGCCCTTCTTCAGGAATGAGGAAGGTGTGCCAAGCAGGCTAAGATAAAAGGTAGGGAGGAGGGACTTGGGGGAGGGGCACTGGGAATGCGATAGGCGGAAGGAGGTTAAGGTGAGGGTGATGGGGCGGAGAGGTCAGGAAGAAGATTGCAGGTCAAGAAGGCACTGAGTCTGAGGGTTGGGACTGAGATAAGGTAGGGGCAGGGGAAATGAGGAAGCTGGAGAAATCTGCATTCATCCCTTGT
>NC_057747.1:7196956-7320691 GCF_004010195.1 Chiloscyllium plagiosum
CGGAGGAGCGGGAAGTGGAGGAGATGCGGTGGAGAGCATCGTCAACCACGTCTGAGGGGAAATTGCGGTCTTTGAAGAAGGATGCCATCTGGGTTGTTCAGTATTGGAATTGGTGACCACATTCCAAGACCACATTTTATCAACTCCAGTTTTAGAGAGGGTGCAGGGAAGATTTACAAGAATGGCTCCAGAGGTGAGGGACTTAGGTCAGAGGTGCTGTTGCTGTTCCTGTTAGAGAAGAGAACTTGAGACATTTGACTGAGCTTTCCCAAAATTATGAGAAACCAGGACATCATGGATAGGGAGAAACCGCTTCCATTGGCAGAAGGCCTGAGAAGGCTCGGGCACCGATTTGAAATTGACTGAAAAAAGAACAACGAGGAGAAAGCGCTGTGGGTGGTTAGGATCTGGAATCTGCTGCCTGAGAATGTGGTGGAGGTAGATATTATCATAGCGTTTGAAAGGGAATTGGTTGATTTATCTGAAGACAAAAGATTTGTATGGCTATGGGCAAAAGGCAGGGGAGTTGACTCGGTGAGCTGCAGAGAGTCAATAGGAATATGATGGACCAAATGGCCTCCCATTATTCTGGAATTATTCTATAATTTTAAGGTCTGGCTGTTGGAATAGCCAAGTGAAACCTTCAAACTGACACCATGCTGGCTTCATTGTTAGGATACTATTATTAGGAATAGTGATACACAGGGGAGATGATGGCGTAGTTAAAATGTCATTGGACTAATAACCAAGCGAACTAAGTCAATACTCTGGATACATAGGTTCAGATCCTCCCATGTTAGCTGGTGGAACTTAAATTCAGTTGATTAAAATCCAGAAGTGAAGGCTCGTTTCCCATTGATAAATACCATCAACTGTTGTAAAAACCTGTCTGGTTCTTTGATGTCCTTGAGGCACGGAAATTTGTCATCATTCCTCAGCCTGGCTGACATGTAACACCTGGCCCACAGCAACATTGCTAACTCGTAACTGCCGCCTGAAATGGCCTTGCATGACACTTGGTTATGGGGAACGGGGAATAAGTGCTAGCTTTATCACTGACACCCACACATCCCACAAATGAATCCCAAAAGAAATACTCAAAGCGACCTACAGAAACTTCCCAACGGTTCAACACTGTGTCTTTCAACAGATTACTAACATCACTGAGGCCCCACAGTGGGGGATCAATGGTGCTTCTATCAAATATGAGCCCGTGGTCCTCTCTTAGGATAAAAATTGTCATCCTTGCAATGCTGTCTCTCTGCCTGTCACCCCACTGATCAGATCTCCTAGACTTTGAGGTTGTCTTGCACAGATGTGTGCTATCCCCTACCCTGACAATGAGCAGCTTTGCACTGACTGTGTTGCAGTCATTGGGGAACACTAAGCCAGGCAAAGACAATGCAAGGTGTCTGAAGTCAAGCTGACATATGTATTTGAATACCATCAAATCTCTAATGTGTGGAAAGAGGCCATTCAGCCCATCGGGTTACCACTGATCCTCCAAAGAGCATCACACCCAGAACCCATCCAATCGTGTAACTCTGTATTTACCATGGCTAATCCACCTAACTTACATATCCCTGAACACTACGGGGCAATTTAGCAAGGCCAGTCCATCTAATCTGCAAAGATTTGAATTGAGGGAAGAAACTGGAGCACCCAGCAGAAACCCTGCAAACATTGGGAGAATATGCAAACTGCACACAGACAGTTGCCCAAAGCTGGAATTGAACCCAGGTTCCTGGTGCTGTGAGGCACCAGTGCGAACCACTGTGCCACAATGCTGCCCCACTGTGAGGGTCTGTCTGAAAAAAAAATTGGTTTGAAGTGGCAATTTTGTGGTGGCTTTTAATTCCTGGCCAAGGTGATGGTGAATGGCAGCAGATAGGGCTGAAGTGGGAATGGTTGTAGAATGTGGAATTGCAGGTTGCATTCACTGGGATCCCAGTAGGATGAGCCAATCACGGACGGCCTGGCTGGAAAGAGGATTTCTGTTCCTCCCTCCTTTCCTCCTCCTATCTTCTACTCCTCAGCTGTTTGGGGACCAGGGACTGTGCCCTCTCGACAGAGAGGTTGTGCAGAATTGAATGGCTGCAAATGATTACCGAGATAGGAACAGCTAAGCAAGACCATGGAGGGATATGGAAACAAGGGTGAGGATTTTAAAATTGAGTTGTTCTGAACACTATAAGAGGGGAAACAGAAAAGAAAGCGTTCATTACTGAACGTCCCGCTTCCTCACCTTGCAGTATCACTGCACCACACTATCTGTCTCAGAGAACAGCAAGGAGTTTGACCAATGCTGGTCAGATCAGGAGATCGAATTGAGATGGAGTGAGAAAATTAATGGGTGGTAATCAAACCAGAGCCACAAAATGTCCCTGTTGAGTAAACAAATTTTGTCAATTAAGTAGATTGCTAAGTACAATTATAGAACAGAATACTATTGAAGCCTTCAAGGTACACAGTGATTTGGGTGGGGCAGCCACATATTCAGCAGCTTCCCACACTGAAGCTATTAATCTTCATTTCAAAAACAATATTTTCAACTAAATTTGATTTTTCTGAAATCTCTCACTGATTCCTTATGAAGTCTGGTTACATAATAATCCCTTCAAAATGATTATTTCATATAAATCCTACCTTTGGGTTTTCCAATATTTTCTGTAAAAATCAGGAATTACTGAAAATATGGGAATGTTCTCCCTCCCACACCCACTCTGAGAAAAGGCAAGAGTGATGTTGTGCATGGTAATTGTTCTGAAAGGGTTATCATGGCGACTGCATTAAGTTCCGTCCAATTTAAGGATGTCATACAGTTTTGGGAGTTTAGCTCAAGATCCCAGTGAGGTTAGATGTGCCATCCAAGGACTTCTAACAAATTTTAGCAACTATGTCTAATTAGCCAATATAATCTGTATTTATCACTATCATGTAGTAAACAACACCTTGTTGTTAAGATAAGTGCCTCTTTTCATTAAGACTCACAAATGCATCATCCTCTACCACTGTGTACTGAATAGGTCCTTAGACCTAGTTTAGAAAGGAGGATTCCACCCACATCATACAGGCTTTTAGAGACCGGGCCACCAGAGGGGCTGGAGCATACCCTGGAGAATGTAACTTTGGTTTTGTAAGTTTCTGTTCATGTCTGATGTTTCTTTGAACCGTTGGTTGTGTTTTTGTTACAATGCCCCACCAGAGGCTATCTAATCCAATTACGATTTTGAGATGCTGGTGTTGGACTGGGGTGTACAATGTTAAAAATCACACAGCATCAGGTTATAGTCCAACAGGTTTATTTGGAAGCACTAGATTTCAGACCGCTATTCCTTCGTCAGGTGGTTGTCATGAAGGAGCAGCGCTCCGAAAGCTAGTACTTCCAAATAAACCTGTTGGATATAACCTGGCGTGTGTAATTTTTAACTTGATCCAATTACAGTTTTAGTTTGAAAGAGCAGACAGGAGGACTGAAGGAAGCACTGCATCTCAAGCATTAGCTGGTAGTACTTGATTCTGCAGCACATACAAGAAGTAAGACCTGGCTTCTTGGGTCTCTTTAAAATGATGGGAGTCATTCGATAAAGGATGTTCCACATGTGGGAGATTCAAAACTATTAGACATAAATACAAGAGAGACACTAGTAAATCCAATTGAGAATTCAAGTGAAATTTGTTTACTCAGAAAGTGGTTAGAAGATGGAGCCCACTGCTACAATAGCTACCACTAGTACAAGTGGGGTAAATGCAATTTAGGGGGTAACCGAATGAGAAAGAAAAGAACAAAGGGATATCGAGTAAGATGAAGTAAGGTGGGAGGAGATTCATAAAGAATCATAGAATCCCTGCCAGTGGAAGCAGGTCGAGTCCATCAGTCCAAACCGACTCTCCAAAGAGCAGCCCATTGAGTCCCATCCTGTTATTTTATCCCTGCAGCCTTGCAGTTGCTAAGGCTAACTGAGACAGCATGGGCAATTTAGCATAGCCAATCCATCTAACCTGCACATCTTTGGAAAATATTAAAATAGTGATGGAAAAGGATAGACCAGATTTTAAAGTTGAAGTTCTAAATTGGAGAAAGGCCAATTTTGACGGTATTAGGCAAGAACTTTCAAAAGTTGATTGGAGGCAGATGTTCGCAAGTAAAGACACAGCTGGAAAATGGGAAGCCTTCAGAAATGAGATAACAAGAGTCCATAGAAAGTATATTCCTGGCAGGGTGAAAGGAAAGGCTGGTAGGTATAGGGAATGCTGGAAGACTAAAGAAATTGAGGATTTAGTTAAGAAAAAGAAGGATGGATATGTCAGGTGTAGACAGGATAGATCGAGCGAATCCTTAGAAGAGTATACAGACAGTAAGAGTTAAGAAAGAAATCAGGAGGGCAAAAAAGGGGGCATGAGATAGCTTTGGCAAATAGAGTTAAGGAGAACCTGTGACCAGTGGAGTGCCACAAGGATCAGTGCTGGGTCCACAACTTTTCATCACTTATATAAATGATTTGGATGTAAGCATAAGAGGTACAGTTAGAAAGTTTGCAGATGACACCAAAATTGGAGGTGTATTGGACAGCGAAGAAGATTACATCGTATTACAACGGGATCTTGATCAGATGGGCCAATGAGCTGACAAGTGGCAGATATAGTTTAATTTGGATAAATACGAGGTGCTGCATTTTGGGAAAGCAAATCTGAGCAGGACTTATACACTTCATGGTAAGGCCCTAGGGAGTGTTGCTCAACAAAGAGACCTTGGAGTGCAGGTTCATAGCTCCTTGAAAGTGGAGTTGCAGGTAGGTAGGATAGTTAAGAAGACATTTGGTATGCTTTCCTTTATTGGTCAGAGTATTCAGTACAGGAGTTGGGAGGTCATGTTGCAGCTGTTCAGGACATTGGTTAGGCCACTGTTGGAATATTGCATGCAATTCTGGTCCCCTTCCTATCAGATAGATGTTGTGAAACTTGAAAGGTTTCAGAAAAGACTTACAAGTATGTTGCCAGGATATAGAGGATTTGAGTTGTAGGTAGAGGCTGAACAGGCTGGGGATATTTTCCCTGGAGCGTCAGAGGCTGAGGTGTGACATTATAGAGGTTTATAAAATCATGAGGGGCATGGATAGGGGAAATAGGCAAAGTCTTTTCCCTGGGGTGGGGGAGTCCAGAACTAGAGGGTTTAGGGTGAGAGGGGAAAGATATAAAAGAGACCTAAGAGGCAACGCTTTCACACCGAGTGTGGTATGTGTATGGAATGAGCTGCCAGAGGAAGTGGTGGAGGCTGGTACAATTGCAACATTTAAGAGGCATCTGGATGGGTATCTGAATAGGAAGGGTTTGGAGGGATATGGGCCATGTGCTGGCAGGTGGGACTAGATTGGGTTGGGATATCTGGTCGGCATGGACGAGTTGGACTGAAGGGTCTATTTCCATGCTGTACATCTCTATAACTCTATATGGAGAATTTATACCTGTATAAGCCAGATGGACCAAATGATTTGCTTCTGTCGTATGTGAAATATACATTTTCAGTTTCTGCCTTCTCCCTCATCACAGTACATCTCAGGGCATAATCAATATTTCCCAACTTAATTTTGCCATGTCAACTATCATGATGATGGTACAAGCTTTGGTCTCTGGTTGTCACTGTGGAGCAGGTTCTCTTCCAAATCTCTCAACATTTTACACATTAAAAAAAAAACTTAAACCCACCAACTGATGGGGTATCCAAAATGGGAGAGGTTTCCTTTCCCAGCATGCCAACCTTCATAACTTTTCATTTGGATAAAAACGTCTCAACTAAGTAAGTGCATTCTGTATAGTTTAGAAGAACCAGAGGTGATCTCATTGAAATAAACTGATGTCTTACAGGTCTTGACAGAGTCGATGTAGGAAGGATGCCTCCCCTGGCCATGAGGTGGTGGTGGTGGTGTGTTTGGGGCAGTGGGTATAGGAGTGCATTTCTAGAACTACGGTACACAGTCTCAGAACAAGGGAAGGCCATTTAGGACTGAGGTAGGGAGCATTTTATTTCACTCAGAGGGAGGTGAGCCTTCGGAAATCCCTACCTCAGGAAGTTACAGACACTCCGATATTGAGTATGCTCATGACAGAGATCAATGGATTTTGAGTTATTAAGGACACCAAGGGGGATAGAATGGGAAAGTGGCATGGAGGTGGAAAATCAGTCATGATCGAGTTGAATAGTGGAGTAGAATTAATGGGCAGAATGGCCTACTTCTGTTCCTATTCCCATGTTCCTGTTTTTTAAGTTTTAGGAAGAAAAGTTGGTGATGATCAGCCTCAAATGATGAAGTACAGACAGGAGATGATGGAAATAAACAGTAGACAGAAGTCAAAGGGAAAGGAGCTGGTTGCATTGGTGTTGAATGTACAGGCGGAATGTGTCATGAGGATTTGGAGGAACTACAACTTTAAGCTGCTTGAGTGGGTCACACGAGAAACTCTGCAGCTGAGGGGCCTTTGAATGGAGGTGGATGTAGGTGACAACAATTCTGAATTGGCTGGAACTTGTGAAGAGAGGAGATAGAGTCATATGACAAGGAAACAGGGCCTTTGGCCAACTCGTCAATGCTGACCAGGTTTCCGAAACTGAACTAGACCCATTTGCATGTGTTTAGCCATATTCCACTAAACCTTTCTTATCTGTGTTCCTGTCCAAGTGTCTTTTAAACATTGTAATTTTACTCCCCTCTACCACTTCCTCTGACAGCTCGTTCCATACACTCACCACCCTCTGTATGAAAAGGTTGTCCCTTAGGTCCCTTTTAAATCTTTCCCCAGTTTAGAGACATTCTTTGGCAGGGTGATTAGAATTGTTCACCATGCTCCAAATGTGGCCTTTTCCATGTCTTGCACAGCCAAAACATGATGTCCCAACTCCTGTATTCAATACTCTGAATGTATGCCAAATGCCTTCTCCACCACCCAATATACCTGCATTGCTACATCTCTCTACAATCCCTAGGACCTTACCATTAACTCTGCAAGTCCTGCCCAGATTAGATTAGATTAGATTCCCTACAGTGTGGAAACAGGCCCGTCGGCCCAACCAGTCCACACTGACCCACCGAAGAGTAACCCACCCAGACCCATTTCCCTCTGACTAATGCACCTAACACTATGGGCAATTTAGCATGGCCAATCCACCTGACCTGCACATCTTTGGATTGTGGGAGGAAACCGGAGCACCCGGAGGAAACCCACGCAGACACTGGGAGAATGTGCAAACTCCACACAGACAGTCACCCAAGGCTGGAATCAAACCTGGGACCCTGGTGCTGTGAGGCAGCAGTGCTAACCACTGAGCCACTGTGCTGCCCCATCTGAGAGAATTTGAGGACTTTTTTTAGCTGGAATCTTTTTAAGTGTACTTTGGTTGCTTTTGCTGAAATTACTGATATTTAGGCACTCCTTTAGCCTAATTTTAGATTAATGTCCATTATTTTACATCTTCTGACCTAAATAGTGTTTGGTTGCTTAGGTTAAAATTTACTCCCTTCTTAACATGTCTATTTGCTTGCAGTTCTGAGAAACCTTACCAGTGCCCAGCAATTTCTTCATCACAATCACCTGAGCTGTAATTACTTCTAAAATACAATTTTCCGTGAGACGTGGATAGTGTTGAGCAGATCATGTTTATTGCACACCCTTAGTTACCTTGAAAAAGATGGGTGGCCATCTTCTTAAATGTGTGACAATGGCGGGGCCCTTAATGGCACTGTGTAGGGAAATTCCAGGGTATTGTTTCAATGGTGAAACAGGTTCCAGTCAAAATGAAATCAGAAGCCAACCTGTCGGTGCTAACGTTTCCACACTGCTTCTTCTTCTGCTCTTAAAAGTTCAATCCTATTTTCTCCAAAATGTTGTGATGGTGTGTCCCAGTCTTGTGTACTGTATAACTGTGTAGCATGGGGTTTTGGGCTAAGTTTATCGAGTACAGGTAGCCCCCGCTATCTGAAAGTAGAGCATTCCCAGGAAACCTTCTGTAAGCCGAAAATGGCGAAAAGCGAAGATGCAGAATTTATAAGGGAAAAGTATCGCCGTTTCTTGTAAAAGCGAAAATCCTCTTTGGATTCGCGAAAACAGGTACCAAAGTAGGTCTTTCGTAAAAGTGAAATTGCGTAAAGCGAATGTTTGAAAAGTGGGGGACACCTGTAGTCACTTTGTAGTACAGAACTTCAATATTACTGAACAACATAGAAGTTTAGCGAGGGCCCTGATCTGTAAACACACAAACAATGTTAAAGCATTGCACCTTTTTCAATGAAACAAAAGCTGAGAGGACAAACAGTCCCTAGTGCATTCCTATGGCAATGCCTTGACCAATCAGAGTTGAGTTACCTGGTTTGTATTTCAACAAAAGATTAGCCAATTAAAATTCCATGCTGCATTCTCAATGCCAACGCTGTGCTAATCTGAGTTGATTTGCCAATATATTCTTACACGTTGTCTCATGTAGTATAAGTTGTTAACATCTTTGAGATTCGGTATTCTTGTAATTCTGACGAATTACAGGACAAAAAGCTTTTAGAATATGTTTCTTTCCTCAGCAGTACTCAAATTTATCAAAATCAATTTTAGTGATAAGACTGGCTCTGCAGGCTCATCCAAAGGTCGAATGACTGATTTTATAACCCATGACTTGGGTTCTTGCTTTTCAGTGACAATGTTACAGCAATGCACAAACCCCATGAACATTTTCAACAAAGACAGCAGCACCCCCGACCCCACCTGCTGAATTTTAGTTTGCTCCTTCAACAGTGCCGTTCCGATGAGAACTGGGAGAATGGAGCCAGTGAGTCCTGATTCAAAGGCATTCTTTCAGCAATTATGTGTATCATTAGGCTGCATAATTAAACTTTTGGCAAGGGTGTTTATTTAATTATTTATATGTACTTGTTTGTGTGTTACAGTGCTGACCTTTGGCACTAATTTGGGTTGTTTAGATTACTTACAGTGTGGAAACAGGCCCTTCAGCCCAACAAGTCCACACCGACCCGCCGAAGCGCAATCCACCCAGACCCATTCCCCTACACCTAACACTACAGGCAATTTAGCATGGCCAATTCACCTAACCCGCACATTTTTGGACTGTGGGAGGAAACCGGAGCACCTGGAGGAAACCCATGCAGACACGGGGAGAATGTGAAAACTCCACACAGTCAGTCGCCTGAGGCAGGAATTGAACCTGGGTCTCTGACGCTGTGAGGCAACAGTGCTAGCCACCGTGCCGGGTTGTATTGGATTTCTGGACACCTGCTATTATTGCAGTGCTATTTAGGGAACTTACATGGTATTACATAGAACTTACAGCAAAGCTACCTGATCTAATTGGTCTTCAGCAGTGTTTGTTTTACACAGTCAGCATATCCTCTACTCTGTCTCAATTTTTATGAATGTAGGTTCAATGCTGGTGTATCAAGGAACATAATGTCAGGATAAGCAACAAATCATTTGACATTGAGTTGAGGAGGAATTTTTCAGAGGGCTGTGAAGCTCAATCATTGAGCAGGTTGAAGTCAGACTTCGATTGGATTTCAAGACAAATGTCATTAAGGGATATGGGATCATGCTTAAAAGTGAAATTAAGGAGATTATCAGCCATGATTTAGAATAGTGGGATAGGCTTGATGAACTGAATGCTCCTATTCCCATATTCCTTAAGTTATGTTAAGGCCACATTTGGAGTATGGTGTACAATTCTAGGTCTTAAGTTATTAGGATAGCAAATTGAATGTTAATTTTTGTTTGTAAAGAGGATTGGAAAGTAACAGAGAGAAGTTTTACTACAGTTGTATTGGGCTAGAATCAGACTATTTGTAAAATACTATGTCCAGTTTTGTTCCCCTTATATTAGAAAGACGTAACATAAGGTGTGTGATTTATAGATATCTTATATAATTTAGCTTGGAATTTTGACTTTAAACTAGTGGCATATGAGTTTTGGTCTATGTGTTTGAGGAAGTTCAATGATTAACTCTAGAGCCATGATTCTTTTCAAAATCAACATGAAAGAGGGACTCTGGTGTGATAATGGGAATCTGTTCGCATCGGGAGAGTTTTTTGAGCAGATAGAGGAAACATTGAAGAGCATTAGCATGCTTTCAGTTTAGAAAAATTTGGATTATTCTTTTGCTCAGCCTGAAAAAAAGTTTTGGTTTCAGTTGCAGAAGTCCTTGAAGTTAACTGCCTGATATAGTTTCCCCCTGGGGAGAGGAGATAGTGCAGAACAGTTAGGAAATAAATTATGTCACTATAAGGATTTTAGTGTGAAAGTTCCAGACTGGAGAGTTTGGTTAGGACCCAGAAGAGGTTATTTGAAGCTGAGAAAGTTTAACCTTAGGTGTGCGACTAATCCAAGAAAGAGGCTAACAAGCTCTGAAGACTGGAATTGAAAGAAATGCCACCTATGTGTGATGGAGAAGGGATCCTTTCTGATGTTTGAGCACTGTAAACAGCTTTGATGCGAGAATAGATTGGGTTGCCTTTTAAATGTGTGTTTTTTAAATCGTTCAAGTTGTGTTTCATTTAATAGCTGGTTTATTCTATCTTAATTTCTTTTGCAAAATAAACTTCCATTTTATTGTTAAAATCAGATTTTGTGCTAGTTTTTCAGTGAAAGACGACAGCGTGAAACAAACCAAAAGATCTGTCAAGGCAGATTTCAATCTTGGATCTGACTTATCCAGTAATAACTAGAGCTGGGCTCATAACAAAGGGCATCATTTGTGTTAAAAACAGTTGAGTAAAAATTCACTCAGCTGATTCCTGTTTATGAGGAAATGATGGACAGGTTGGGCTTATATCCATTGTAATTTAAAACAATAAGAGGCAATTTTAATTGAGATCCTGAGGGGAATTTCCAGGCTGTTGTTTCCCATTTTGAATGAGACTTGAGTTAAAAGACAGTTTAATAATAAGGGATCTCACTTTTAGTATGGAAACTAGAAGAAATGTTTCTCTCGGAGAATTAGAGGTCTGTGGAAATATCTTCCCCAAACAGCAGACAGAAGGTCCTTCAATATTTGTGAGACTTGAGTTAGTTAGATTCTTGATTGACAAGGCAGTCAAAGGGCATAGCAGGTGAGCAGGAAAAGTGCAGGCCACAATGAGCAGGAAAAGTGCAGGCCACAATTAGATTAGCCAGGATCTTATCAAACGCTAGAGCAGGATTGAAGGACTGAATAGTCATCTGCTCCAAACTTGTATGTTTGTTTAATCTTTTAATATTCAAACACGCGTTCTCCTTTTCTCCTTTCACCACGATTTCTATCTTTTGGAATTTCAGTTCCTTTTGCATAGCTGATTTCCTGACTGGGTGCTCATATAAATAGATAGAAAACAGGACCTATTATTTCCTGTCTTTATGCTCCTGTGAGTTTCCTTCTATTCAAATGGGAATTGTCCTTTCAATTCTTCTGTTATTGTTATGGTAATTTGGAATATTGCTTCAGTTCCAGTTTTAGTATACTTACATCTGTACGGCTTTCTTGACATATCTTTTAACCTGTTTTGAACAAGTCCAATACAGTTCCTTATTCTTCCTCTTGTTGTTTTTATAGTTATTTTGTAGCTTGTTTCCATTTGGTACTTTATGTGAAATGGACTGTACAAAAGCAGATCATATGGTTCAAAATCCCCTTGCCCATGTCTATCTTTCACAAGTCCCTCCTCTTACCTTCTTCAGCTGTTAGCAGAATCTTTGACACTATTTATTTGGATAAGAGTCCTTTTCCCATCCCACATACCCCTTCTCCCACCTCCAACACTCTCTCTCCACCTGGACACCTCCTTCTGGCCTTTTACCTGGATTTGACCTGTTCATGGAGAACTGTTGATATGACATTGGTTGCCTCAATTTCTCGTCCGCTCCAACCCCACCCATTCCAACCTGTCTCCCCATGAAATGACTGCACTCCATGTTCTGAGATCGAACCCTGACTTTGTAATTAAGCTTGCTGACAAGGGTGCTGCTGTTGTCTGACTTCTACATTGCAGAAGCTGAGTGCCAATTTTCAGACACCACCATCTATCTCTCCCTGAACCATCACCCCACCATGAAACATTAGGCTGTTGTGTCCACCATAGTCACTAACCTCATTTCATCTAGTAACCTCCCCCCAACTGCTTTCAAGCTCATAGTTTCCCAACGTCTTGCAGCTCACTTCTACCTCCTTCCCAAAATCCACAAACTAGACTGCCCAAGCAAACCCATTGTTTCTATCTGCTTCAGCCCCACAGAACTCATCTCTTCATACCTCGACTCAAATTTTTCTCCCATTGACCAGTCCTTTCCCACTTACGTCTGTAATTCCCCTGACGTTTTATGTCAGTTTCAGAATTTCAGGTTCGCGGGCTCCAGTCACCACCTCTTCCCCATGACGTGCAATCTCTTTACATATCCACCCCCCCATCAGAATGGTCTCAGGGCTCTCCGTTTCTTCCTGCAGTAAAGGCCTGAACTGTCCTCACCCACCACCACCCTCTTCTGCCTGGCCAACCTCATCCACATCATGAACAACTTCTCTTTTAACTCTTCTCACTTTCTTCAGGTCAAAGGGTGGCCATGGGCATCCACATGGGCCCCATGTCTGCCTGTCGTTTTGTGGGGTATGTGCAACATTCCAGCCTACATCTACAAATCTCTCTCCGTTATATCAATGATATCGTCAGTGCTGCTTCCATCTCTTCACTGGATTGGAAAAGTTTATCAATTTCACTTCCAATTTCCACCCCATTCTCCCCTTCACCTGGTCCATCCCTGACTCTTTCCTTGCTTTTCTCGGCATCTCTGTTTCTATTTCTATGGATAGATTGGCCACCAATATCCACTAGAAACCCACTGACTCCCATTGTTACCTTGACTATACATCCTTACACCCTGCATCCTGTAATGACTCTATTCCATTCTCCCAGTTCCTTCGTTTCTGTCACAACTTTGACAAGGGGGCCTCCAAATTGTCCACTTTCTTCCTCAACTGAGGATTCCCCAGCATTGTGGTTGACAGGGCCCTCAGCCGGGTCTGAGCCACCTCTAGCACTTCGGCTCTTTCTCTCTTTCTCTCTTTCTCTTTTTCTCTTTTTCTCTTTTTCTCTTTCTCTTTTTCTCTTTCTCTTTCTCTTTCTCTTTCTCTTTCTCTCCCGCTGCACTCCTCTTCCTCCCTCCTTCCCCGCTCAGTGAACCGAGGCCGACTTCACCGTTCCCTCCTACTCTCCTTCGATTGTGTAGCAGCGAGCGATGGCCACAGTTTTAAAACAACTGTTGGTTGCGGGGGGGGAGAAGCAATATCTGGCCAGCGGCGGCCTCGCTCCAAGGCTCACCGATACCGATCATTACCTGATTAAACTCTTCGCCGACATCGGCGTAGATGTCGATGTGATCCACACCGTCGGCCATTTCACCAACTCTCTCTCTCTGTCTCTGCGCCTCGAGCGGCCGTTTGAAGGGTCGCTGCATCACTTCCGGAAACAGCGCCCTCCTCCTCCCCAGCAGGCCGGCGTCGCAATTACACCCTCAACCCTGCGCACCCTTGACAGCACCGGATAAGCAAGGCCATTCCACCATTTTAATTTGGGGGTAACCAAAGTATTTCCATCCATCACTCCTGACCAAACCCCTCTTCTCCCCCCCCCCCCACCACCCCGTGTGACAGCCCCACAGCACCTCCTGCAACCACAGAAGGTGTAACATCTGCCTGTTTATTTTCTCCCTCCGCAGTTTCTGAGAGCCCAAACACACCTTCCCAGTGATGCAATGCAATCTAGCCGACTGTATTCTCTGTTCACAATGTGGTCTCCTCTACACTAGGGAAATGAATCATAGACACTGGGTGACCGCTTCAGAGAACACCTACATTCTATCCACAAAAGAAGACCCTGTGCTTCCAGTTGTCTACCACTTCAATACACAACCGTGTTCCCTGGCCAACATCTCTGTCTCAGGATTTCTGCAGTGCCCCAGTGAGGCTCAGGGCAAGCTGGAAGAACAGCGCCTCATCTTCCGCTTGGCAACTCCATAGGTTTCAATATCGAGTTCAACAGTTTTAGTTAAAAACTGAAAGAATTGCAGATTAAGGAAATTATAAACAAAACCAGAAATTACTGAAAATCTCAGCAGGTCTGGCAGCACAACTGAGGAAGTGTCACTGGACCTGAAACATTAACTCTGATTTCTCTCCACAGATGCCGCCAGACCTGTTGAGCTTTTCCAGCAATTTCTGTTTTTGTGTCAGGAATCTTAGGGCTTGAGGCACCTTGCCCCATGATCTTAACCCAACCCCCACACACCAGGCCTTGATATCACATGGTCTGCTACTGCACACAACCCATTGTTAGCCACAAATAATCCCCATTAGTAGCTATTCACTCTCCTAGGCTGACCATTATCCACTCCTTTGTCTGTCCAGCTATTCTTCTCTCTCTTTGGGCTTCATCTCCATCTTTTATTTATTCCTTACCCCCTCCCCCACCCTATCTTCTGCATAAGAACCAGCTGCCATCAGTTCTGACCCAAAACATAACTCTGATTTTACTCCTTAGATGCTGCCAGACCTGCTGAGCTTTTCCAGCAATTTCTGGGTTTGCTTCGAAATTATTCCTGACTCTCACATGGCTACTTGTTCCTGCAACTGTGTTTTCTGAATCATAAGGACACCATTGATAGGGGAAACATCAAAATTGAAATCTTTTCTTTGGAAGGGGAACAAGAAGAACTCTCAATACAGAAGAAAGTACAAAACTGTACCACTATAATGGAGGCTGTGAACCCCACGAGGATCCCTATATATAGGGAGTCCAGTCACCGAAATGTTTTTGTAAAAGAAGTCTTACTCTCAGAATCTTACTATCAGAATTGTTTTTACACAGGAAATCTCACGATTGGAACCCCTTGTTATACAGGGAATCTCACTATTAGAATCCTTTGTTGTATGGGGAATCTCACTATCAGGATCCCTTGTATACAGGGAATCTCACTATCAGAATTCCTTGTTATGTAGGGAATCTCACTATCAAAATCTCTTATTAAACAGGGAATCTATCTATCAGGATCCCTTGTTATGTAGGGAGAGTAGCATTCAGAATTTCTTTCCACAGAAGGTATCATGCAATGGGGAACCTTTGGACAAATATGTTTGTGGAATACTTGGAATCATTTACATAACCCCATGATGCTGTTTCACCTGCTCCCATATCAAATGCAGTGGAAATTGCTTGCTCTTGTGACAGTCATGTAAGCAGGAAGAAATGTAACCCTTCTAAGTGCTGGCAGATCCAGTTATGTCTTGCTGGTAGTTTTATGTTGAGTTTTGTTTTGCTCAGGACTGGTTGTGAATGGGATGATTGGAAATATCAAAGGTGAGAATCTCAGGTGAGAGTCTAGCTTTGATAAGGCAGAGTTGTCTCCTCAGTGAAAGTAACAAATAACTAAGTTTTGAAGATAAGGAGTTTCTTAAGTTTAGTTCTTCTTTATTCAGAGCTGAGTTCACTGCTCTCAAGGCTGAGATCTTCATGCATAGCAAGTACAATGAAGTGGTCACACTGCAGGCAAAGAGTGCACAGGCAGAACGTGAGTGGGTAACAGAGAAAAACCCTCAGGCAGGGAGTGCAGGAGTGCCCTGGTGTGTGTGTATCTCTCTCTATCAAATTTTCCATTCTGAATATTGCAAATAGTTTCCCAGGGGAATGCAGCTATAATCAAGTCCATGTTACTGCAAGTAGTTCAGCCACATGGACTGGGGTGGGGGAAAGAATAGTTCCAGTGCAATAGTAATAGGGGGGTTCCCTTGTAAGGGCAACGGATTGACTATCCAGCAGCTGTAGATACTATTCTGGAAGATGTATGTTGCCTCCCTAGTGCCAAGGTCAAGGAATTTAAAAGATAAGTACATAAATAAGAAATGTTTGGAGGGATATAGGCCAAGTGCAGGCAGATGGGACTAGTTTAGTTTGGGATTATGGTCAGCAAGGACTGGTTGGACCAAAGGATCTGTTTATGGTTCTATGACTATATGTCACTGCAGGACATTCTGAAAGGGGATGAAATATCACTAGTGGTCGAGATCCACATTGGTACCAAAGACATTGGTAAAAAGAGGGATGGAGTGCTTCCAGCAGAATATTAGGAGCTAAGAAATAAATAATAAAGCAGGTTCTCAGTAGTTATTTATTATTTCCAGTGCCACATACTAGTGAAATCAGGAACAGGTGAATAGACTAAATGGATGATTGGGTGGACTGATGATGTAGGAGGGAGGGATTTATTTTCTTGAGGCCTTGGAACTGTTTCTGGGGAAGGTGGGACCAGTGCGACAAGCACCCTGTCAGAATTGGCACTAATATCCACAGTACAATTTTGCTATTACAGTGGGGGAGATTTTAAACTAGAGTGGAAGGGGATGGGCAACTAACAAAGAAGACATGAGTAAGGGAGGCAAAGATAGAAATGCAAGATGGAAAAGTAGAAAGCAAAAGTGGAAGGCAGAGGAAACAGGGCGAGCAGCAAATAGGGCTGGAGCACATAAGAAATGTCTAAACACATCAAAGAAACACGTGTAAAGGTACTTTATCAGGGAGCTTTCGAAATAAGGTAGATGAATTAACAACATAGATAGTTGATACAATATGCTTACGATTATGGAGAAATGGCTGTGGGATGACCAAGTTGGTGACTAAACATTCAAGGGTATTCAATCATTAGGAAGGACAGGTAAAAAGGAAAAGAGGGTGGGATGGAGGAGTTTATGAAAAGTGATATCAGTACAATAGTAAGAAAAGATATTGGCACAGGAAACTTAGATGTGGAATCAGTCAGCGGAGCTAAGAGACAACAAGGGGCAGAAAACATTAGTGCGACCTCTCTAGAAGTCTCTAAATAGTACTGGTAAAATAAGGGATGGCGTTAGACAGGAATTAGAGCTGCATTCAACTAGGGTACTACATTAATCATGGGTGACTTTAATCGACTTATGGACTGTGCAAACCACTTTAGTAATAATATTGTGATGGGTGAAATCCTGGAGTGCGTACATGATGGAATTTTAGACCAGTATATTGTGGAACCAACGTGGGGGTAGGCTATCCTAGATTTGCTTTTGTGCAACGAGAGGGGTTAATTTATCATCTTGTTGTGCGATGTTCTTTTGGAAAAAAAGTGACCAAATTCTTCATTGAAGTGACAGAAAGTGAAGCTGTCCAATTCACCCTGCGGTTTGAGAGTGAGAAGCTGGAATCAGGTGTAACCATATTATAATTAAGGAAAAGTAATTATAAAGACATGAGAGAGGATTTAGCCAGGATTGATTGGAAAGGGAACGTAACAGGGAAGATACTGGAGCAGCAATAGCAAGAGTTTGTGGTGGCAATTTGGGAGGCACAGCAGGAAATCATCCCAAGGATGAAGAAACATATTAAGAAGAATAGAAAACAAACATGACTGAAAAGAAGAGTTAGGGACAGCATAAAAGCAAAAGGTGAAGCATACAATGTGCTGAAGACTAGTGACAAGCCAGAAGATTGGGAAGCCTTTTAAAAACCACTAGAGGATAACTTAAAAAAGCAATAAGGGGAGCAAAGATGAGGGTTAGTTAACTGTTAATCTAAAGGAAGATTACAGAAGGTTTTTTAAAGACATCTAAAAGGCAAGAGTGGACAGTAGACTACACGAAAATGAGGTTGGAGAAGTAGTAACAGGGAACAAAGAAATAGTGGAGGAACTGAATAGATATTTTGCATCAATTGTCAGAGTGGAAGACACCGGCGGCATACTAGAATATCAAGAGAGTCAGTGGCAGAGGTGAGTCATCACCAAGGAGATGGTGCTGGGGAAGCTGAAAGGCCTGAAGGTGGATAAATCAACCAGGCCATAGAGTCCTAGAGATGTACAGCATGGAAACAGATGGACTAGATCCCAGGGTTCTGAAGGAGATAGCTGAGGAGATTGTAGAGGCATTGATGATGATCTTTCAGGAATTAGTGGAATCAGGGAAAGTCCTAGAGGATTTCAAAATGGTTAATGTAACACTTCTGTTTATAAAGAGAGGGAGGCATAAGAAAGGAAACTGTAGGCCAGTTAGCTTGCCCTCGGTCATTGGTAACATTGTAAGATTTTAGAGTTGGTTATTAAGGATGAGATCGCGGAGTACTTGCAAGTGCATGGTAAAATAGGATTGAGTCAGCGCAGCTTCATCAAGGGGAGGTTATGCCTGACAAATCTGTTAGAATTCTTTGAGGAGGTGACAAGCAAGTTAGACAAGGAAGAGCCAATGGACATAATCTATTTGAATTTCCAGAAGGCCTTTGATAAGTTGCTGCACTGGAGGTTGCTAAATAAGACAAGAGCCCATGATTTTAGGAACAAAGTATTGGCATAAGAAGGGCTCTTGCCCAAAACGTCGATTCTCCTGTTCCTCAGATGCTGCCCGACTTGCTGTGCTTTTCAGGCACCACACTCTTGACTTTGATCTCCAGCATCTGCAGTCCTCACTTTTTCCCATGAGTAGAGGTTTGGCTGACTAGCAGAACTCCGAGTGAGGAAAAAGGGTCTATTTCAGAATGGCAGCCAATGATTAGTGGAGTTCCACTGGGGTCTGTGTTGGGACCACAACTATTCATGTTATACATTAACAATTTAGATGAAGGAACTGAGGACATTGTTGCTAAACTTGCAGATAACGCAAGTTAGGTGTACGGACAGGTAATGTTGAGGAAGCAGGGAGATGGCAAAAGGACTTGGACAGGCTAAGAGAGTGGACAACAAAGTGGCAGATGGAATGTTGTGTGGGAAAGTGTGAGGCTATGCACTTTGGTTATATATTTTGAGGAATAGAAGAGTAGATTATTTCCTAAAGGCTTCAGAAAGCTGAAGCTCGTTCAGAATTCTCTTAAGGTTAACATGTAGATTCAGTTGGCAGTTAGGGATATTGTGAACAGTTTTGGACCCTGTATCTAAGGAAGGATGTGGCATTGGAGCGGGTTCACAGGGTCATAGAGTCATAGAGATGTACAGAGGAGGATTACAAGAATAATCCTGGGAATGAAGGGCTAATCCTATGAAGAACAAGTGAGGATACTGGCATATGCTTGATGAAGTTTAGGAGGATGTTGGGGGGGATCTTATGGAAAATTACAGAATATCAAGAGGCCTTGATAAAGTGGACGTGGACAAGATGTTTCTAGTAGTGGGAGAGACTAGGGCCTGCAGGCACAGCCTCAGAAAGGGACCATCCTTTAGATTTGAGATAAGGAATTTCTTCAGCCAGAGTGTGGTGAATCTGTGGAAGTCATTGCTGCAGAGGGCTGTGGAGGCCAAGTCATTGAGTGTATTTAAGACAGATAGATAGATTCTTGATTAGTAAGGGGATCAAGGGTTGTGGTGATAGGGCATGAGAATGGGGGTTGAGAAACAAACAATCCTCTTGCCTTTGTATAGGCTCCTTCTTGTACATTTGCCATTTTACCTTTTTATTAATTTCTGGCAGTTTTGTTTTTATGTTAATGTCAGCCAAGGTCCACCCTCCCTTCTGAATCAGAAGGTCAGGGGTTCAAGTCCTACTATAGAGACTGCAGCATCAAATCTCGGTTGACTATCTGAGGAGTGCTGCACTCTCACCATCTTTTGGCTGATACCTTTGTGCAAAGCTCCATCAGCCCTCTCAGATGGATCTAAAAGGTGTGCCATCTGACGGAGAGCCAGAGAGCTATCCTGGTTTCCCAACTGATGCCACAAACATTTAATTTGGTCAGTTCTCTCATTGCTGTTCCTGGAACCTTACTGTATACAAACTGGCTGCTGCATTTTTTACATTACGATGGGAATATATTTCAAAAGTAATTAATTGGCTATAAACTGCTTTGGAACATCCAAAGTTCATGAAAGGCATTGTCTCATCTCCAGAAGGAATCACTGCTGAATTACTTTTGGGATGGTGCTGCAATATGAATCTCCAGTTTACTCCGAGAGCCAGTCTTTTATTAGCAGAGAACACTGTTCTTTCAGCCATACAAGAGGCAAATAAACTGAAGCTGGTTACTAGGTTCGACTGACTATGTCACCTTGCAATATAGTCTACTTTTACTTTACTAGTGAGTTTGCCTGTACTGATTGACACATACCTTTGTTCCGTTAATGATGAATGGTTCTGAGAGAGTTTATGTTGAAACTACATTGAGCTCCACTCAATCTGACAATGTCTCACAGTCTTTGGGTTGGAGAAGGGGAGTCTAACACAAAGTCCCAGTGGTGACAGTTGTCACCCTGCAGTTCTGATGAAGAATCACCGGACTCGAGATGTTAACTCTGCTTTCATCCCACAAACGCTGCCAGACCTGCTGAATTTTTCCAGTAGTTTCTGTTTTTGTTTCGGATCTCCAGCATGCACAGTTCTTTGTTTATTTTCGTGTCATCTCTGGCTCCCAATGATCTTTGTAACTAGCCAGTGTAACTTGTACCTATTGCTATCATGCAATAAAGTTCATCTTCTGGTGTAGGACAAGTGTGTCTTCTTATTATAATTCAATAATGGTTTATCTTCTACCACTGCTAATTGGATAAACCTTGAGACTGCAGTTGCACTCCACCCCAACCTCAAGCTACCAGTCATTCATTTTAACCACAGCATAATGACAGCTTTAACTAGAAGCAAACAACAAGCAACAAAGAACATTGCAGCAGAGGAACAGGCCCTTCGGCCCTCCGGCCCTCCAAGCCTGCACCGATCCAGATCTTCTTTCTAAACCTGCCACCTATTTTCTGAGGATCCATATTCCCCTGCTCCCTGCCCATTCATATATCTGTCTCAATGCATCTTAAATGATGCTTTCATTACCGTCCCTACCACCTCCACTGGCAATGCCTTCTAGGCACCCACCACCCCACTGCGTGAAGAACTTCCCACACATATATCCTGTAAACTTTTCCCCTCTCACTTTGAACTCGTGGCCCCTAGTAATTGAGTACTCCACTCTGGGAAAAACGTTTCTTGCTATCCACCCTGTCTATTCCTCTCATGAGTTTGTAGTACTCAATCAGGTCCCCCCCTCAACCTCCTTCTTTCCCATGAAAATAATCCTGATCTACTCAACCTGTCATCATAGGTAGCACCCTCCATACCAGGCAACATCGTGGTGAACCTCCTCTGCACCCTCTCCAAAGCATCCACATCCTTTTGGTAATGTGGTGACCAGAACTGTACACAGTATTCCAAATGTGGCCGAACCAAAGTCTTATACAACTGTAACATGACCTGCCAATGTTTACATTCAATACCCTGTCCAATGAAGGAAAGCATGCTGGATACATTCTTGACCACTTTACTGACCTCCATTGCCACCTTCAGGGTACAATGGGCCTGAACAACCAGATCTCTCAGTACATCAATTTTTCCCAGGATTTTCCCATTTACATATAGTTCGCTCTTGAATTGGATCTTCCGAAATGCATTGCCTTGCATTTGTCCGGATTGAACTTCATCTGCCATTTCTCTGCCCGACCCTCCAATCTATCTTTATTCTGCTGTATTCTCTGACAGTTCTCTTCACTATCTACTTCTCCATCAATCTTAGTGTCATCTGCAAACTTGCTAGTGAGGTAACCTAAACATTCCTCCAAATCATTTATATATTGTTATTGTCATCTCAAGAAGGTTGGAATATAAAAACACCATTGTGCTACTGAGACTTTATAAAGCTCTGATAGGTCCCATTTGGAGTACTGTATCCAGCTTTGGTCCTCACACCTCAGGAAGGACATACTGGCACTGGAGCGTGTCCAGCGGAGATTCACACAGATGATCCCTGGAATGGTAGGTCTAACATACGAGGAATGGCTGAGGATCCTGGGATTGTACTCATTGGAGTTTAGAAGATTAAGGGGAGATCTAATAGAAACTTACAAGATAATACATGGCTTGGAGAGGGTGGATGCTAGGAAATTGTTTCCGTTAGGCGAGGAGCTAGGACCCGTGGACACAGCTTTAGAATTATAGTGGGTAAATTCAGAACAGAAATGCGGAGACATTTCTTCAGCCAGAGAGTGGTGGGCCTGTGGAATTCATTGCCGCAGAGTGCAGTGGAGGCCGGGACGCTAAATGTCTTCAAGGCAGAGATTGATAAATTCTTGATGTCACAAGGAATTAAGGGCTACGGGGAGAATGCGGGTAAATGGAGTTGAAATGTCCATCAGCCATGATTGAATGGCGGAGTGGACTCGATGGGCCGAATGGCCTTACTTCCACGCCTATGTCTTATGGTCTTATATGTCACAAACAACAGTGGTCCCACCACAGATCCCTGTGAAACACTACTGGTCACAGGTCTCCATTTTGAGAAGCTCCCTTCCACTACTACTCTGTCTTTTGTTGCCCAGCTAGTTCTCTATCCATCTAGATGGATCACCCTGGACCCCATGCGACTTCACCTTCTTCTTCAGCCTACCATGGGGAACGCTATCAAATGCCTTGCTAAAGTCCATGTATAAGACATCCACATCTCTTCCCTCATCAATCAACTTTGTCACCTCTTCAAAGAATTCTATTACGTTTGTAAGAATGACCTTCGCTGCACAAAACTGTGCTGCCTATCCTCAGGATCTTCTCTAGTAGCTTACCTACACTGACGTCAGGCTCACAGGTCTGACTGTTTCCAATGGTAACTTGCTGCAGACTCTTTTTGTTTTTTGGAGAGAAAAAGAGGGACATAGAGAGAGAGAGGGATACAGAGAGCCTGATTAACACAGCCCTGTAGGAGTGCATAGAGAAATAGGTGACAAAGGGGGAAATACGGAGAGAGAAAGAAAGAAGAAAGAAATGGGGAAAAGAGAGGGATTTTTTTTCTTTTAACCTAGTTTGCTTGAAAGGACTTTTGATTTAATTTGATCAGCTTTTGAATGTTGTCTGTTTTGGTCAAATTAGGTCAAAGGATGAATGCACAAAATTACAGCAAATGTTGTACATGTATGTTCACTAGATTTCTTCAGTGTCAGTGCGTCAAAATGAATACGAGTAAAGAACTTTTTCACATTAGTTAGGATCTAGAATGCACTGCCTGAAAATGTGTTTCAGTTGAGGCATTCAAGGAGGCAATGGATGGTTATTTGAATAGAAATAATGCACAGGGTCATGGGGACATGGGAGAAGATTAAAATGGCCTCCTTCTGTACAACAACAATTCTGTGAAAATCTTCAAATTCCCGCCCTCAGAGCTTTTTGGATCTTACACAGCACACAGACTGCAGCAGTTCAGGAAGGCAGCTCACCACCACCTTCTCAAGGGCACCTAGGGATGCACAGTAAACTTTGGCTCAACCGCAACACCTATGTCCCATGAACTAACAAAATAAAATAAAACTAGAAAGTACAAACGTTAAATTGTTACAGTATCTAGTGTATCAGAAATACCTCCAAATTGCCCGCCCCACCTCAATTTTACCCAGTGGGGGTTGCAGGATGGGGGTGGGGTGTGAAAGGTGTGGTTGATTGGTTGACAAGCTTATAGGCTATTTGAGCCCCTTAAGTGGCCAACTGATGTCTATTTAAGGGCTTCATCGCACCAACTCACCCCACTGAGGTAGAACTGAAGACAGTGGAGATCTCTGACAAATGTGCCAAATGGTAGCTTTATCCCTGTGGGCTGCTGGTGGGTAAGCTGGCCTCCTTTGAAGGCCTTTTATGACTATGGGAAGGTCCTAGACAAGTCAGTCTGACCGGTCTATCATGGTCTCCACTCTCTGGTCATACCCATCAGCCTGGTCCCAGTGATACCTCTCCTTTCCCTCACTTATTCCTCGTCCTGTCCAGATCTGACTCCTCAGGGTAACCAGGGAGCTACTAGCCATTTGATTGGCTAACAAATATTAGAGGTGGGACTTAACACACAGATGGGGCTAGACGTTTCCCCTCAAGACAAATAATACCCTTCGAAGCATTAAATATCAACAGGGCAAACTGCTGGGGCAAGGGTGGACCTGGCAACATGATGTAGGAACAAAAGTAGGCCATTTGGCCTATCAAATCCATTGTACCATTCAATGAGATCATGGCTGATGTGATCATTTTAATCTCAATTTTCCTGCCTTTCCCTTATAACCCTTGATTTCTTTACCGATTACAAATCTGCCTATCACAGCTCCCTGACCTTTTCACTATCGAAATGAGTGGGACACATAAATCCAGCTCTACATATTAATTACAATATGCCCTGGAGAAAGTGAAAATAGATTTACTGGGAGGATACCAGATCTGTTTGGTTACAGTTGTCAAGAAAGATTTAAAAAGGTATTGAAATGGTATGAGAGGCCAGACATAAAGATATTACTTCTTGTACTAAAAGTATAGGTCACAAAAATGCTATGGTCACTGATAAATCTAATTCACTGGAAGCTTCTTTACTCAAAGAGCCATTAGAATGTGATACTCGTAACCACTGGGATTAGTCGAGAGCAATAGCATTGATGCACTTAAGGGGAGATTTGGATGAATACATGCCATGAGATAATGCACTTTGCAGGAAGACGAGAGAAACTGGATTTTTACAGGGTCAGAGTGAGAGAATGGGGTTGAGACACTTATCGACCATGATTGAATGGCGGAGCAGATTAGATGGGTTGAATGGCTTAATTTCTGCTCCTGTGTCTTATGTTCTACATTGTCTCAATGGAGAAAGACTGCAAAAAAACGGCAGAACTGAGGTATTTGGGAATCCTTGTCCACTTTCAGCAGTTGATAGGGAAGGCAACTGTTCTGTTGGCCTTTATTTCAAAGGGAAAGGAGTGTAAAAGTAGGGAGGTTTTACTAAAATTGTACAAGGCAATAACTAGACCACAGCTGGAATGTTGTGAACAGTTTTGGTCCCCTTATCTAATGAAAGATTTACTGACATTGGCAGCGTTTGTTGCCCATCCCTAATTTTCCATGAATTGAGTGGATGCGAGCCACTTCAGAGGGCAATTCAGAGTCAACCACACGGTAGTGGATCTGAAGTTACAGATAAGCTAGACCTGGTGAGGATGGCAAATTTCCGTCCCGAAAGGACAATAGTGGATCAGAGGATTTTTTTGGCAGCAATTGATAGTTTCATAATCACCGTTACTGAGACTAGTTTTCAATTCCAGATTTTATATTTTCCAATCAACCTGTTCAGATATGTTATCGTGCACTTCTGAAGCAATTGGGACTGCAACCTGGGTCTCCCAGCCCAGAGGTAGGGACATTACCACTCTGCTTCAAGAATGCAATTCCACATATAATAAATAGAATATAAACTCCACCACTTGTGTGGAGTTTTTGAACTGCTGTCTTCAGAGATGTATGGTAGCCATGACGGGGAGGTGCTGGTGTTGGACCGGGGTGGACAAGTTAAAAATCACACAGCATCAGGTTATAGTCCAATCACTTTATTTGGATGTAGTACTTTCAGAGTGCTGTTCCTCCAGGTAGCAGCTCTTTTTAACTCAGAGATTTAGTTTGGGTTCCTGAATTATTACTGTCGTGGCATTACCACTATGCCGTCGGTCTTGTAATAGCGACATAGAAAGAGACTGAGATAATGACTCTTCCTCAGAGCAATACAAATGGCTGAACCTAATTCTCCCTCTTGGAGTTTGTCACCCAATGTGGCAGCCACTAGTGACCCAGCCACAACAACATCAGAGCTGAACTCTATCTCTGTTTTTTTCTCAGGCAATGAGTTCTGGAGTCATTAGAGATGTTCAGCACGGAAACAGACTCTTCGTGCCAATTTGTCCATGCTGACCAGATCTCCTAAATAAATTTAGTCCCATTTTCCAGCATCCCTCTAAACCCTTCCTATTCAGATACCCATCGAGATGCCTTTTAAATGTTGTAATTGTACCAACCTCTGCCACTTCTTCTGGCAGCTCATTCCATACATGCACCACCCTCTGCATGAAAAGGTTACCCCTTAGGTCCCTTTTAGACCTTTTCCCTCTCACCTTAAACCTATGCCGTCTAATTTTGGACTCCCCCACCCAATGGAAAAACCTTGTCTATTTACCCTATCCATGTGCCTCATGATTTTATAAACATCTATAAGGTCACCCCTCAGCCTCTGATGCTCCAGGGAAAACAGCCCCAGCCTATCCCTTTAGGGTGAGCATTTCAGAGCCCGCAGATGTTAGACATGGGCTGCAGTCAATCTAATCAAATTTGAACACGAAATTTATGTTTTTATTCCCATTGAAATTGATTTTCACCATCTGCCATGGTGGGATTTGAACCCATGTGCCCAGGGCATTAGCCTGGGGGTTGGGATTGTTTAGCCCAGTGATATTGGCACTACACTTCTATGTTTATAATCAGCTGCATCGTCAATACTGACATGTTCATTCCCCTTATGCATATATGGAGCGTTCAGTCCACAAGACCAGATGACTGTCTCCTATATGAGAAGGGAGGAGGTATATCTACTGTCTCTCACTGAGACCCTCCAGCTCCAATTAGCCATGAGCTTTAGAGGTACATGTTGCACTCTGAACGTGAACGTGGATCCTGTCACTGTGGCAATCTGGTAGCAAGCAGCTCCTATCACCATGAGGCTTAAAATAATGTTGTTTATCTTTTTAATTTTATTGCATTGTACGCATCCAACAAATAGCGAGGGAACAAAACTGCACAAGGGAACAATGAAAACCCGGCTGAAAGAAGCAAATGCTGCAGTTTTCAGAAGGTCATGTGCTGAGTTCTTCATCTGAACCCAGACTCGCCTCATTTCACATCCAGTGACCTCATGCTGCTCTAAAATAACACTTCAACCCAGACAGCCCTGAAATTCTGTCAGTGATTTACAGCTCCGGTTCATCCTTGTGCCAATGTCTATGATTGTTATCAAAGTAATCAATATTGTTGAAGATAAAGTCCCAGCTGGGAATTAACACTCAGACCCTGTATCCTGGCTCAGCTGGTTGCACTCTCACCTCAAAGCCAGACGTCCTGTTCCACTTCAGAGTCAGAGCACAGAAATCTAGACTGACCCTCCTGTTCAGTATTGATGGAGTGCTGCACTGTCAGAGGTGCTGTCTTTCAATGAGACATTGAATTGAGGGCCTGTGATGATACTGTACCTTTAAGAGATGTGTTCTGTCCTGCGTCTGTTGCAGAGGGGTATTGTCACCACGGTACCAAAATGTCTCTTACAGATACAGTTGGTAAACAGCGTTAAGTTCTCCCTTGGTATTTTTTTAAAAACATAAGTAGACTATTCACAGGTAAAGGGACATTTAATAAGTGGAGGCTTTCAAAAGTGTGAAAACAAGAGTTCAGAGTAATTATGTTCTTGTTAGAATGAAAGGTAAGAATTAGGGAACAATGGATGAATAAAGATATTGAGGTTCTGGTCAAGAATAAAAAGAATCATATATTAGATATAGACAACTGGGTTCAAATGAATCTCTTGAATAGTATAAAGAGTGTAGGAGCTTTCTTAAGAGGGAGATCAGGAAGGCAAATGGAGGATATGAGATAGCCTTGGCAGATAAGGTTAGGGATAATCCAAAGAGATTCTACGAATATATTAAGAGCAAAAGAGCAACCAGAGAGAAAGTAGGATCCCTTAAAGATCAAAGAGTTCATCTTTATGTTGAATTTGAGGAGATGGGAGCAATAATAAATGAATACTTTATGTCAGTTTTTATTGTGGAAAATGAAATGGAGGCTGGAGAACTCAGGGAAGTAAATATTGTATTGATGTTTTGAAAACAGTTCACATAACAGATGAGGAAGTGCTGGAGTTTTTAGAAAATATAAAGGTGGATCTAGTGTATCCAAGGACATTGTGGGAAATTAGGGAGGGAATTTCATGGCCTCTTGAAGAAATATTAGTATCATCTATAACTACAGGTGATGGATGACTGGAGTGTGGCTAATGTTGTGCCTTTGTTGTGTCTTTGTTTAAGAAGGGATGTAAGGAGAAGCTTGGGAACTATGCACCTGTGAGTCTGACTTCAGTGATGGGTAAGTTAATTGTATCAGACAGAGAATGGTGGGGGAGGGTTATTGTTCAGACTGGAGGCCTGTTACCAGCAATGTTCCACAGGGATCGGTGCTGGGTCCACTTTTGTTTGTTGTTTATGTAAATGATTTGGATGAGAATGTAGAAGATATGGTTAGTAAGTTTATGGATGACACCAAAATTGGTGGTATAATGGATGCTGAAGAAGGTTATTTAAGATTACACAGAGATCCTGATCAATTGGGTCAATGGGCTGAGGAATGGCAGATGGAGTTTAATTTGGATAAATTTGAGGTATTGTATTTTGGTAAAACAAACAAGGGCAGTACTTATACAATTAAAAGTGGGGCCTTGGATAATGTTGTAGAACAGAGAGACCTAGGATTCAGCTTTATAATCCTTTAAAGTTGTCACACATAGAAAGGGTGAATTAAGAAAGCACTTAGCACACTTGCCTTCAATTGCTTACACATTTGAGTACAGGAATTGGGATGACATGTTGAGGTTGTACAGGACATTGATGAGGTGTCTTCTGGAGTAATGTGTATAGTTCTGGTTGCCCTGTTATAGGAAGGACATTATTAAGCTGGAGCGGGTTCAGAAGAGATTAACCAGGATGTTGCCAGGAATAGAATGTTTCATTTATGAGGAGAGGCTGGATTAGCTGGGACTTTTTCCACTGGAGCATAGGAGGTTGAGGAGGATTATAAAATTATAAAGCTTTGGATAAAATGGATGGCAGGTGTCTTTTCCTGTATATGGGGCATTTCAAGTCTATGGGGTATATTTTTAAGATGAGAGGAGAAAGATTTTAAAAAGACATGAGGGGCAACGTTTTTACACAGAGTGGTTGGTGTGTGGAATGAACTTTCAGAGGAAGTGGTGGATGTAGATACATTTACAATGTTTAAAAGACATTTGGATGAGTATGTGAATAAGAAATATTTGGAGGGATATGGCCAGGTTCAGGCAGGTGGGATTCGTTTAATGTGGGATTATGGTTGGCTTGGGCTGGTTGGACTGAAAGGTATCTTTCTGTACTCTATGGCTCCATGTCTCTGAGACAAAAGAATTGTAATGTGGGTGGAGCTGGGATCATACAGACCTTAAGGACTTTAGTTTGCTTTCAGTTAGTTGGTGGTTTTTGTTGGCTGCTGGACCTGAAAGCTTGAGTTCTCTGTTGCTAAAGTAAAGTCTTAGACAGAGACACTTCCTCTTAAAAATCAAAAGGGGCTTTCGATGTTTCTTAATACTGGACTGGAGAGAGACAACACAGATGAATAATAACCATGCTGCCTTTGCCAAGGGTGTGTTTATGGGATTCTGTCTATATTGGAACAGTTAATGATTGGTGGTCAAATAATGCATTATCTTGTTAAGTATTTCAACAGAGTAAAGTTGTGCCAAATTTTCTTTTTGTTGTATTTTAACTGTTTTGTAAGAACAAAGTATATTATGATTAAAGTTTAGTGGTGGACCGTATGGATCATATCTTGAACTCAGAACATTACATTTGCCTTTTTAAAAGTATGGAAGTTAGAGTCTAACCCATCTCCAAAATATACTTTGGGAGTAGGCATAAAACATCAGGTCGGTAGGTAGGTATAAAAGATTCTGTGGCACGATTTTGAAGAAGAGCAGTTTTCAGTCAATATTAATCACTCAACGTATATTTTAAATAAAAACAGATTGTTCATTATCACATTAATGCTTTGTGGGAGCTTGCTGTGTACAAACTAGTCACTGCATTTCTCACAATACTGGATAGGCTTCAAATACATTGCAAGGCATTTTGAGATATCAGGTGATTGTGAAAACTGCTATATCAATGCAAATCTTTTTTAGTCCTCATGGTGCTTCAGAGACTGCATGCCTTGACATTGATAGAGTTAAAAATCACACAACACCAGGTTATAGTCCAACAGGTTTAATTGGAAGCACACTAGCTTTTGGAGCGACGCTCCTTCATCAGGTGATTGTAGGAGCGTCGCTCCGAAAGCTAGTGTTCTTCCAATTAAACCTGTTGGACTATAACCTGGTGTTGTGTGATTTTTAACTTTGTCCACCCCAGTCTAACACCGGCATCTCCGAATCTTGACATTGATAGCGTTGTTATCCAGCTCCATATGGCTTTGCTCACAGTGAAGAGCACCACAGATGATGATACAATTCTCCTCTGTCTTTGGCACTACTAGGAAGAAGTATTGAGTGTGGCAAATGTATAAAATGTACTCTGGTTGGGAATTTTCAATGACCATCACCAAGAGTGACTTAGTATCACCACTACTGACTGAACTGGTTGAGTCCTAAAAGACATAGCTGCTAGATTCCATCTGTGCTGGGTGGTGAGGGAACCAATAAGTGGGAAAAATGAACTTGATTTTTGTCTTCGTCAATCTACCTATCACAGTTGTATCTGTCTTTGCATGTATTGTTCAGAGCAACCATTGTCCTTGTGGAGATGAAGTCCTATCTTCACATAGTGCCACACAATAGAGGATATCCTCTATCACCATGCTAAATGGGAAAGGTTTCAAACGCTGTGGAATTATCAGTGAGACATCTCACTCTGACCTAATGAGCGAATTCTTTAAAGACAGTCACTTTACTGAAGTATCCTATGAACAACATCCTAGAGCTACAGTCAGTGACTTCACATTGGCACAACCCTCTTCCTTTGCTTCAGTGCCTCCTGTGGTGGACAGTGGAATTTCAGCTAGGACTCTCAGTGCTGCTGTCCAGTTAAGACAGACGAGTGGATTTGTTGACATTAGTGCAAAAACAGAATTGCTCTATTGCGATGAATTCCTTGGCCAAATAGCCAAAAATAGTTCCTTGGATGTGGTAACAGCCCCTGTGAAATTGCCCCTAAGTATCTGTAGGTGACAAAAATACCACACGTTTCTCAACAGAAATAGTTCATCTTAAACATTCTCTAAAAGCTGCTTGAGTAGATAAATAAACTCAGTTCTCAAGGACTGACACCTCAAACAGCTGCCAGACCATCTCCTCCAAGCCCAAAATGCAACAGCATATCACAAAACAAGAGAAGTAACAATATCTCTCTACTTTAAAGGTCATGTCATCCATAATCTTTCTAAGAACCAACAACTGATTTCAAACGATCCTTCAATTGTAACTTGCTGCTTGTTATGTACTAAACATATTTTTGGCATTGTTCACAGAGTCAAATAAAACTGAAGCTCCACTGAGGTTATCCTTGGCCATCCAAGGAGTGGAGAGTTAAAAAGTGAAGATGAATCGCAGAATTTTATACCAGTTGAAGGGGCTTTGGAACCCTGCAGTCAATCCTCCAGTCCCATTGCCCTTTCCTCCTACTATTTCACATTTTCCTCATCATTAATATGTTGGTCTCCTATTAACAAAGTTTTTATTGGAGGACCTGCTTCAGTCACTTTTGATATCATAGAAAATCTACAGTGCAGGAGAGGCTGTTCAGCCTATTGAGTCTGCACCAAGCCTCTGAAGAACATCCCACCCAGACTGATGTCCCTTCCCAGTCTATCCCCATAACTCCACAATAATCCTGGCTAATCCACTGAGCCTGCAGGTCCCTGAATGCTACAGGGCAATTTAGCATGGCAAATCCACTTAACCTACACATGTTCGGATTGTGGGAGGAAACTGGAACACCCAGTGAAGACACAGGAAGAACGTACAAATTCCACATGGATAGTCACAGATGGCTGGAATCAAACCTAGGGTCCTGGTCCTGCTAGCCACTATGCCACCATGTCGACCTTCACTTGTAAGTATTTATTCCATCTGTAACAACCCAAGGCATAAAAGTGTGCTACTGACCCACTAACCAGCGAAAGTAGATTTCTGTTCTTTTTTTTTATCATAACTTCTTGGAATTTTGTACACAACTCAATCAGATTTCCTCTAAAATTTCTAAGTTGCTGGAATTATAATTGTGGTCCTCTTCTCTTCCCTCATGAGAAACGTTTTTCATCTTTGTCTATCACATTAGCCAAGTCTACACTCTCTCTGTGACTGTCTCTGAGATGTTCCCTGCAACAGGCTTACTCGACACTGGGCAGAGTGGGAATCCTAACTTAATCACTATCTTAATCAACTCTGCCCAGTTTAGCTGCTCCTTTTGGTGACCGGGTAATGGAGATTGCATATGGAAGTTAAAGCATTGGCTGACAGATGCACTGAGATGTCTCAGAATTGGTGACAAAGGGCTATCTAAACACCCTGTAGACTAACCCAGTGGCTTAAATACTAATAATCAAATTAAGATGATCCAATGATCACATCTGCAGGGACTAGTTCTCTTCAAGCAAACAGAATAGTTCAAGACTTGTGCCTTTATTTGAATTATCCATGAACTTGAACAGCCTATGGTTCCCATTGCTTTCTCCATGATCACACCTCAACCAGAATTGACTTGCTAAACAATCAGAGTAAAACAATGTGGTGCTTATGCCCGAAACGTTGACTGTTCTGCTCCTCGGATGCTGCCTGATTGGCTGTGCTTTTCCAGCACCACACGTTTTGACTCTGAGCTCTAACATCTGCAGTCTTCACTTTCTCCTTGTTAAACAATCAGCACTGCAATTCTGACGTGAGTTCCTACTCCCCATGTTGTAGGATGCTTTCAATTTGCCCTGCTAAATCAAGAAGATAACCATGGATTGAAGATAGAATTCCTTTCACTTTATTTCAGATAAGGCGTTTTATCTGATGCCTCAATCTTTGCAATATTTTTGGTTTAATAAGGTGACAGAATAAACATTAAAGCAGAATGTGATTTAGCTGTTAACTGTCAAACAGCGTTATTGAACACTAAAAGAATAATTAGTGTCAGGGGCACACTTTACTGCAGAATTAGTAAATAGAAAATGACAATGATTGTGACTATTGGGCTTTAGCAACAGTAAAATTGGCATGTGTGTTACCCGTTCCTATGGACTTGGTTAGTTAAATGTAACCACTGGAATATCAATGTCACAAACTCCCTCCATGCCCATAAGGTGACCCTTCAATAGGATTTCCCATTTTGCTGTAAGACTTGCATTTATATTGTGGTTTTTATTTCTGCAGGACATCTCAAAGTGCTTCATAGCCAATGCTTGAAGAGCGGTCACTGTTGTAACACAAGAAACACAACAACTAACTCGCACACAGCAAGCTCCCACAACGGCACTGTGAGATTGACTGACTAAATCCGTTTTTCCTTTTGTGTTGTTTGTTGAGGGATTAAACTTCACCAGGAAACAGGGGGCAACTGTTCTGCTCTTGACTGAATTAGGTCCATGGGATCTTTTATATCCACAATAGAGCCTTAGTTCAATGTCTCATTGAAAGACAGCACCTCTGACAGTGTAGCACTTCATCAATACTGAACAGGAGGGTCAGTCTAGATTTCTGTGCTCTGGACTCTGAAGTGGAACAGGACGTCTGGCTTCGAGGTGAGAGTGCAACCAACTGAGCCATGTCTGATACAGGGTTAATTCCCAACTGGGACTTTATCTTCAACAATATTGATTACTTTGATAACAATCATAGACATTGGCACAAGGATGAACCGGAGCTGTAAATCACTGACAGAATTTCAGGGCTGTCTGGGTTAAAGTGTTATTTTAGAGCAGCATGAGGTCACTGGATGTGAAATGAGGCGAGTCTGGGTTCAGATGAAGAACTCAGCACATGACCTTCTGAAAACTGCAGCATTTGCTTCTTTCAGCTGAAGGTTCAGTATTCTCTTGCAGTTGTGTTTTCTTATTTTTTGGATACATACAGTGCAATAAAATGTAAAGTCATGCGATTTAGCCTCCAGGGTCATTTTAAATGTGAATTGGAAATCTTGCCCTTTAAAGTAGTGCAAACTCTTCTGTAATATCTGAATTACAGCCATCTCCCAAAAACAGGATGATGGTTTTGTCATGCTTAGCTCAAATGTGGAATAGAAACCACTGTGCTTTGAGCCCAATGTATTCCTATGTGGCACATTTCTGTTTGGGGTTTGCTTAGTTTGTTGGCCTGACAACTGGCTTCCTATCTGGAGAGGCACCAACAGCAGGGGTTCAATTCCCGCACCAGCTGAGGTTACAAAGAAGGATTCTCTTTCTCAACCTCTCCTCCTCACCTGAGGCATGATAACCCTCAGGTTAAGCCACTACTAGTCATCTATCTAATGAGAGCACAGCCTGGTCTGGTCAGACAATGATGACTTTGCCTTCATATTTCTGTTACTGCTGTGCACCAATCTGCTTGCATATTACAGGAAAGGTTCAGAAGCACTCTGGAAAGTGGAAAAAGAAGATTTACATGGAACTATCAGAAGACAGGACCAACTTAAATTGCAGGCAGCACTCAAAGCAAATAGTCAACCAGTCACAAGGTGTTTTCTAGCTTTGCTGAAGGAAGTGAGTGAAGAGATTGCAGAGGTTCTGGTCGCAATCTCCTAAGTGTAAGAACTAGAGGGGTGGGGAAGGAGGTCAGTCGGCCTTTCAAGCCTGTTCCACTATTCAATACAATCATGGTTGATTTCATCTTGCCCACTCTCCATTCATGTTTCTTGCTTACCAAGGGGCTAGTCAGATTTCCGATTTTTACTGAAATCAATGACCAGTGACATTACCACTACCTCTCCCACAAACCCTCACGCTATGAAAGTGAAGTCAGAGTCCTATGCAAAGAGGGGAAAGAAATCAAACGGGTGATTCGAGGACAGACAACCTAACATCAGTGGTGGGGAAATGCTTTGTGACAATATTCGGGGACAAAATTAATTTGGACAATGATCAGTTTGTAAACGACATCCGGCGCAGGTTTATTGAAGGTAAGTCATGTTTGACCAAGTGGATTAAATTCTTTGATTGAAGTAACAGAGGGAATTACTAAGGGTAATGTGTGATTAATGTTGTGGTCTCTATACTTTCAAAAAACATTTCATCAAGTACCATGTTGTAGATACATGTGCAAAATTGAAGCCCATGGGTTAAAGAGACAGACACCACAGATACAAAATTGGCAGTGGTGAACCATTACTATTCAATTAAAGAGAAAATATATGCTCGTATGACCCAGTGGTCAATATCCATTCCATAGCTCTTTTTCACAAACATTAATGACCTGAACAGGAGCATACTTTCAATTTGGCAGGCAGGACATATCTCAAAGCATTGAGGATGATGGGTACAGGCTTCAGGAGGAAAGTAACAGGCTGGGGAAATGCAATAGCAAACGGAAATAGCAGATGCAATTTAAAACCAAGTGGTTTTATTTTAGAATTTCTGCCTCTGCAGTATTTTGCTTTTGTAATTCCTTGAGTGGCACCAGGGATGAGGGACTTTGATTCAGTGCAGAAGCTGAGGTCATTCTGGTGAGATCAAATACAGGTTGGGTGATCAAGTTACAATTAACCTTGCTTCAGCAAGAACAAGCTGAATTTCATTCTTCCTTTCATTCTCCATTCCATTCCATTCCCAGTCCCTGAGCTGTTGCACTTTTGCAGCTTTGGAGATAAACAAAGGTTTGAGAACTACTATCTCATCTTTCTGTGAGTCTTTTGGAGAAGTCAAGATTTAAGTTTAACAATTTCCTATCTTAACCAATTCCCTGATTTTTTTCCAGGCAGTAACTGCTGGTTATGATTCCGTTGTTGCCATTTTCTCCTCCTAGCATTGCATCTTTTATTTCTTTACTTGCCCCATTACCCCACTAAATCTCTCCTGCCTTCCACCCTAAAGTAGCTGCTGCCTGGCCTGTGTCTTCTACTTTAATTCCATTTAGAAAGGAGGTGATGGTGTAGTGGTCATATTACTGAACTAGTTATCCAGAAACCCCAGGTTAATGGTTTCAAATCCCACCATGGCCGGGAAGTCATGTCCGCATCCCCTGAACAAATTCCAAACAATTCCATAGTGATCTCTATGACTCTATGATAGGATAGTGAAGAAGGCATTTGGTTTGCTTTCCTTTATTGGTCAGAGTATTGATTACAGGAGTTGGGAGGTCATGTTGCGGCTGTACAGGACATTGGTTAGGCCACTGTTAGAATATTGCACACAATTCTGGTCTCTTTCCTATTGGAAAGATGTTGTGAAACTTAAAAGGGTTCAGAAAAGCTTTATGAGGATGTTGCCAGAGTTGGAGGATTTGAGCTATAGGGAGAGGCCGAACAGGCTAGGGGCTGTTTTCCCTGGAGCGTTGGAGGCTGAGGGATGACCTTATAGAGGTTTATAAAATCATGAGGGGCATGGATAGGATAAATAGACAAAGTCTCATACCTGGGGTGGGGGAGTCCAGAACTGGAGGGCATAGGTTTAGGGTGAGAGGGGAAAGATATAAAAGAGACCTAAGGGTGATACATGTATGTAATGAGCTGCCAGAGAAAGTGGTGGAGTCTGGTACAATTACACCATTTAAAAGGCATCTGGATTGGTATATGTATAGGAAGGGTTTGGAGGGATATGGGCTGGGTGCTGGCAGGTGGGACTAGATTGGGTTGGGATATCAGGTCGGCATGGACAAGTTGGACCGAAGGATCTGTTTCCGTGCTGTGCATCTCTATGACCTATTTGTGCTCAACATATATCCACGTCACAAATAAGTTCAAGGGAGGTGAGGAGTGTGTGAGCTCCAGCCCCAGGAATTGTTGCTTGTGGATGGCATTGTCCTAATGCAGCCATGACAGGCTGAAATTTGAGCTGATGTGCTGAAGGCAAGTGATAAGAGTCACCTGGTCAGACATCGCTTGATATCTAGTGGTGTCCCTCAACATACAGGCTCTGTGACATTCTAGTAACTTTTTGTTATTCACTTGTGGGATGTAGGCATTGTTGGTGGGCCAGCATTTACTGCCTGTCCCTTGTTGCCCTTCAGAAGCTGGTGGTGAGCTATCTTCTTGAACCACTGCAGTCCACCTCCACTGCAAGTTGACCCACTGTGTCATTAGGATGGGAGTTTCAGATTTTGAAAACAAGATTGAAGATTAGATTAGATTCCCTAAAGAGTGGAAACAGATCTTTTGGCCCAACAAGTCCACACTGACTCACCCGAATAGTAACCCACCCAGATCCATTCCCCTACATTTACTCCTGACTAATGTACTTAACATTATGGGCAATTTAGCATGTCCAATTCACTTGGCCTGCACATCTTTGGATTGTGGGAGGAAACCAGAGCACCCTGAGGAAACCCACACAGACACTGGGAGAATGTGCAAATTCCACACAGCCGCCTGAATTTGAGACGCTGTGAGGCAGCAGTGCTAACCACTGAGCCACTGTGCCTCCCAAGATGTTGCCTGACAGGGAGTGAATAAGCAAGCACAGTAGATGATGGTGTATGGGACCTGTTGCAAGTTAAGACCTCAAGTTTACAGAAGGTAAAATGTGGGTGACTGACAAGGAGCACTCTGGAATAGAAACATGGACAGGAGTAACTGAGGATTCCAGTGTCAGAAGACTAATCACTAATTCCAAAGCCCCAACCAAGAGTCAAAATGATACTGTTCTTCCTATGTGTCAGAATGGGAGAGTCAACAAAACTGATGCTGAGAATTTTGAGGTAGGTTGAGAAGCAATCTAAAGTCGAGGATCATTTAAAGTCAATAACTATGGATTAGTAAAAGGTCAAGTTGCCATCATCTTACTAGACCAGTGGGTTGTTCTTTCATTACAGAGCGAGATGACTGGTGGTAGTTTAATCTGAGGGTCACCACACTTCAGATGAGGGGAGAGGTTGAGAAGAAGAATCCTCAGCCAGAGCAGGAACTGAACCCCATGCTGTTGGCATCACACTGCATTACAAACCAGCCAGCTGAGTTAATTGACCCTCCCCCTGAGGAGTAGATAGGTTGAGAGACAGAAACTAAGAGATGGATTAAACAGCAGTATCTCAAAGGTAGTAATAATGACCTTCTCAAACCTTTCCCAGGATAAACCAGCTGTGGAAACTGTGCTTTATCTGCCTCATCTAAACACAAAAGGCCTTTAAAATTGAGTAATAAATATCTTTTCTCAGAGACAGAACTTGTTCTCATATTGAGTGATTGAGGTGCATTATATTTAAGAGGAAATTAGATAATTACATGAGAGAGAAAGAAATATATTGATAGGTGTGGATGAAGTAAATAGCTTGGGAGGAGGCCTGGGCCCAAACACCCATTTCTGGGCCTGTAAATTCTACGTAATTCCATATAATTCTATGTGATTTTTGTGAATAGCAGACATGATTTCTGATTCAGTAATTTAATGGTGGTCTGCAGTCTTCAGTTTAATTGAGTTAAATTAATAATGTTTAGGACATGTGGAGCTGACATCATTTCATTTTTTAGTGCTGGACCCAAAGCTGAAAGAGGGAGAGGTTTAACTGATTATACCATCACTTGGGAAAACAGGCATTCCTCTCTGATCAGTTGAAACTCTGGCAGAACATGATACAAGAGCTGTCTGGAGAGTAGCATTGCATCAATGTAAACTTTGTGACACATTCATATGAAACGTCAACAGGAAGGACAATTGTTAGCTTATATTTCATTAGTGACAAGGTGCCACGAGGCTCTAGTTTGCAAACTGTTCACTCCCTATCGGCTTTGCATGATTGCCCTATTTCCATTTTACTGCTATATCCTAAATCAGAGGTCACAGTGTGCAGGCACATCAATTCAACACAAGGCCCTCTGTGTCTTTATCTTGTGTGGGAGGCCATTGTTAGGAACTGAAACACAAGGAAAGCAAAGTGGAAGGAAAGTTAATCATATCACTGAGCAGTGAGGGCATGCAGAGATTTCTGTATGTAAGTTGGGTGACCACAGAATAGAAATTGAAATCTCTCTGGAAGTTGGAACCTTTCCCTAGAAGACAAAGTGACTTAGAGAAAGAAAGACAGGACTTTGGAACAGAGGGACAAAATGAGGCCATTCAGCCTATTCTGCTCTTCAGTGAGATCAGGCTGGTCTTTATCCTAACTCCTCTTAGGTTTGCAGATCCAAAGTAGTCATATCAGTCTCAGACCAAAAAAACATAGATAATAGGATCAGGAGTAGGCTATTCAGCCCTTTGAATGTCTATTGTGTTGTTCATAGCAAGGGGAGGCAATAGCCTAATGGTATTATTGCTGGACTGTTGATGCAGGTAATGTTCTGGGGAGTCAGGTTCTAATCCTGGCATGGCAGATGGTGGAATTTGAATTCAATAAATATTTGAAATTAAAGAGTCTAATGATGGCTATGAATCTATTGTTTGCGGGGGGGAGGGAGGAGCGGGTGGAATGCATCTGGTTCACTAATGTCCTTAAGGGAAGGAAACTGCCATCCTTACCTGGTCTGGCCTACATATGACTCCAGGTGCACAGCAATTTGGTTGACTTTAAACTGCCTTCTGGGCAATTCGGGATTGGCAGTAAATGCTGGCAAAGCCAGTGATGCCCACATCTTGTGAATGAATTTTTAAAAAGCTGGTTATCCAATTCAGTATCCAGTTCCCATTTTCTCCCCACGCCTTTTGATTACTTTAGCCCGAAGAACTGTATCTATCTCTTTCTTGAAAATAAAATGAATGAATTTGTGATAAATTTATTTACAATTAATTTCAAATAATTCATTAAACTAACTCTAACTGCTCCACAAAAAGTCTTCCCTAACTTTTACATTGAATGTAGCAGCTCTGATTTAAATGTATTTCCCTTAGTCCTGAACTTTCCCAATAGCAGTACAAATTACTCTCCCATTTGCTTTCTTGATTCCATTCAAAATTCTAAAATTCTCAATCAATCACCCCTTAACTTTGTATATTCTAAGGAACGAACTTGCATTTAAATTTCCTGACCTCAGGAATATACAGCTAACTGAATATTTTTGAGGTGTGCTCACTATTAGAATGTAGGAAACACAGCATTCACTTTATGCACAGCAAGCTCCCCCCACAAACAACAGCCTGGAAAGAATCAGATGATCATCCTTTTGAGTGTTGGCGAGAGGCATAAATTGATCAATTAACTGGGAATTTTCTGGCTTATTTTCAGAATCATGGGATGGGATCTTTTCCATCCGCCTGAGAGAACAGACAAGACTTTGTTGTAATAGATAACAGTGCAGCACTCCCTTGGTACCAGCTCCTGGAGTGTTCGAGCCCCTGGAGTGGACCTCAAGTGGAAGTGCTACCCCTGAGCTCCAGCTGATGAACAGAAAAAACTTGCATTTAGGTAACTTGCCACTTTCCCAGGATACTCCTCAGTCCATGAGAGGCTTTTGAAATGTTGTTTCTGAAAAATAGTTATACACATATCAGCAATTTTGTATGTGGTCCTACATTAAATAACCAGGTAATAACTTAAAGTCTGACTGCGTGTGCGTGTGTGTGTGTGTGAGAGAGATGTGTGTGTGTGTGTGAGAGAGAGAGATGGTGTGTGTGTGTCTAGTGTAAAGAGAATTGTATATTTCCTCTGGCCATAGTGACTGAACATCTGCAAAAGATGCCATATAATTGTGTAGTCTGATCAATTCGAAATGGAGCCAAGGCGATAGGCTCCAATGAGATGTCCTCTCTTACCATCCTCTGTTAGTAGTTATATCCAATAAAACCTGGATTCTGGATTACCAATCCAACAACACTACCACAGTGCCATCACCTCCCTTTCTATCTGATACAAATAGCTAAATATTAACCAGAATAGATGCACAGATGTAATGGATTGTAGATATTTTTAAAATCAGCCTGGTCACATATGTTAGCTGGAGGAGGTGGGCCTTGAACTGAGACCTTCAGGCCCAGAAGCAGAGACACCACCACAGCACTGTGAAGAAAGCTTTTTGCAGTTCACTCATAAAATGTCATATTTCTAAAGTGTGACTTACTCATGAAATCATATGCATCATCACAGGAAGTGGATGCAATGTCACATGGTTTTGCCCACTCTTGCAGCATTGTGGTAAGTAAAGCTACAGTAATTTGTTTCTTAGATAAAGCTTTCTTAGCTCAGCAGACTCAGAAGATGTTCTTCATCAGCATTAAAGCGAAGAAGATTATATTTTAGGGGTGAGGTGTTCATCCTTTCTCTTTGGATGATTCTGTGGAATTTTGGAATCTTGCTGGTGGTGGGAGTGGAGGGGGGAGGGATCTTTTTAACATCTCACCTGAAAACTGCATCTCCTGCAGTGCAGCACTCCCTTAATACAGCAGTGGTGAATCAGCCTGGATTACCTCAACTCCTCCAATGGAGCTTCATCCTGACCTTTTGACTTCAAAGTGAGTGCTATTATTCATGGCATCCTGCAGAGCGAAAACATTCATAGAGTCATAGAGCTGTATGGCATGGAAACAGACCCTTCGGTCCCACTTGTCCATGTTGACCAGATGTCCTAAAATAATCTAGTCCCATTTTCCAGTATTTGGTCCATATCCCTCTAAACCCTTCCTATTCATATATCTATCCAGATGCCTTTTAGATTTGTAATTGGACCAGCCTTCACCACTTCTCATTCCATACACGTACCACCCTCTGTGTGAAAAAGTTACCCCTCAAGTCCCTTTTAAATCTTCTCCCTCTCACCTTAAAACCTATTTCCTGTAGTTTTGGATTCTGTTACCTTGGGGAAAAGATCTTAGCTATTTACCGTACCAATACCCCTCATGATTTTATAAACTTCTATAAGGTCACACCTCAGTCTCTGACCATGGTAACACAAGTGAAAAAGATCATCAAATATCTCTGTTGCTGGCATATTCTTTGGTGGCAGCTTCAATTAAATGTTCAGTTTAAAGAATTGCAAGTGCTGTTTGCAAAAGAAGGCCATTTGGCCCATTGTGTATCTGCCCGCTCTCCAAATGAGCAATTCACTTAGTGCCATTGTCCTGCCTTCTCCCTGTAACCCTGCATGTTTTTTCAATTTTGTTTTGAATGTTTCACTTGAACTTGCCTCCACCACACCATCAGACCTTTTGGAGCTAAGCTACCCATTTTGTTATGTCTAAATCAGCCATTTAAAACTAACCATTGAAAAATCTAATGATTTCTGCTGACATGAGCAGTTCACCAATCCTCCTTTCTCTAGATATTATTAATCAACTTGTTCACACCTCTGGAGCTGATAGGACTTGAACCCAAGTATCCAGGCTTAAAGGTAGGGGCATTACCACTAAACACAAGAGCCCCTTCACTACAACTGGTATCCTCAGCTGGGTTTCCAGTCAAGTACTAACCAGAGGCCTGTTTAATTGTGTGCAGAAGGTGCAGATCGCTAGTGAATCCAAACAGAAGAAGCATTTGTGTCACACCAGATAGTTTAATGTATGATAACGTGAGCTACAGTTACATTAATTTCTCAGGATTTATTAGGACTAACCAGAGCTGTACAGGATACCTCTGCTCCTCTCAAAATCTTGTGCATATCTCAACTGACTACACTCAAAAGTAGTGACATTATCTGATTGGGCAGACCAACGTGACCGTGAACCTCTTCAGAATCAATACCGCATACCACAATGTCTTTCCAGCTGCTACTAGATTTCGCCATGGGGATTTAATGGGCAGTGTTTAATACTTAGATTAGATTACTTAGTGTGGAAACAGGCCCTTCGGCCCAATAAGTCCACACCGACCCACCGAAGCGCAACCCACCCAGACCCATTCCTCTACATTTACCCCTTCACTTAACGCTATGGGCAATTTAGCATGGCCAATTCACCTAACCTGCACAAACAGGCCCTTCGGCCCAATAAGTCCACACCGACCCACCGAAGCGCAACCCACCCAGACCCATTCCTCTACATTTACCCCTTCACTTAATGCTATGGGCAATTTAGCATGGCCAATTCACCTAACCTGTACATTTTTGGACTGTGGGATGAAACCGGAGCGCCCGGAGGAAACCCACGCAGACACGGGGAGAATGTGCAAACTCCACACAGTCAGTTGCCTGAGGTGGGAATTGAATCCGGGTCTCTGGTGCTGTGAGGCAGCAGTGCTAACGCCCATGTTTTTAGGGTAGGAGGTTCCAATTTTCCCTCATGAGTCTGCTCCTTGTAAAGAGCAATCAAAAACCGTTGGAAGAAACTGAAATCAAATATCAGAAAGTATAGCAAAATGATCTGGAAGATCTTTATCTTGTGATTTTTTTTTTACTTCACGCCCAACAAGGTGGGACGTTGAAAGTAAGGAATTGGATCCATTGTTAGCCTCTCCGGCCTAGTGAAGCACAGTGCAGACTGAAGTTCCTCTATCCACAGCCAGAGTTTGTCATGTACAGGCCTTAGCTCCTTTGCACTGTGGGCCAGGAGCGTCTTTCTGACCCTGTTCCAAATTGGGTTGCATGTGACCTCAGGGTGGGCTGAGAATGCTCAGAATTCCCTTAGGCATGCAGCAACCAGATTAGCCAGCTTTTAATGAACCACTGGAGGCTACATTTTTGTTTAAAAGAACCTTTCATGGGATGTGGGCATAGCTGCCAAGGTCAGCACTTGCTGCCCATCCCTAATAACCCCTTGAACATAATAGTTTGCTAGGCTGTTCCAGAGGTAGGTTAAGAGTCAACCACATTGCTGTGAGTCGAAAATCACTTGAAAGCCAAACTGGGAAAGGATGGCAGATTTCCTTCCCCAGATGATGTTAGTGATGGATATTTACTTCAATTGATGCCAGTTACGTGGTCACGATTACCCAGCTCGCTTTATAATCTAGAAGTTTTTTTTAATTGAATGTTGACAATCTATGAAGGAAACCTTTTTGTTTGTTTTTAGCACACTGTGATGGCAGAGAGTGGGAATGCCCTTATTGGCACTACATGCATACCATGGGTTGCTGCTGTCCACCCTCACACCCTCTTCCCTTTCTCTTTCCCAGTCCTATGACACCTCTTTTATTGCCCTCAAGTTTCATGAGTTGCCTCTGGGTCTGATCACTTGTCAGGAATAAACAAATTGGGTGAGTTGGATCAATTTACAATCACCTTTGAACTGGGCCTCATTAGATTTGGGCCCAAGGCAATTTCTCAGCCTCTGGAGGTTAAGGAAGTCTCTCCAAATTGTCTGCTCAAACAGTCCCGAAGCATTGACTCTGAAGCAAGAGGACATGTTAATGCACATCCTGTATCATTTTGTCACTCAGTTTCTCATTATTGAGAATGTTTCTATTGTTAGCAGAATTTGATTGATGTGTCTACATAACGTAACATTGGACACGGTGTAAAACAGTAAAGCTTATTGACTTGCCTTTCTTTCTTTGAAATTTTGTTGATGGCTGTATTTTTGAGCAATGTCTTGATTTCTTTATCTGTGCTACCTTAATTGTGTATGCTGTGTCTGTTTTGTCCTGCCCTAGTGGGGATTTTGAAGAACTAGCAATATCAATGTTCAGGTAACAGTGATTTATGCACGCGAAAAGTGTAGTGATGACAATGAGGTCAACCAGGTTGATGTCATACAATATGAGTTCCCTGATTAGGGTTGTTAATCTGGTCCAATCAGGGAGCTCTGGCTGACAGATAAAAACAGGTGCGTCATGGAGAAAAATGTGCACTACCGCTGATAGGCGGTAGTGTGGGGAAAAGAAAAGAACAGGAGTGTCAGACGTCATGTTCTCTCTGAGAGCTGCCTCTGAGGGAGCTGGATCAGTGTGTGAAGGACTCTCCATTTTGTGTTAAGGAGGAGGGATTGACCTCTGAACTGCCTGAAAAAAAAAGATAAAAATAAGAGAAAAAAAACAGGAGTGTCATGAGTGCTGGGGGAAAATAAGCACTACCGTTGTTAGGTGGTAGTGTAAGATAAAAAAGAGAGAGAAAAAAAACAGAAGTGTCAGACATCCTGCCACTCTGACAGCTGACTCTGAGAAAGAGTGTCAAGGACTGTCCATGTGTAACTAAGGGATGACCTGGTGACGGGATACCAGACTCTGTGGAGTTATTTCAGAAAGCATTAGTACAGAGTCCTAAAAGGCTCATACAAAATATGAAGTTTTTCAGGCATGTGCTGTAAACCTATAGTGCACGAATCATCCAAAACCCAGCCATATATGTAGTCCATCATAGACCCTTTCTGCTTTGTGATGAAGGAATCACTAACATTTTCAAGGCATGAGAATTTGCAGAAGTGGGAGAAACCTCAGACCATGTATTATTGATGTGGGATGGGTAGCTAACATTAGTCACAAGCCTTCATCTCACTGGAGCTTTGTTTGCAAAGGACCCAAACCCAATCAAATCCAGGAACTCTCTCGGGCAAATAGGCTGGAGCTGCTCTGTGAGTGACAATTGAATTTTAAGAATCCTCACTTCCCACATCTTATTTCCTAGTATCAACCTTGCTAGCTATAAGAAGGACTGAAAAGGATGCTAAAAAAGATTTGCAAGGATTTACTGAGACTGAAGAGTTTGAGTTATAAGGAGAGACTGGATAGGTGGGGACGTCTTTTCCTGGAGCATAGGAGGTTGAGGGATGACCTTGTAGATATTTATAAAATCATAAGGGGCATAGAAAAAGTGAATAGCCAAGGCCTTTTCTCCAGGGTAGGCAAGTCCAAAATCAGAGGGCATTGCTTTAAGGTGAGAGGGGTTAAAGGTTTAAAAGGGACCTGAGGGGCAACTTTTTCACACAGAGGGTGGTGCATGTATGGAACAGGCTGCCAGAAGAAGTGGTAGAGGCTGGTACAATTACAGCATTTAAATTTGTTCAGGTACAATGATAGGAATGGTTTAGAGGGATATGTGCCAAATACAGACATATAAGACTAGTTTAATGAAACCTGGTTGACATGGGCAAGTTGAGCCAAAGGTCTTGTTTCCATGCTGCATGACTCTATTACTCTCTGTTCAAATACCAAAACACATCTATTTTCTGCTTCGTAACCAGGGCAGTGGATGTACATTCCAAGCTGGCAGCTTTAGCTACTCCTGGCAATCCAATGGAGTCTCTACAAGGAAGGTTATACCTCTTGCAATCAGAAGGTGACACCAATATATTTGCTGTTGATGCGATGAGGGTGAACATTTTTTTTCTTTTTATTAAGTGATCACGTGGAATCCCGTGTGCCCGAAATATCCAATAGGTTGATTGAAACCATATTGTTGGAATGTACACCTCAGGGTAAAATTACAAGTTATTATCAGAAAGAAATTAGCTTGGAAGCAAAGTGAATAAAATTCCATACTAAATTTGTAGCCCAACTTGAAAAACAAAGAAATTGTACTAAAGGTAAGGGATAGAACTTCCTTTTGGATTGTCGCGGTGTTAAAAGAAATTTTACCTTAGCTGCCCTACCTTTAGAATGAAATATTAGATGACCACCAGAATGTATGGCTCAAGCTGTTATGAATGATAATAGTACTACTTTATTGGCACGGTGGCTCAGTGGTTATCACTGCTGCCTCACACCACTAGGGACCCAGGTTCAATTCCACCCTTGGGCGATTATCTATGTGGACTTTGTACAGTCTCCCTGTGTCTGCGTGGGTTTCCTTCAGGTGCCCTGGTTTCCTCCCACAATCCAAAGATGTGCAGGTTAGGTGAATTGGCCATGCTAAATTGCCCATAGTGTTCAGGGATGTGTAGGTTAGGGGAATGGGTCTGGCTGGGATACTCTTTGGAGGATCGGTGTGGACTTGTTGGGTCAAAGGGCCTGTTTCCACACTGTAGGGATTCTATCCTATTCATGACAAAACTGTTTTCATTATAATTTCATAAATCAAAGTATGATGGCCATAAAATCTTTACCTTGTGAGGGTCTGTTTACGTGCATTTAATGAAGCAAATGTAAGCACCCACCCACTTTCTGAGGTTACATGGAGCTGCACACTGTGTTGTGCATTGGTCTTACAGAGGTCTCGAACCAAACGCAAAGAAATGAATTAGTTCTGAAACCAGCCGTAAAGTTGACCTCACAAAACAGCCATCTGAAAACGTAGCAATATTTGAAGGCAGGATGAACTCAAACTGTTGGAATGAGAATGGAATAGGAGAGAATAAATGTTTGACAAAAAGAAATTTGCTACTCCATATTGTGAGGGCTGCAAAGGATGGGGAAAAGTAAGAGATATTAATAGTTTCAAAAGAAGGCAGAAAGTGGGAAACGTGAATATTAGCAGTGTGACTTTTAGCTAGGTAAGGAGTAAACACATAGACGTAGGCACAGCCAACTTCACGAAAGCGAGAACAGTAGTGCAGGTCCCTCGGCTACATTGAAATCCATCCACTGGAAAAGCTGCTGCGTAAACACAGACCTGCATTTATATAGCACCTTTCACAAGCACAGAGTTTCCCAAAACACTTCACTGCCATGAAGTACTTTATAAAATGCAGTCACTGTTGTTGCGCAAAAAAACACAGCAACCTTTCCTGTTGCACAGCAGGATCCCGCAAACACTGTTTTCTGATAAAGGAAGATCAACTTGAAATGCTCTTCAACCAGAAGGCAAAGACAATGAGCTCAAATCATTTCAAGAGAACCAGAGCTGACGTAAGGTTTCATGATCAGGAACACTGTCTCATGATGGGTCACATCTGGTTTATAAATGTTAGCAGAATACAGCTGTTCATCTGAGGTGTTGGCATTGTGGCAATGTCACTGGATGAGTAATGCAAGGGTCTAGTCTATGCTCTGAGAACACAAGTTCAAATCCTCCCATGGGAGCTGATGGAATTTGATATCAATTAATCGAGTAAAGGTACTATTCAATTATAATAGATTTGTAGAGCCATATAGCATGAAAACAGATCCTTTCATTCAACTAGTCCACGCTGACCATGTTTCCAAAATAAACTAGTCCCACCTATCAACCATGATTGTAAAAATCCTCCTGGTTCACAAATATCATTTAAGGAAGGGGAAATCTGCAGTCCTCAGCTGCTCTGGTCTACATGTGATTCCAGAGAAATGTGGTTTGCTCTTATCTCCCCTCTGAAATGGTTGAGCAAGTCATTAGTTCAAAGGCAATTTTTTAAGGGCCTTTCTGGTGATGCCCACATCCCATGAGTGAATTTTTTAAAAAATTGAGAAATGATGTATGTACCAGATGTGGTATTGTCTGTTTATTCTTCAGATTTCCTTCATTTTGGATATTTAAGCCCCCTGTGTAAGCAGAGTGGTATGATTAGTTCTCTTTCTTTCCCTTGTGACTTTCAAGAATGCTGCATAAATTTTTGTTTTGAATCCAACAATCCAGGTCTTGGTCACAAGGCTGATAAACACTCATCAGACTTTTAACCCAGTCAGACTGAATGCTGCTATGATGCAGCATGAATCCAGTCACTGAAGGTCCTTTCAGAAACTTGTGTGAGAACATTGACCCAATTAGTTCTTACTTTGTGTCTCCAACAAGCCGTCCTTGCTTAAGCATGTTATTTAGATCCACAAAAATAAGCTCTTGTTTAGGCTGCGCCTGATCACCCAGCAGTGAGAGGAACATAATAACAGAAATTGATGAGGAGAGAAGGACTGAAAATAGCAGAAGCAGCTTTCTGTGCTAAAGTGCAGAATGCTGTGTCTCAAATAGGAATGACGTACCCAAAATTATTCCTGTTATAAGCTTAGGTTAAAGTAAATCCTATCTGCTTTAATGCAAGTGTCTCCCTTGAGATTAATGTGGTTTAGATCAAATGTTGCACTGCTAATATTGACCTTGTGACTATCAAATTCCTGTGCATTACTTTAATAAAGAGGTCAGACTATTCATCACTAATATTACATCACACAGAATAATAGAATCCCTACAGTGTAGAAACAGACCATTTTGCCCTACAAGCCCACACCGACCCTCCAAAGAATAACCCACCCAGATCCATTCCCATGCCTTATTACTCTACATTTCCCTTGTTTAATGCACCTAACCTACACATCCCTGACCACTATGGGCAATTTAGTGTGGCCAATTCACCTGACCTGCACATCTTTGGACTGTGGGAGGAAACCGGAGCACTCAGAGGAAACCCACGCAGACACGGGAAGAATGTGCAGACTCCCCACAGACAGTTGTCCCAGGTTGGAGTCGAACCTGTGTCCTTGGCGCTGTGAGGCAGCAGTGCTAACCACTGAGCCACTGTGCTGCCAATTTAAAATTTAGTTACAAACTACCCTGTCGAGACAGATGACTGGCATGCTAGCTGATAACCACATCACAGATTCTTAGAGACTATACAGTGCAGAAAGAGGCCATTCAACCCATTGAGTATGCACTGAACCCAACTCCCCCGCACCCCGACATGGGTTTTTCCTGTGGCTAACCCACTTAGCCTGCACATCCTGTACACTTACAATTGCCCAATTCACCTAACCTGTACATCTTTGGAGGAAACTGGAACACCCAAATTAAATCCACGCAGACACAGGGAGAATGTGCAAACTCCACACAGACAGTCACCCAAAGCTGGAACCGAACCAGGGTCCCTGATGCTGTGAGGCAGCAGTGCTAACCACTGAGCCACTGTGCTGCCCACATGATGCTTGGGGAAAACAAAATTTCCCCATGTCACGGGGGATTATTTTGCCAATTATGTTAGTTCTGTGGCCCACCTTCTCTCGGATACTCTGCCCCAAGCCAAGGAAGGGTTAAGCTGCCAAAGGGCTGGTCTCTCATTAGAGAGTGATGACTGGCAGTGAGTTTAACCTGAGGGTTACCATGCCTCAGGTACAGGACGATGTTGAGAAGGCACAACCTTCACAGTGACATCAGCTGCTGCAGTTGTTATCAATCTGTTTAACAAGCCAGCCAACTGAGCTAACTGACCTTCAATGCCATTTCCAGAGGCACAAACACAAGCATGGGTAGGGCAAGAGAGGTGGAACCAGGATCAGCAGGAACAGGAATGAGCTCCGTGTTGGTGACACCAATCTAGTCCACACCAACTATCCAAGCCAATTGGCCCGCACCCTGACAACATGCACTTTGACATTCAGCCCAGAAGTGGAGGGAGTCGGTAGAGCATCCAATTTTCTTTCCATTACTTGGCTGATCAGGGATCTCTCCCCACTCCCTCCACTGGCCTATGTTGGAGGGACTTACATAGTAATATGATAATAATGCCAGCACCTTCCTTGTCATTAAGTCCTGGAGTGAGATTTGAATCCAGAGTTCTTAGCTCCAAGGTAAGGGCTTTTACTCACTGTGCCACGAGACCTCTTTGCCTACCCAGCTGCCATTGAAGGCATTTTCTCATTATTTACTCAATGAAAATCATTTTGTGATTTTGAACATCTCTATCATAACCTCACTGAGCCTCCAAGAAGAGTTACTCCAGCTTTCCTCTCATTAACAGAGGCCTTTATTCCCAGGTACCAATTTTGTGACTCTCCTTTACACCTTCTGTATGATCCTGACATACTTCATAAAGTGCGATGCCCAGAATTGAATACAACACACCAGCTGGAGCCTTACCAATTTTTTTATGTAAAAAGGTCGCACATAACTTCTATTGTATTTTTATTATTTCACAGGATATGGTTCTCACTGGCATGGCTGACATTTACAGTCTGTCATTAATTCCTTTGAACTGAGCAGTTTGCCAGGCCATGACAAGAGGGCATTTAAGAGTTGACCACATTATAGTAGTCATGGAGTCACATGTAGGCCAGGTCAGGGGAGAATGGCAGATTTCCTTCCCTAAATGACACTATTATATCAGATGGGTTTTTAAGATAATTGATGATATTTTCACAGTAACTGTTCCAGATTCTAGCTTTTATAGTCCAGAGTTATTAATTGAATTTAAGTTCTATCAGTTGCCTAGGCCTCTGAATTACCAACATACTGACATTAACACTACACCACCAAATCTCCTTCATCATGTACTGATACAGATTCTGCATAATAACACTGTGTCATCCAATTACATTAGAAAAAAAGCTCAAATTGTACTAACTAGAATCCAGACTTTAACAAAAGTCTGCTTTCCTTAAACTGAAAATGAAATAAGAAGCGACCACATACACCTTGCAATATTCACAATTATTGCAAAACACCTGTTGTTCTTCCACATATTGTGTAAGCTGGAACTTACATCAATAGGTTTTTGCAATAGAACAGAAATATTTGGAGTCAATTGATCTTTAGACTAGTCTGTGACATGCCTGCAATCTGTAATCTGTTTTTAATACCTCAACAGCTCGGCTTGGTTCCAAGAGACTTGTTCACTTGCTCAAGACTTAGCTGCTCAGGTTTGTGTTATGGATCTCTCTGAGCTATTGAGGAATTATGCCAGAACATGTGACTGTCAAAGCTTGTTCCCTTGCCCAACTCCTGCATCTGGACCCACTGTGACCAGTTTCCTATTTCTCCTCTCCTTCCTGAGTTGTTTGCCTAAAGGCAAGTCTGACTTGTGGGGCCATGAGCTCTGTCACAGGTGGGGCAAGGATGCGGTCCTGAATCCATCCCAGATGAAATGGGGATCAAATCCCTCAGGGTTGGCATAAAACTGATTCACACTGGCCATCCAGCCTGCCTATAGTTACCATGGTAACACATGCAGTTTCTAGCCTCAAGCTATGGATTATGGTGGTGGAGTCTCCAATTTCTCTTGGAAAGATGAGAAAGTTCACCTGCCCTTACCGTCTGATGTTGACAGTCCTCCGATTCTGGTCTCTTTAGATAGATTCGATTCCCTACAGTGTGGAAACAGGCCATTTGGCCCAAATGTCCACACTGACCTTCCGAAGAGTAACCCACCCAGACCCATTCCCCTACCCTATTATCCTACATTTACCCCTGACTAATGGACCTAACGCTATGGGCAATTTAGCATGGCCAATTCACCTAACCTGCACACCTTTGGACTGTGAGGAAACCCATGCAGACATGGGGAGAATGTGCAAACTCCACACAGACATTGGCTCAAGGCAGGAATTGAACCCAGGCCCCTGGTGCTGTGAGGCAGCAGCGCTAACCACTGAGCCACCCAAGAGACCCTTGTCCTCTTCCACCTTATTCATGGGCCCATCTAGACCCTAAACTCTCAAAATTTCCTCCCCTAAACATTTCCACCTCTCTCCTTGAAAACCCTCCTTATAATACAGGTATTAGAACATGTATTAGGTCATCTATCCCAATGTCTCCTCCCTTGGCTCAATATCAACTTTTGTCTGATCACATTGCTATGAAGTACTCTGGGACATTTCCACAACATCCAAACATTGCATGTATAATGCTGTATGGTTCTTGTACTCTTGGCCATCAGTTCTGTTTCGTTCTTAAAGAATTTCTAGGAAATTCTTATGGTGCAGAGGAGACCTTTTGGCCCATCTTGTCAGCAGCAGCTCTCTGAATGAGCATCATTACTTAGTGCCATTCTCCTGCCTTCTCCCCATATCCTTCTGTACTGTTTCTCTCTAAATCATCATCCACTGGCTTCTCGAATACCCTGACTAAACCTGCCCCCATTTCACTTCCTAACTACTTGCTGAGCAAATGTCTTTTTCTCATATTGTATGTGAAGTAAATCCACAGAGGCCAGTATCCCATCACCAAGTCACCCTTAATTTACACATAAACAGTCATAGAATCATACAGCTTGGAAACAGACCCTTCGGTTCAACCCATCCATGCCAACTAAGTTTCCCAAGTAGTCCCACTTGCTTGCATTTGGCCCATATCAGTCTAAACTTTTCCTATTCATGTACCTATCCAAATGTCTTTTAAATGTAACTGTACCTGCATCTACCACTTCCTCTGGCCGTTCATTCCACATATGAACTGTGTGGTAGTTTATTCTGAAACTAGGCTCCTGAGTCTTAATTGGGGGAAACTACAATACCTTGACTAAAATACTAGGAGAAAGTGAGGACTGCAGATGCTGGAGAGTCTGAGTTGAAAAGTGAGGTGCTGGAAAAACACAGCAGGTCAGGCAGCATCTGAGGAGCAGGAGAGTCAATGTTTCAAGCCTAAGCGTTTCATCAGGAATGTGGAGGGGATAGGTGGCTGAGAGATAAATAGGAGAGTGGGGGTGGAGTTGGGGGGAAAGTAGGTGGGGAGGCAATAGGTGGATGCAGGTGGGAGGGAGGTAATTGTGATCGGTCGGTGGGGAGGGTGGAGCGGATAGGTGGGAAGGAAGATGGACAGGTCAAGGGGGCGGTGCCGATTTGGAGGGTTGGATCTGGGATGAGGTGGGGGGAGGGGAGATTTGGAAATTGGTGAAGTCGATGTTGACCGTGTGATTGTAGGATCCCGAGGCAGACGATGAGGCATTCTTCCTCCAGTTGGTGGATGGCTTTGATTTGACAGTGGAGGAGGCCAGGACTTGGGGGAGTGGGAGGGGAAATTGAAGTGTTTGGCTACAGGGCGGTGGGATTGTTCGGTGTGTACGTCCCAGAGATGTTCCCTGAACCTCTCTGCATGTTGGTGATCTGTCTGCCCGATGTAGAGGAGTATGTAGGAGACTATAGTACTACCTCATACAGAGTCAGGCACCAGAGTGTCAGTATCCCTGGTACTCAATCCTTTTATGTCAGCCAGGACCCACTGACTGGACCAGATTAACAGTCCGAATCAGGGAATTCGTATTCTGTGAGCTCCAACTGGCTGTGTTGGAGTAAAATTTGGTTTTCTTTTGCAAATTTCTTTAAATCTGTGCCCTCTTCTTCAATCTTTTGAGTGAGAACTCTTTTTCTGTGTCTATCCTGAAGTCATACCAGAGTTGAAATGTTAACTCTGTTTTTCTCTCTACACAGATGCTGCCACATGAGCTGAGTTTCTCCAGCATTCTCTGTATTTGTTTCTCCATATCTGCGTTGTCCAGATTGCTCATGATTTTGAAAATCTCTATCAGCTCTCCTCCTAGCCTTCTGTTCAAGGAGAACAACTGACAACAGCTAACTGATATGACCTTCATTGGTTCTCTAACACGAGTGGGCTGTTTCCATTCAAGGCTAAAGTTGTGCGTTTGTGGACTAAACTTTGCCCAGTATTGGAAAAACACACTTATAAGGCTCCTGAGTTTTATTTTTAACATGGATTTTGCATGTACGATCTTCTAAGATATAACCCAGACACTGGTGGAGTAGAGTCGAGAGTGTGGTGCTGGAAAAGCACAGCAGGTCAGGCAATCCTGATGATGGGTTATGCCTGAAGTGTCGATTCTCCTGTTTCTCAGATGCTGCCTGACCTGCTGTGCTTTTCCAGCACCATATTCTTGACTCTGACTTCCAGCATCTGCAGTCCTCACTTTCTCCTACTGGTGGAGTAGCAGATAGCAAAGGGGACTGTCAGAGAATGCAGCAGAATATAGATAGATTGGAGAGTTGGGCACAAAGATGGCAGGTGAAGTTCAATCCAGGCAAATGGGAGGTAATGCATTTTGGAAGATCCAATTCAAGAGCGAACTATACGGTAAATGGAAAAGCCCTGGGGAAAATTGATGTCGTGAGAGATCTGGGTGTTCAGGTCCATTGTACCCTGAAGTTGGCCATGCAGGTTGATAGAGTGGTCAAGGAGGCAAAAGGCATGCTTTCCTTCATCGGATGGGGTATTGAGTACAAGGTTTGGTAGGTCATGTTACAGTTGTATAGGATTTTGGTTTGGCCACATTTGGAATACTGCGCACAGTTCTAGTTGCCACATTACCAAAAGGATGTGGATGCTTTGGAGAGGGTGCAGAGGAGCTTCACCAGGATATTGTCTGATATGGAGGGCACTAGCTATCAAGAGAGATTGAGTAGATGAGGATTATTTTCATTAGAAAGATGGAGGCTGAGGGGGGACCTGATTGAGGTCTACAAAATCATGAAAGGTGCAGATAGGGTGGATAGCAAGAAACTTTTTCCCAGAGTGGAGGACTCAATTACTAGGGATCATGAGTTCAAGGTGAGAGGGGAAACGTTTAACGGAGATATCCCTGGAAAGTTCTTTATGCAGAGGGTGGTGGGTGCCTGGAATGCATTGCCAGCAGAGGTGGTAGAAGCGGGCACCGTAGTGTCCTTTAAGAGGCATCTAGACAGATACATGAATGGGCAGGGAGCAGAGGAATACAGAACCTTAGGAAATAGGCGACAGGTTTAGACAGAGGATCTGGATTAGTGCAGGCTTGAAGGGCCGAAGGGCCGTTCCTGTGCTGTAATTTTATTTGTTCTTTGAAGGGCATGGAATTAGAAAAATATCATCTTTAAATATCTGAGGTGCCTCAGATGGCTTAAACCACAGGTTTGAGAGCTGAAGTGTTCCCAACTGTGTGGGTTCTGATTGCTTAAACAAACTCATGCAAGGATCCCTAATGGCAGTCCTTCATTTCCGGGATAGATGTGTACAAGATGTTTACAATGTTACAAAACCCACAGCACACTGCTGAAAACCAGAGGCAGGAGGGGCTGCTGGGTTCATCTGGACCAGTGGAAAGAGAGCATTTATTGTCACCAAACAAGCAACGGGTTTGCTTATAGCACCACCTTGTGGAGCAAACTTCACTGAGGGAAACCCAGCTCATCGTCAAGTAGACACATAACACTGCAATTTTGAGCAATAGCAGGCAATGTGGGTAGATAGGAAGTTGCAGAGAGCCATGGACAGAATGAACAAATGGGCTGAATTAAAGAAATTGGGGTTTAAAGTGTGACATCATTCACTTTGGATCCCAGAAAGACAAATCTATAGCCAGGAAATTTGTTGCTGTGATGTGATTCATTTCAGTAGGAAGATCCAGCAAGAGGAGATATAAAATGAAGGGGAGGACTCTAAAGAGGGTGCAGAGAGACTGGGGTTGATGTGCTCAAATCACAGAAAGTGGGTTACAAGAGTGGCTAGTAAAGTTTTGAGCTTTGAACCGAGTAGGTTGAAAGCAATGGAGCCATTATAGACCTGTGTAAAAATGTGGCTCAACCTAAACAGGAGCACTGTTCCAATTTTGAGCATCATGCTTATTGAGCTTAGATAATCTAATAACAGACCTCAATCCATTTCCTCAAGCTAAATCATACCTAATGATTTAACAGCAGAAATCCACACCTCAGCTGCTGCAATTCAACCTTCTAGCACAGTCTCTACCACATGACTAAGGTCACCATAACTTCATATCATACATCAGAGGCTCATCTGCCTATTCATTAGAGCATGTTGCACATATCTCTTTAGGAAGGCACTGAAGAGGGTGCAGAAAAGACTGAGGAGAATGGTTTCAGGGATGAGACAGTTCACTTGCGCAGATATATTGGGTCAACTGGATTTTTTTGCATGGAGAAGTTTTAGGTTTTGGTAGAGGTTCAAATTCTGGTCAAGAGGGAAGGGAAAGGCTGTTAGCTGAAGGTTTGCTAAACACAAGATGTAGATTTAAAATGATTGGCAAAAGTAACAATAACACAAGGTAAAGTTTAATTACAAAGTGAGTGGTTAGAATTTGAGATTCTCTGAGTGTGAAGAGAGGAACTCTAAATTTTAAAAAAAGCCTTCACAAAGGGAATTGGGCAGTTACCTGAAACCAAGATAATTTGCAGGGCTATGGGTAAAGGAGTAAGAGTGGAAAATTGAGCTGTGCTTGCAGAAGGCCAGCACAAGCATGATGGGTCAAATAGTCTCCTTCTGTGCTGTAACGGTTCCAGGATTCTATAAGTATTCTCTTACTGGTGAGAGGCTGGGAGCTACAGAGAAAAAGATTGGATATCTGTGCCCACATGTCACTAAGCTGAGCACAATTACAAATAAGGTCATAGAATGTTGATCTTTATCTCCAGGGGATTGTAGTACAAAAAAAGAAGGAAGAAATTACTGTTTTTTTAAAATACATTTTTGAGCTCAGTGATAAGCTTCTGGAGTGTGCTATTTTAACCCTCTGTTCTCATGTTTAGAATTTTGCTTTTGGCTGAGCCATTAGCAATCCTCATTCACCCACACCTAAGCTGAATTCTTCAGTCCTTTTAACTGTGTTTTCAACTTGTATTTTCCTTCCCTCTGTCTGATTTGTTTTTAAATCCCCACAGCCGGAAATTTTCACAGATTCACAAAATTGTTGTGGTGCAGGATTCCATTTGGCCCATTGGTTCTATCGCACTTGTTCCAATGCTGGGCAAGATATATACTTATTTTATTTCCAATATTGGTCCTTCACAATCTGCTAAGGTAAGTTAAACTTGCCATAGTCTCACCAGACCATAGGGCTGCTCTTTAATGAGAGGGAAAGAACCAGTGGTGGGTTAACCTGAGGGTCACCATGCCTCAGACGGAGGTGAGGGTGGGGTGGGATAGGGAGGTTGAGAAGGAGAGTCCTTCATGACAATGTCAGATGGTGCAGGAATTAAATCCACGCTGTTGGTATAGGTCTGTGTCACAAACCAGCCATCCAATCAACTGAGCTAACCGGTCCTCCCCACTACCAAATAAATATGTCTTTTTGTAATTTTTTAAACCCAGAATTCTTCTTACACACAACAAACATTTTCTCCATTCACCAAATCATCCAAAGTATTCTTTCATCTATTAACCACCACCAGTGAGTCATTCATGTTCTGCAATTGATTAATTTAAGTGCAAGGCTAATACAGACCATCAACGGTGAAGGAGAGTGGGTGAATTCAAAATGGAGTTGGAAAGGGATGCAAGATACATATCTGCTCAATTAATAAAGAATCATCACCTGTTTCTCTAAATATTAAATAAAAACAGATTTAACAGTGTGAGAAACCACATATAAACAACTTGGGGGAAATAAACTTGCATGGTGAGGCCTTCTTGTGCAGCAGTGGTAGTATCCCTCCTGCTGGACCGGGAGGCCTATATTCAAGTCCTACCTGATCCAAAGGTCTGTAATAACATCTCTGAACAGGTTGATTAGAAAAGCAGGTTATATTTTTTTTAAAAATCTTGCATTGTAAGTGCATTGCATGTAGGAGTTGAGATGTCATCTTGCAGCTGTACAAGACATTGGCTAGGCCAGTTTTGGAATACTATGTTCAGTTCTGGACTCCCTGTTATAGGAAAGATGTTGTTAAACTTGAAAGTGTTCAGAAAAGCTTTACAAGGACATTGAAGGGTTAGAGCTATAGGGAGAGGCTGAATAGGCTGGGGCTATTTTCTCTGGAGTGTTGGAGGCTGAAGGGTGGCCTTATAGCAGAGAGTGAGGACTGCAGATGCTGAAGATTAGAGTCGAGAGTGTGGTATTGGATGCAGGTCAGGCAGCATCCGAGGAACAGGAGAATTGACGTTTTGGGCATAAGCCCTTCATGAGGACCTTTTAGCGGTTTATAAAATCATGAGGAACCTGGGCAGTGTGAATAGCCAAGGTCTTTTTCCCAGGGTAGGGGAGTCTAGAACTAGAGGGCATAAGATGAAAGGGGAATGATTTAAATGGGACCCAAGGGGAAACGTTTTCGTGCAGCGGGTGGAACATGTATTGAATGAGCTGCCAGAGGAAGTATTGGAGGCTGGTACAATTACAACATTTAAAAGACATCTGGATGGGTACATGAATAAGTAGGGTTTAGAGGGAAATGGGCTGAATGCTGGCAAATGGGTCTAGATCAATTTTGGATATCAGATTGGCATAGACAAGTTGGATCGAAGGGTCTAATTCTGTGCTATCCATCTCCATGACCCGATGAGTGAATAGAATGGCTGTATGGGACTGACTAGATTGCTCTATGATGGGCAGTTTAGGACTTTGCGTGCTGCTTGGCTCCTTCAGTGGAGCTCTGTCTTTCTCTGAGGTCTTTTAAGATGAAGTACACTATTAGGTTTCCTAAAATTTTAGGAAATTAGATTTTTGACCCTCGGGGATTTCATGATCACTGTGGGCCCTTTGCTGTATTCTTTCCAAGGAGATTAAACAGAAGTGAAGAAATCCATGGTCGTTTTAATTGCACCTGTTAGTGGAAAGGAATTCAATGGCCTGAACTTTCGCCCCTGCTTTCTCATCAAAACATGGATCTAGAGCAGCCTCTACAGCCAATCTGTGTAGCAGGGTCAGTGGCAGGTGTGTTAAGTCAATGCTGCTGCCCGAGCACTGAGATACTGACCTGGACCGGTGTGTGAGTTTCACATATTTTGTCTTTGAGGTTACTTGCTCCTAATCTGTAAGTGAGGCTGTTCAATTACTTATGTATTGTAATATTCTTTTATTTACATCCGTCCATCCAGAAGTTATTAATTACAGTTCACTAGTGTACTATCTGAGATTTCTCTCTTCACATGCTGTTTCCAAACTGGTGTCTTCTCGCTTGCTAATATCACGACCTCGATAAGTCGCATTATATCACTGTGTGAGAAGTGGCTATTGATAGGATGGACTACGATTTGCACAGAGAAGTTGCAGTTAAATTAAATACCATTAAATATTGGTAAGCCTGCAGCCATTGTTTTCAGTCCTCAGTTCAAACTGTTCCCTCCAGCTCGATCCAAACCTGAGATTAAGCCAGAATGTTTCATCTTTCCTTCTGAGATAAGCTTCTAATCACACAGTTACACCATTATGGTCAGCATTTATTTTCAGCGCTGTAACATAGTTTGACTTTTACCCCATCTCAGCTCATCCCTGCCTTTGTTGCCTTTAGCTTTGACTTTTCCAATGAACTCCTCACTGCTCTACCCTCCCTAAACTTGTGATCATCCAAACATTTGCTGACCATGCTTACCCTGATCACCTATTGCCTCTGTGCTCACTGTCTGACACTGCCTTCCATCAAGCAACATCTTGATTTTGAGGATCTTATCCTTGTTTATAAATCCTTTCCTGTCCTTGTCCCTCCCTGTCTCTGTAATCTCTTCCAGCCCCACAACCCTCCAAGGTATCAGCGCTCCTCTAATTCTGGCATTTTAGGCTTCTCCAATTTGAATTTCTCCAACAGTGAGGGTGTTGCTGCTCAGGTCCCAATCTCTGGAATTTCCTTTCGACACCTCTCTACCTCACTGTCCTCTCAGGTACTCTTTAATCCTATCTCTTTGACCAAGCTTTTGCTTTTTTGACATAATACATCCTTTGATGGTTCAGTGTCACATTTTCATTTCTAATATTTGTAGGAAGTATCTTGGGACATGTTGTTTAAGGCATTATGTGGATATAAGTTGTCGTTGTTCAACTCTCATCTCTGTTTTTTGTATAATAACTTCTAATATCAGTTTTTTTCTCTCTCTCTCTTTCTCTCTCAGTCTTACCTACAGCAGCAATTCAAAAAGGCAGCTCATCATCCTTCTCAAGAGCAACTAGGGACTACATGTTAACCAGCCAGTGACATCCATATCCCAAGAGTGAATTAAAAAACAATGTTTTCTGAAGCTTATTTCAGTCTCCTTTTAGCCGATATTAATTTCCTGTCCCATGTTCTGCTTTCTTCTATATTTTTCTCTCTCTCTCTCCCTCATAAGCACACTTACACTCTCATGTCCTTAGCTGATGTTCTCCTGAAGTCTTTTTTAGACACCGTGACTTATAAAACTCACCACTAGGTGATGCTCGCATCCGTCCCTTCAAGGAGTGAGTAATTGAAGAGTGCTGTTTGAAACGTGATGAAGAATGATGGCCTGAGATGCCACTATTGACCTAGAATTCCTGGGGCAATCAGAAATTATACCAGAATTTGAGAGATTTTTAGTTCCAAACGTGCTGATGGGAATTTGAGATCAAATGTGCTGGTGTTCCCTTTAGGATATATTCTGGGAGGGGCTGCTGTCTGTCTGTTGTCATATAATGACATAAATCTTCAAGTCCCTTAAACTACTATCAATATTATAGCTCAATATAGGAGCAATTGACTTGCAAATGTATTGCACATAGTCTCCTGGTGAACGATATTGGTGCATTGTCTTCAAATAAAGAACACATATTATAGTTTCACTGATTCCTATGTGTGATTATGTTACATATTTGAAAATAAGAACATAACAGCATGGCCTGCCATGAAGCCACTCTCCCAGAGCCATCTGGGGTGGCACGGTGGTTCAGTGGTTAGCACTGCTGCCTCACAGCACCAGGCCTGGGTTCGATTCCATCATTGGCTGACTGTCTGTATGGAGTTTGTAGATTCTGCCTGTGTCTGCGTGGGTTTGCTCTGGGCTCTAGTTTCCTCCCACAGTCCAAAGATGTGGATTGGCCATGCTAAATTGCACATAGTGCCTTGGGTTAGCCATGGGAACTGAAGGATAGGATAGGGGGTAGGTCTGGGTGGGATGCTCTTTGGAATGTTGATATGGGTGCTGAATGGCCTACTTCCACACTGTAGGGATTCTATAATCTTTATTTTTATTTCGGGATGTGGGATTCAAGCTGTTCTGAATTTCTGAGCACATTGAGAGGTGTGGGTGTGACCATGGATAGGAATCAAAGGTGCAGGGTCTTCTGCCTCTAGGTTCCTTATCTCCCCACCTTCTCCTGCCCCCTTTTTAACCCTTTAGCAGCTTATATCAGACATCTTTGCAATGCATTTTGACTCCTATAGAATAGTCCAGCATAGAACAAGGTTATTCAGCCCATCCGCATCAGTTTGTTTGAAGAGGAATTCAGTCAGTTCACCTCTATCCTCCAGGCCCACACAATGTTTCACTGATTTGTTTTCTCCAAGTAATTATCCAGTTTCTTTTTGATTATGAATCCGTTCCCAACAGGGAATGAGTGTAATCCAAATGCAAAGCACTTTTTGTGTCAGAGTTTTTCCTTGTGTTGCCTCTATTCACAATCAATTTAAATGAAGTGAAATCTGGATCATCTGAATATCAGATGGAAAATGGAAAATTTCTTATTATTTCATCTAAACACTTCATCATTTTAAATACCTCCATCAAAACCTCTCTATGATTTCTTGGCTGTTATCAAAGTAGCCCCACTTTCTCTGTAATCCTTAAACCCTGGAGCCATTCTAGTAAATCTCTTCTGAACCCTCTACAAAGCTTTTGTATGATTTTGGTGCCCAGAATTGGAAACCTTGGTTACCATGGGGTTGGAGAAAGTGAGGACTGCAGATGCTGGAGATCAGAGCTGAAAATGTGTTGCTGGAAAAGCGCAGCAGGTCAGGCAGCATCCAAGGAACAGGAGAATCAACGTTTCGGGCATAAGCCCTTCCTCAGGAATTCCTGAAGAAGGGCTTATACCCGAAACGTCGATTCTCCTGTTCCTTGGATGCTGCCTGACCTGCTGCGCTTTTCCAGCAACACATTTTCAGTTACAATGGGGTTGAACTGCTTTCTGTATATTCAAAACTTCTTTGCCTTGTTCTCTATTTATGAAGACCATCAAAAGTTCAGTTTTCAATATGATACACTTTACAACCATACCTTGGTCAGAGAATTGCACACAGCTTGGTCATTCATCTTATGCAACCAGCTCTGCTTCTTCAAACCTAGTGCTATATCAACATAATTTGAGAACTCTTCTTGAGATTTTCCCAAGGGCTACTTTATAATTTTAAAACTCTACATTTTGTTTTTTAATGGCTCCTTCTTAATTTTCAGTGACTCATTTATTAGGTGATGGAGTCATGGTGGTATTTGAGTTGACATGTTGGACCCTCATAGAAGCAGAATTAAAAGCTGCATGAAACCTAAAACCGCAATACACAAGGAAAGTATTAATTCCATACACACTCCTGTATTTAAATTGATACAAGACAATAGGCACAAGTTAGCGGCAACCGCTTTCTCAAAATAACTGATGGAGGTATTTAAAATAATTAAACTACACCTTCAGCAGAGTAATGAGGCCACACCTAATACATTTCCTTTGCATATCCACAATCTGGAAGATTTTAACCATTCAGTCACTCCCCTATTTACTGCATCTCTGCTGCAGATGTAGACTTTAATAACTGCTGGTTACAATAGCATCTATTCCATTTCTCCCCAATTGTAGCTCCTGATTTGAAGCAGCCTTAAGCTAGTGATCCCACATGCATTTTCAAGGAATTCGTTATCTCTATGATTTCAGATTTCCTGGTAATTGAATATTCCAGTGTTGACAGGATATATAGGAGCAGAATTAGGCCATTTAACCCATTGAATTAACTCCACTGTTTGATTGTGGCTGATATTTCAACCTCATTTTCCTGCTTTCTCCCCATAACCCTTGATCCTGTTATTAATTAAGAACTTGTCTATCGCTGTGTTAAATACAATCAATGACTTGGTCTTCACAGCCTTCTTGTCAATGAGTTTCTCTGGCTGAAGAAGTTCCTCCTCATCTCAGTTCTAAAGGGTTGTTCCTTTACTCTGAGGCTGTGCCCTTAGGTCCAAATCTCTCTTACTTTGAAACATCTTCGCCACAACCACTGTATCCAGGCCTCCTAGTATTCTGTAAGTTTCAATGAGAATCCAACAGACCCCTGTGTCAACCCAATCTAGTCCCACCTGCCAGCACGCGGCCCATATCCCTACATACCCCAATCCTTCAGACCCAGAATTCTCAAACCCACCTCATATGATAAGCACCTCATTCCTGGGATCATTCTTGTAAACCTCCTCTAGAATCCCTCCAAGGCCACTACATCCTTCCTTAGATATGTTCCCAAAACTGCTCACAATTTTCCAAATGTGGTCTGACCAGAATCTTACACAGCTTCAGCAATATATCCCTGCTTTTTAAGCATCTTGAAATGAATGCTAACATTTCATTTGCCTTCCTAACTGCCAACTCAACCTGTATGTTAATCTTAACTAGGACTCCTGAGTTCCTTTGTGCTCAAGATTTCTGAAGCCTTTCCTCATTTCGAAAATAGTCTATGCCTCTCTCTTGTTCCTACTAAAGTTTAAAACTGTTTGTCTGTTTACAGCCTCCTCCTTCCTCCACACCTTGCAGTCACCTGCCCTCTCTACCTTGGACCCTACTTGTACAGTCCTTGCAGCCTCCTCCCTTCCTCTCATCTCCCATCTCCTTGCCCCTTGCAGTATCCTTCTCTCCCCACTACCACTTACAGCTTCTTCTCTTTACTCAAATGCCTCTTTCTCCATTTCCCCTACCCCTTGCAGAAGCATGTGTTCCTATCCTTGGCCCCATCTCCATCCAGCTCCCAAGCAGTAGCAGGTGGCAGGACCCGGACCTATCTTATAGCTACTCCTGAGTCTCACAGGCATACTTGGCAACAGCTAAGGTCTGGAGTCACACTGGGCAAACCCCAAGCAGCTCCATTGATCACAGGCACGGGGCTCCAGTGATTGGCTGTAGATGCACCTCTCTCCTGGGTGGAAGGATTGTACTTAGGAAAAATTTCCAAAAGGCCAAGATTGACAACTGTCGAAGAGTGTAGCACTAGAAAAGCACAACAGGTCAGGCAGCATCCGAGGAGCAGAAGAGTTGACCTTTTGGACATAAGCCCTTCATCAGGAACACCCGAAGCATTGACTCTCCTGCTTCTCGGATGCTGCCTGACCTGCTGTGCTTTTCCAGCACCACACTCTTCAACTCCGATCTCCAGCATCTGCAGTCCTCACTTTCTCCTAAAACTGACGACACTTTGATTCAGTAGAAGGTAGAGGTCAGCAGGAAAACTTTGATGGCAAAAATTGGATCAAGCTACAGAAAGCTGATTTACACTTTTGGTATTAGGTAGCTTTCCACTTACATTCGTGAATCCCAATTGTCAACGTCAAAAATCACACAACAGCAGGTTATAGTCCAACAGGTTTAATTGGAAGCACTAGCTTTCGGAGCGCCGTTCCTTCATCAGGTGGTTGTTGGATGAAGGAGTGGCTCTCCAAAAGCTAGTGCTTCCAATTAAACCTGTTGGACTATAACCTGGTGTTGTGTGATTTTTGGCTTTATACACCCCAGTCCAACACCGGCATCTCCAAATTATGACTACTATCGACACCAATTGCTAACAGTATTCAGAATTTTGAGCTCTCTTGAGCTTTTCATATTGAATCAATTTTCTCCAGAAATCTAAAGTATGGTCATCAACACACCCAGGGCTAGTGTGTCTGTTAGGAGTTAAAATAAAGAGCAAAGAACCAAGAAAGTTTACAGCCCAGGAACAGGCCCTTCGGCCCTCCAAGCCTGTGCCAATCCAAATCCACTGTCTAAACCTATCACTCAATTTCTAAGAATCTGTATCCCTCTGCTCCCCACCTACTCATGCATCTGTCCAGACGGACCTTAAATGAATCTATTGTGCCTGCCTGTACTACCTCTGCTGGCAATGCATTCCAGGCACCTACCACCCTCTGTGTAAAGTACCTATATCCCCCCTTAAACTTTTCACCTCTCACTTTAACGCGTGACCTCTTGTTATTGAATCCCTCACCCTGGGAAAAAGCTTATCTCTATCGACCCTGTCTATACCCTTCATGATTTTGTAGACCTCAAGATCCTGACATCAGGATCAAATGCAGGTCTGCAATATTTTGAGAACCATGATGTGGAGGGGTTGGTGTTGGACTAGAGTGAACAAAGTTAAAAATCACGCAACACCAGGTTATAGTCCAACAGTTTTATTTGGAAGCACTAGCTTTCGGAGCGTTGCTCCTTCATCAGGTGGTTGTGGAGTATAAGATCATAAGACACAGAATTTACAGCAAAAGATTACAGTGTCATACATTGGTATATTGAATAAACTTGGATTGGGGGTTAAGTCTTTATCTTAACATATCAGGTTTGTTCAATATATCACTGTATGACACTGTGATTTGGAGATGCCAGTGTTGGACTGGGGTGGATAAAGTTAAAAATCACACCAGGTTACAGACCAACAGGTTTGTTTGGAAGCACTAACTTTTGGAGCACTGCTCCTTCATCAGGAGCGGCGCTCCGAAAGCTAATGCTTCCAAATAAACCTGTTGAACTGTAACCTGGTGTTGTGTGATTTTTAACTCAGTATGACACTGTAATCTTTTGCTGTAAATTCTGTGTCTTATGATCTTAAAATCCACAACCACCTGATGAAGGAGCAGCACTCCGAAAGCTAGTGCTTTGAAATAAACCTGTTGGACTATAATCTGGTGTTGTGTGATTTTTAATTATATTTTGGGAACAATCAACCATCATGCTTTAGGGCTAGGGTTAACTGCTCTCCAGTGGGTTCTTTCTGAAGCTAACACCCCTCTATTATTAATACACTTTCAGCCCCGGTGCCTGAAGTGGAAGCTGTTAAGGCCTGAACACAGAGAGAGAGAGAGTGAGAGAGAGCGCCCCACAACATACAGGTGCCCTTGGAAAACCAGGTCTAAAACATCTACTAGAAGATCAGCCATAAGCTGCTGTGCCATGAATGTATGGGCCAACCCATACTGGTCCTGGCTCCTGTCATCTCATCACCACTCGCTATTCACTGGCTGTATTTCATAGTGTGTGTTCCTGCCTACTGACTGGAAAATTCCCCTGGAGGATGCCTCCCTGGAAATGGTCATAGAGGAAGAATGATGCTGCGGCAATGAGAAGTGACACAAATTCCAGGTGTGCCGACTTCTATTCCTTTCTCCAGCCTCCCAGAAATCCTGCCCTTACACTCCCTTCATTCTTATTTGTTCACAGGATATGGGTGATACTGGCTGCACCATCTACACTGCCAGGAGTCTCCAAGATGAATTTTGTGATATTTTTCACCTCTCCAAGTATGTGGAACTGGGTAAGGATTTTTTGACGTAGTTTGTTGCCACCAATCCTTTGTCTTTGCTTTGCCTTGGGTCCATTTGGATTATCGGCAGAGGACTATCTACAGAAGATATTCCATTCTAAGATAACAATAAATACAACCACGTATGGCCAGGAATATTTATAATGAGCTTCAGCAGCTGGTGCAGATATATTTGCTCCCTTCAAAAACTAGAGTAGAATGCTTTGCCTGTGTGTGACATCAGTGTAGACAATGTGATGTGAACATTAATCTTTTCAGAACGATTACCTTATGCAATATTGCCAATGCCTTTGAGAATTGCTGTCCATGTGATGTAGACACACCCACAGTGCTGTTAGTGAGGGATTTTGACCCAGTGACACTGAAGGAATGGCGAGGTATTTCCAAATCAGGATGGTGCGTGGCTTGAAGAGGAGTTTGCAGGGGTTGGGGTTCCCATGCATCTGCTGCCCTTGTCCTTCTAGATGGTATAGTTCACAGGCTTGGAAAATACTATCTAAGGAGCCTTGGTGAGCTTCTGCAATGCATTTTGTCGGTGGAATGCACTGTTGCAACTGTTTGTTGGTGGGAGCGGTGGGAAGGGAGTGATTGTTTATGATAGTTGTGTCAATCAAATGGGTTGAAAATGTGTTGCTGGAAAAGCGCAGCAGGTCAGGCAGCATCCAGGGAACAGGAGAATCGATGTTTCGGGCATAAGCCCTTCTTCCTGAAGAAGGGCTTATGCCCGAAACGTCGATTCTCCTGTTCCCTGGATGCTGCCTGACCTGCTGTGCTTTTCCAGCAACACATTTTCAACTCTGATCTCCAGCATCTGCAGACCTCACTTTCTCCTCAATCAAATGGGTTGTTTTGTCCTGGATGGTGTGAAGCTTCTTCAGTGTTTTTGGAGCTGCATTTATCCAGGCAAATGGGGAGTATTCTATCACACACCTGGCTTTAGCCTTGTTGACTGTGAACAGGCCTTAGGGAGACAGGATGTGGGTTACTCACCACTGAATTTCTAGCCTTTGGCCTGTTCTTGTAGTCACACTATCAATAATGCGGGTTCAGTTTATTTTCTGATATGGTAACACCCGTGATCTTGATAGTGGGAGATTTAATGATGGTAATGGTACAGAATGTCAATGGGTAATGATTGTATTCTGTCTTGTTGGAGCAGGTTATTACGTGGCACTTGCGTGTTGTGAATATTACTTGTCACTTTTCAGCCCAAACCACGTCTTGCTGTATAAGGACTCGAAGTGCTTCGGTATCTGAGGAGTTGCAAATGTTGCTGAACATTGTGCAATCACCAACGAACATCCCCACTTCTTACCCTATGATGGAGGGAAAGTCCTTGGTAAAGCTGCTGAAGATGGTTAGACTTTGGACACTACCCTGAGAAACTCCTGCAGAGTTGGTTTGGGATGGAGATGATTGACCTCCAAGAACCACAACTACCTTCCATCATGCTGGATATGATTCCAACTGGCAGAGAGATTCCCCCAATTTCCACTGGCTGTAGTTTTACTCAGTTTCTTTGATGCTCCATTTGGTCAAATGTTGCCTTGACCTCAAGGGTAATCACTCTCACCTCTTCAAGCTCTTTTGTTTGGACCAAAACTGTAAAGAGGTCAAAAGCTAATTGGCCCTGGTGGCACCCAAACTGAGTGTCACTAAGCAGGTTATTACATAGAAGCATAGAAAATAGTTGCAGGAGTAGGCTATTTGGCCCTTCGAGCCTGCACTACCAGCCAATATGATCGTGGCTGATCATGCAATCTCAGTATCCCATTCCCACTTTCTCTCCATACCTTTAGCTGCAAGGACCATGTCCAGCTCCCACCTGAATAAATCTAATAAACTGGCCCCAACAGCTTCCTGTAGTAGCGAATTCCACAGGTTCACAACTCCCTGAATGAAGAAATTCTTTCTCTTCTCAGTCCTGAATGGTTTACCCGTTATTCTTAAACTGTGATCCCTAGTTCTAGACTTCCACAACATTAGAAACATTCTTCCTGCATCTAGCCTAGCCTATTCTCTGAGATTTCCCCCTCATTCTTCTAAATTCCAGTGAGTACAAGCCCCATCGATCCAGTCTTCCTTCATATGTCAGGCCTGCTGTCCTGGGAATCAGTCTGGTGAACATTCGCTGGACTCCTTCAAAGTTAGAATGTCCTTCCTCAGACTAGGAGACCAAAATTGCACACAATGCTCAAGGATTGGCCTCACCAAGACCCTGTATAACTGCAGAAAGTCATTCTTACTCCGCTACTCAATCCTCTCACTATAAAGGCCATCATGCCATTAGCTCTCCTCACCACCTGCTGCACCTGCGTGCCAACCCTCAATGACTGTTCCACCATGACAGCCAGTTCCCATTGCACCACACCTTTTTCTAAACTGCCCCGATTCAGATAGTAATTTGCCATCCTGTTTTTGTGGATAACCTCACATCTATCCACATTATATTGCATTTGTCAAATACTGTTTGATGGCACTGTTTACAACCCCTTCCATCACTTTGCTGGTGATTGAGAGTAGACTGATTGGGCAGGAACTGCCGGATTTAACTTGTTCTACTTTTATCGGGCAGGACACCTTTGGGCAATTTTCTACATTGCCGGATGGATGCTGGTGTTTAGCTGTACCGGAACAGCTTGCCAAGCGGTTTGACTAGTTTGGACCCCATGTCTTCTGTGCTATTGCTGGAAAGTTCAGTCCATTTGATCTGTCTCCCTGAACTTAGAACGCCCCTATCCAATCTACTCCCCTGCAGCTACAACATCAACCCAATGTGGAAAAGTACCCAGGTCTGTCCTGTCCACAAAGAGTAGGTAAAACCCAACCTGGCCAATTACTGTCCCATCGTCCCACTCTCAATCTTCAGCAAAGAATTGAAAAGGGTCATCAACAGTACTATCAAATAGCATTTGATCCATTGTAACTTGCTCATTGATGCCCACTTTGGGTTCTGCCAGGGCCATTCAGCTTCTGATCTCATTACTTGATCCAAACTTGGACAAAAGAGCTGAATGCAAGAGAAATGGAGGAGAGTAAGTTTAGGATGGCTTAAGTAATATGATAAGGTGATGTGTATATCTTTCTTGTGTTATATTAAGAGCCAGTGATTGCCTCTGTGAAATTGCCTGTGCTTTACTCCTGGGAAAACAAATATCTATAAACATTACTTGTATAAACAGCTCACTATTTTCTTGCTGTCTGATGTAGCTACTGGTAATGTTCTTGATTATTATTCTCAGTGAATTCAATAGTTTGGATACTTCAATCCTTTCACCAGTATTCATGCTATTCCTTAGTAATAACACCTTTCTGCTGTTTGGCTTCATGGATTATTGTTAAAAAACAGACTACATACTTTGACCTCTATCTGACTGTCTTCTGTCAAAAACATGCTGGTCTGTGCTTCTTGTAATGTCAATATCTTCATCCTTCTGTGCAAGATTATTACCTTAAACTGCTGACTCACCAGGGCATCTGGGCAGCACCAATCAATGCCTTCACTTCCTGGTTGCCAGACAATCCCATTAAGTAGCTAAAACTAGAATAATTTCCTGTCCACATTTCAGATGTTGCAATCATTTGAAGAGATCAGTGTGACAATCAATGAGGGAGACTGGTCCATTCAAATCACAGAAAATCTGACCTTGTCTTTAATGCTGAATTTCCCCATTCTAAGTGAATATATTCACTCCTTCATTTTCCCCATTGTTCTCCTGAAAGTGTCAGCTCTGATTATTTATTCCTGAGTCAAAACACTTGAGGTAGAATTTCTGTCTATGGGCTCATGCTTAACAGGTAGTGTTATTGACTGTTCATTAATTGACTGGCTCAACTTAATTGAAGTCAATATGGTAATGTTTGACATAGTAAAGGCAGGGATGCTGCAAATTGATGTTATCTCTCAAGATGAACTTTTAGCCCCTCTTCAATTGAAAATTTGCACTGACCTCCAGCTCTACATATGATACCATAGTTAGAGGCCATTCAACCCAACTGGCCAAGTTGATATTTACATCCTCTTGCTTACATCTTCTCCTCCTCCCTGTGTCAGTATGTCTCTCCATCTCTTTCATTTCATGCATCCTTCTGGTTTCACCTTATTAGTGTCTGTGAGTTGTCCCAAACCTTCCAAATAGTAGCGCATTCAACATCTCTGAGTGAAGACATTTGCTGAGTTCGTTTTCCAGTTAATCTTATATTTACGGCCTCTGGCTTTTAAGAGTTTTATTTTATATATTTGTTGCTCTTTTACTGTCTCCTTCTCCATTTGAGATCCTCATTGTTATCTGTCATTCTCTGCTCTGCAGAGCCTCCAGCAGTCTCAGTTAGTCTCTCTGAAAATGTCTCCCATCTTGCCACTGTTCCTCTTCATGTTCAGCCTCCTAATTTAGAATCTTTCACTTTGGCTGATTTAGTGAAGATGATCAATGTTCAACACCCACTCTTACTTTTGTGAGGCACCCAAAAGATATTTCATCATGGTGGCTCAGTGGTTAGCACTGCTGCCTCACAATACCAGGGACCCGGGTTCAGCTCCCACCTTGGGCATCTGTCTGTGTGGAGTTTGCACATTTTCCCCGTGTCTTTGTGGTTTTCATCTGGGTGCTCCAGTTTCCTCCCACAGTTCAAAGATGTGCAGGTTAGGTGAATTGGCCATGCTAAATTGCCCATAGTGTTCAGTGATGTGTAAGTGAGGTGTATTAGTCAGGGGTAAATGTATAGTAATAGGGTAGCGGAATGGGTCTGGGTAGGTTACTCTTCAGACAGTCAGTGTGGACTTGGGCCAAAAGGCCTATTTCCACACTGTAGAGATTCTACGATGATGTTAATTCCAAATTGTTAACCTATGGGTATGGCTCCATGCTGTCTTGGCTCCATGATCCTACATGGGTAGTGGGTGATCAGCCTAGAGGAGCGGTGTACAATTGGGCCAAATGGCCTCCTCCTGGGCTGTAACTGTCCTCTAATCCTCTGATAGTCATGAGGGACTGAAGCCTTTTTAAAAAATTCTGCAGCATGTCGATTTTGGGGCCATTTTGCTCATCATGGTACACCGAAGCAGCACTTTTATATAAACTGAGCCAGGAGAGAAATCCATTAGGCACATTGGAACCTCAGACTGAAACAAGCCTTGGGCACAATGGTGGCATATCTGCTTCTGAGTCAGGAAGTGGAGGAATCAATTCCTGCTCAATGCAGGAACTGTGAGTGGAAACTGTAGCTCCAGCTGTGAATTCCAGATTCATATCCAGTGGGATATTTGTGTGTGCTTGGAGGAGAAGGCTCTGCTCCTTATTCTATTCGTTGTCGGAGCCCAATATACCATCCACCACCTAAAGGAAACAATGGCCAAGGAAGAAACATCCATGCCCTGTCTATCAGACTGTTAATCATTATACCAGTTGGTCAACCACTTCATAGTAAGCTTTAGAAACAGTGTGGAAAAGTCAGCAACTATAAGTGGACTTCTTTGGCAGCCAGTCAAATACAATGAAACAGGGAAAGATTAATGTGCTGCTGTGAGTTAATAAACAATAGTGAGGTGAAATCAGGGCCACAAATGAAGAAATATAAAGTACCAAAGCAGGTTACAGACATAGAATGGGGTACTCCATTGTAAATTGTTTGGATGTAACAGTTTTGTACAATATCATGCAGCTCGGCGGAAGAAATGCCAAATGAAACTCAACTGAAAGTCAGTACTTCTGACAGTACTGCACTCCGTCAGTACTACACAGGAGTGTCAGCTGGTTGATGTATGGTCTATCTGGGATGGGGATTGAATCCACAATCTACTGGCTTACAGAGGAGAATGGCAGCACTGATCCATGCCCAACATCCATTGAGTTCCCCTCCCAACATCTCGCCAATAAAGATGCCTGTCCTATCCATGATGTAGAGGTGCTGGTTTTGGACTGGAAATTTGGAAATACTAGCTTTCAGAGTGCTGCTCCTTCATCAGGTAAAGCTGATATTTTCAAATAAACCTGTTGGACTGTAACCTGGTGTCGTGTGATTTTTAACTTTGTCCTATCCACATCATCTCAATCACATCTATTTGAGTTTGTCCAGCTCGACAAATTATATATCAACTCGTTCAATTCAAACCAACTATCTATTTAAAACAATAGTGTTGTTATCACAAGACTGAAGACTAGTTCAACAACTTAATTGAGTTACATCTGGAATCTCTTCTTCTGGTTAATCACAAAGCTGTATGGTACTGTGCAAAACTATTACATTCACACAATTTGCAAGTGCCTATGTGAGAGTGCCCCATTCTATCTCTCACCTTCTCTAGCCCTCCAATCTTCTGCATCGTCCATTTGTGGCTCTGACTTCAGCATTCAGGCCCTAGGCTCTGGAATTAGTCCTTGCTAATCCTCTCCCCTTTGCCATCTATCTACCAAATGGTGCTCCTTAAATCTCATGATTTTGACTAAGATTTTGGCTGTCTGACCTTAAAAACTTGACAAAATTTTGTCTGACCACTTCTGTCTGATGTCTCTTGTGGTTTTACGGTATGTAAATGAACCAACTATAACTGCTTGTTGCATTTGGATGGACCAGGATGATAAAGAGTGTCCAAAAGATGGGTCAGTCCAGTCTGTGAGTTCTTGATCTCAACCCTGAGCCTTGTGTTGAAGTGCAAGGCTGATAGAGCAGGGTTCCCTAAACTATGCTCCTGACACCCAGTGAGGGCAATGAGATGAGATTTTGGACTTGTAAGTTACAAAACAACAATGGACTGAGGGACGAAATTAAAAAATGATTAGTATATAAGATTAGATTCCCTGCAGTGTGGAAATAGGCCATTTGGCCCAACAAGTCCACACTGAACGTCTGAGGAGTAACCCACCCCAGACCCATTTCCCTCTGACTTATGCACCTAACACTATGGGCAATTTAGCATGGCCAATTACCTGACATGCACATCTTTGTGACTGTGGGAGGAAACCGGAGCAAACCCACGCAGACATGGGGAGAATGTGCAAACTCCACACAGACAGTCACCCGAGGCTAAAATTGAACCTAGGACCCTAGTGCTGTGAGGCAGCAGTACTAACCACTGAGCCACTGTGCCGTATATCAATGAATGAACTGGGAAACAGTAAGAAGAGATGTCACTAAGGTGGCTGTTGTTTTAAAAGAACCCAATAAGCAATTGGATGGATGCTACTTAGCCAATTGAAACCTATTAGATTGAGGATGCCTCTGTTCATGCTTTCAAAGCTAATAACAATAATAGTAAAACAGTGGGCTCTTGTAGCACAGTGGCAGTGTCCCTATTTCTGAGCCAAGTTCATAGTCCCATCTGCTCTAGAAGTAATGACATCCCTGAACAGGTTTGATTTGGAAAATAACTGGTAATAACAAAAATTAATAATAATTTAATGGTTTGAAGCACAAAGATTGATTGCAGAGTTGGATATCTGAATGCTGAAGTCAGGGTCACAAATGGAGGGAGGCGGAGTACTGAGAAGGTTAGAGGGGTGGAGAAGGTTACAGAGATACTTTGGGCACTCGGTGACAGGCTTGTGAAAAACCACTGTGTTGATGTACCAACTTTCTCAGTACTGTGGAGATTGGTAGATAACCAGCAAAGAAACTCCAAATGTAACTCAAATACGTTACTGAATTGACTGAAGATAAAAGAGAAATTTCAATTATCAGAACAAAACAAGAGATGTGTGCCCAATCAATCAATGCCAAAAAAAGATATCTCAAAGTGGATGGACTGAAAACCACTGCTTTTATTAAATATTATTTCCTTTATACTTGTAATGATGAATTTAATACATTCTGTAAAACTTGACTCTACATATTTGAACTTGGAGTCGTGAGTGTGGTGCTGGAGAAGCATAGCAGGTCAAGCAGTATCTGAGGGGCAGTAGAATCGACGTTTCAGACAAAAGCCCTTCATCAGGAATGGCTTTTGCCTGAAACATTGACTCGCCTGCCCCTTGGATGCTACCTGACATGCTGTGTTGTTCCAGCAACACACTCTTAACTCTAATCTCCAGCATCTGCAGTCCTCACTTTTGCCCGTGTTTGAACCTGGAGCAGATCTTTGATCTAATCAGAATTAGTAAACCTTTAGAATGGCTCTCCCAAAGTCAGTCGATAATTGTAATTGAAGTGCTTTTGTGGTGCAGCAGTAGTGCTCCTGTCTCTGAGCCAGAAGGCTTGGGTTCAAGTCCCACTTGCTCTGGATTTCTGTCTGAACAGGTTAGTTAAAATAATTATAATTGACTTGGTTCTTACAGTTAAAGTGAACCACAAAATCTTACTTTTTTCCCTCTCTCCTTTGCTGTATGAGTCCCATGCCACATCTTTGATCAAAGATGTGACAATGGTATACACCCCATAGTGATTCATGCCACATATGTTTGGATTACTTCAGTCTCATCTATACCACATTTGAAAGGTGGCACCTTGAACACTGCTGCGTGCCAGACTATTGCTTTGGGTCTAAGCCTCTGACATGGGACTTGAACCCAGAAGCTTTTGACTCTGAGGAAAGAGAGTAGCCAATTGACAATGTAAAGGTTTACACCTCACATCAACCCCTGACTATATTCATCGACAGCTTATCCTTGTATTTACCCAGCTTCCCTTATACTTACATTGTCCTGACAATGATCCACATTGCCCAAGTCAAGCCAGAAAACTAGCAAAGTGGAGTCTCCACTAATCCCCTGCATCAGTCAGCAATATAATCACAGGCTTACTTCAGGTGATGCATGTGATACACAAGAATGCTAGATTATATTAGTCTGGAGTGAGGCATCTGAGAGGTGATCTTAGGTATCCCATAATTAAGGAAATGGAAATGGCTGATCCTCCAATGTAATTTTGCAAGTGGGACACGAGTTCAAACTAGTCAAAGGTAGCCTTAACACTAGCTGTACCAGAAGATTCTTGATACATCAGATGCTCGACTCGTGAACAGACTCCAGGGAGCAGTGGAAGCAACAAGCATTGGAACAATCTGCTGCAATGATGGGGAGAGTACCGAGGTTGTCTGGATGAATCAGTTAAGGTATGCAGACCTCAATTATGGGTAACATTTCTGTAGTGCCCTTTCACTACCTCAGGACATCTCTTAGCCTTTTACAGCCAGTAAAGCACTTTTGTTGAGGTGGACTCACTGTCACAGTGTAGGAAAATGGGGCCGACAGTTTAAGCACAGCAGGCTTCCACAAACAGCAACCTATTCTCTAAATTGTTATACACTGAAGGAGGCCATTCCGCCTAATATACCTGCATAGGACCTATTTGCCAGTTTCCTGCCTTTTCCTCATATTCCTGTCTGTTTGTCAATGACATCAGTTAAGGAATAAATATTGCTCAGGGGACTGGGACATTTCCCCTGCACTTCTTTGAAATTGTGACAAGGTGTCTTTTCCATCTGAAAGTGCAGACACGAAGGGGAGTACTGAGAAGGTTAGAGGGCTGGAGAAGGTTACAGAGATACTCAGGGCACTTGGTGACATCTTGTAAAAACTGTGTAGATGTACCAGCTTTCTCAGTACTGAACAGATTGGTGGATAACCAGCAGAAGAAACTCCAACTGTAACTCAATGTGGGGCCTTAGTTTAACATTTTATTCAAGCGTTGACATCTTTCACATTGCAGCTCTCCTTCAGTACTGTTTGAAAGTGTCGGCCTAAAGGATTGGTTCCGATTTCTGGCGTGTGATATGAACTCTGTCTCTGTTTTTCTCACAGTCTATCAGTTAACAAATTTTCAGTGTCCCTTTCTGGGTCACTGTCTGTTTCAGTTTATCTGTCTCTCTATACACCTCAGTCTCTGTCTCTCCATCAGGTTGTCATCTCTCATTGCCTTTCTCCCCGAGTCTGTCTGTCAGTTTCTCAGGTATTTCTCTGACTACCTCACTCTCTTTATCTGTCTCTCTTAGTCTCTTTTAATTATTTTATCTATTTTTCTTTCGCTCTCAGTTTTGCTATCCCACGTTTGGACTCTTTCCATGTACATTTTTTATTGTCTCTTAGATGACCTTCTTGTCTCTCTCCCATGCCCTCTCCCTATTAGTTTTACCTTTCTCTTCCTGCTCCTCCATCTCTTGGTGTTGTCTTTATTTTTTCAGTTAATCTCTCTTTCCTTCTCGGCTTTTCCCCTATCTATCTCTCCCTATAAATGTATCTCCTAGTTTCTCTCTCACTATGTTTTTCCAGTTAGTTTATCTCTCTGTCTCCCCCCAACCTGTGTCTCTCTCCCTGTCTATTTTCCCAGTTAATCTGTCACTCTCTACCCCTACCCCACCTGTCTCCAACCCCTCACCTGTCTCTCTCTCTCTCCCCTCCAGGCATATCATTATGGGCGGCACGGTGGTAATGGGCGGCACAGTGGTTAGCACTGCTGCCTCACAGCACCAGAGACCCGGGTTCAATTCCCGCCTCAGGCGACTGACTGTGTGGAGTTTGCACGTTCTCCCCGTGTCTGCGTGGGTTTCCTCCGGGTGCTCCGGTTTCCTCCCACAGTCCAAAGATGTGCAGATCAGGTGAATTGGCTATGCTAAATTGCCCGTAGTGCTAGGTAAGGGGTAAATGTAGGGGTATGGGTGGGTTGCGCTTCAGTGGGTCGGTGTGGACTTGTTGGGTCGAAGGGCCTGTTTCCACATTGTAATGTAATCTGTAATCTATATCTCTCAGTCTCCCTCTCACTGCCTATATTTCCCCAATTCATGTCTCTCTTCCACCACACATCCTTCTGTCTGACTGTCCCTGAGTGTATCTCTGTTAGTTTATATATATCTCCCCCCCCCCGGTCAGTCTGTTCTCCTTCCCTGTGAGTAAATCTGTTAGTTTATATAATGTCTCCACCCCCTTACCTGCCTGACTGTGTTTCCTTCTATGAGGGTATCTCTCAGTTAGTTTATATATCACTCTTCCCCCGTCTGTGAGTCTCTCCCTCCCTGTGAGAGGTTTTTTTTTCTCTCTCCCACTACCCGTCTGCCTCTCTTCCTATGAGTGTATTTCTCAGTTCCTTTCTGGCTGTCAGTTTTATCCCAACTGGAATATCTCTGTCTCCCCTTCACCTATCTGTCTGTCAAGTCTCTCTCCCAGGGAGTGTATCTCAGTTAATTTCTCCCCCCTCCCCAACACCCCCGTCCCCGGTGGAATGTATCTCAGTCTCAGGGGAGCCCTCTAGCGCTGCGCTGATCTGAGCGGATTGCAGTTGGAGCGGGGGCAGCGGGCAGCGAGTTGCTGGAGTTGCAGCTGCTCCCGGAGCTGAGGAGACCTCCCGTGGGCTCGGAGCAGCCGCGGGTCCCCGGAGCCGTGCGAGGAGCGATATCAGTTAAGTGAGGGACGGAGGGCGGGGGGCTGGAGGGCTCGTAGGACTCGGCGTTGCCCGGTTCCCTCTCGGGGCACGGCGCAGAGTTAAATGGAGCGACCCCCAACCCCATCTCTGTGTAAACAACAGACTCAGAATCTGGAGTTTAAGAATATTTCAGGAGAGGCAGAAGTAAAAAATGTGACTTTTTGAGGGGGAGGGGGAAATGGGTTGGTGGGCTGTTACTGTTCCTGCAGTGCCCTTGACTCCGCTGCCACTTTCTGATTCTTGCTCCTGGTCGTGTTTGCAGTGACAGGATAAGCTCGTCCTGATGCCTCGGACCGTGCCAGACACCGCCTGCCTCCTGGAATGACAGCGTGGGTCATCCTGCCCGTTAGCCTGTCCGTCTCCACCATTACAGCTCTCTGGGTCGTGTGAGTATCCTGCACAGTCAGACGCAAACAGTGAGTGTGTGTGAGAGAGAGAGAGCAATACACAAAGGGACAGAGAAACACACAGAGTCAGACTCCAGGCACACACACACACACACATATATTCACAGTCTCTCACATACACATAGTGACACTCAGACACTCACTCAGATACACATACATATGGATACAAAAACACAGAAAGACACACACTTGCAGACAACATACATACAGACATACACAGGCACTCACTGATGCACAAGTACAGATGCATACCTGTGCATACATATGCAGACACTCAGACACAGGTACAAGCAGATGCACATAGACACACAGACACATGCAGTTTCACAAAAAGATACTCATGTTCACATTCTCATACACAATCACACAAGTACATACACATATAAACACACACATACATACACATACATATGCACACAGACACACACTTACACACATAATTGTACAGCTTCCGATAGTCACTACACTTTCTCCAATTCACTCCTGTCTCGATTTGTGCAGCTCAACACCAGCTACTGTAACAGCTACTAGCTTCATCCCTCAGCACTCTATAAATATCTACTTTCTCTCTTCATTGCAAGTGCTTATCTTGTTGAATGTATTGTTGACTCTCAATACAATCTGTACTGTCATTTGTTCTCAGGACTGTCTGTACTGTCATCTCTTGATGCTGTTCAGTCACAAATTACAACCCATGTGGCTGTGACCATGGTAAGCTATCCATGGATAACCTTACTTGGCCATGCTGCATCTTTTGACCTGGTTGCACTCTCCTCCTCCAATACTTCTGCCTATCATCCAGCCTGATCCATTGAGAGCTGGCCAGAGAATCATTTACAATGGCTTCTCTTCCTGCTCCTGCGCTGTCTCCTCGAGCATCCTTTCCAAGATTTATCGAGGCTCTCTCCTATTTTTCATCCACACTTAGCTCCTTCGCAGATATCTGAAAACACACTGTCAGCTTCCACGTTAAAAGAAAAGCAAAACCCCACAGAGGTGGAAATCTGGAATAAAATAGAGTGCTGGAGGAACTCAGCAGGTCTGGTAGCATCTATGGAGACAGAAACAGAGTTAACGTTTTGAGTCCAACATGATATTTAATCAGAACTGAAGAGAGGTGGAGAAGTGATGGTCTTATGCTGTTGATAAAGATGGAGAGGAGTGAATGGAACAGCAGGGAATGTCAGGAAAACGTTATAGGGCAAGGGAAATTAGAGATCACAGAGCAAACAGCAAAGGCAGTGGTAATGGTTACAGAGAAGAGGGAAAGTAATAGTTCCAGAGTGGGTATTAATAACAGAATACAGATCATCTGTACTGAATGTAAATAAAGCAAATGAGACAGTGGGCTTGGCAAGGAAGGAGTACAATCAAAATGAAGGGCAGAGTTTGTATCTGAAACACAGGTTGGGTGAACAATTTGAAGATCCTCTCCACTCAGTCTGGAAATATGCCCCTCATGTTTTAGGGGTTCTGTGCCATTTTAATAGACACCATCTTGCTCTCAAGTTAACATTTCTGCCCTAGGCATGTAGCATTGTTCCAAGGAAGTCCAATGCAAGCTGCAGAATGATATCTCATTTCTGCTTAAATAGTTTACAGCATTTAATGCACAACTTTGAATTCAACAAGTTCAGACTAAGAACTTCATCCTCAATTATGATTTCCCAGCATTCCCTCCACTCAACGCTCAGTGTCTTGTCCACATGACTGTCCTTTCAGCAGAGCTGACCTATCTGCTATTAACGCTTAACTCTGGATTGCTGTCTCTTCTTTAAAATCATTACCAGTTTTATTGCCTTCTGTTCTATGACATTCTTGATCTCTAGTCTCTCTCACTCCCTAACCTTCCCTTCTGTTCCACTTGCTACTGTCTGCCACCTTTTACACCATTACAAAACCCATCATTGTCCCACCTTCCTCTTCAGTTCTGAAGAAGAATCATATAGGAATTGAAACACTCACCCTGTTTCTCACTCCAAAGATGCTGCCAGAGCTGCTCCAGCACTTTTTGTTTTAATACCAGCTTCCACACATTCACAGATAACCGCATCGATTCTCTCAACCTTTCCATCATCCCTGGTTGAGCTGAAGTTTCCACCAATAAAATGTAGGAAGATTGGAGGCATTGTTTTTATTCCTGCCACGCATTCTGTTCTCTTCCTGCTAACTTTGCCTCTCTCCCTGGTAATAGTCTGAGCTGAACCAGATTGTTTGTGACTTTGGTGTTGTACTTAACCCTGAGAATATGCTTCTGACCACCTACTCATGCTGCCTCTAAGATCTCTTAATTCCACCTCTGTGACATTGTCTGGCTTTGCTTCTATCTCACCTCCTGAAATCCTCATTCATGCTCCCTCTTGACTCAACTGCCCCCATGCAGTCCTGGCACAGCCACCTACCTTGCAATCTTCATAAAGTGCAGCTTGGGCTAGGCCCAGTTTCCCATGACCTGACTTGCACTATGTCCCATTACTCATATCAACTTCTCTGTTCACTGATACACATTGGCTCCTGCTCCTGTGACAGTTTAATTCTCAAATTCTCATCCTTGATTTCAAATCTTGCCGTAGCCTCAGCCCTCCCTCCAATCTCTGCAATCTGCTCTCCTCATAAGCCTCTGGGGTATCTGTGGTCTTTGAAATGTTGAGGCTTGTGCATCCTTAACTTTCACCACCCTGCCAGTTGTTCAGTGTTCAGTGGATGAGACCAAAGTTCTGAAATTCCTTCCCAAAGCTTACACATTCCTCTACCTTTCCCTCTCATCCTTTAAAATGCTTCCTGAACTCCATCTCTTTGACCAAGCTTCTGTCTTAGTATTTACTTATGTGGCTCGGTTTGTTTCTCAATTTCTTTACTCTATAAAGGCACTATATAAATATAAGTTATTGTTATTGATTCAGGGTGTTTGGATGGTCATCTATTAATATAGTCTGTATGATGGTGATGATCTGAGCAACAAGAGGTGACAGGTGAGACTAGGTGACAATGCAGACAAGTGAGAGGAGCTCGTAGTACAGACTTTATCAAGAGTAGGTGACAGCACAGATTGAATTGAAACTCAGTGACTCCACAGACTGAATCGACAGGAGCTGACAGTTAAGACTATAGTCTACAAATTATATGCCTGTTGAGTTATCATGGTGTGGAGTGGGAGCCCACTAAAATGGGGACATTGACAGATGATGGAAATCTGCCATTTACTGTCAGTATTGTTTGTACTGCCACCTACTCTTGATGCTCATCACTGTCACCTTCTCTCACTACAAGCTTCACTGCTTCCTATGGTCATTGCTGTCTGTACTGTTATTGAGGCTTGAAACAGGCTGTGCTGTTACCCATGTTTGATACAATCTATGTTGGAGTGATGTGTTAACCTTCTCTTCCTGCTAATTAAGTTAAAGCATTCCTGTCTTGGGCAAACGTCCTCTCATTTAAGAAGCAGACAAGGGAATTTCAAATGGGAGTCTGATACATAGTAAATTCATTTTGGCAAGGAATTGTTCACAAACGATAAGTTAGGAGTGTGATTGAATACTCCCCATTTGCCTGGATAAATGCAGACTGAGCAACACTCAAGAAGTTTGACTCCATCCAGGACAAAACAGCTTGCTTGATTGGCACCATGTCCAACAATTTCAATATTTAGTCCCTTCACCACGCATGATCATTAGGAGCAGTGTGTGCCATCCAATGATGCACTGCAGCAACTCACCAAGCCTCCTTTCACTGCATCTTCCAAATCCATGACTGCTATTATGCTGAAGGATAAGGACAGCAGATACATAGGAGTAACCACCACCTGCAAATTCCTCTCCAAGCCACTCACCATTCAGAATTGGAAATGTATTGCCATTCCCTCATACGCGCAGGATCAAAATGCTGCAGTTGCCTTCCAAACAGGACTATGGGTGTCCCTATACTCACAGACTGCAGCAGCTCACCACCACCTTCCCAAGGGTAATTAGACAAGGAGCAACTAATGCTGGCCCTTAAAGAGAAAAACAAAGGGTCTTATAGGTTATTGATAGCAAGCGTTTTTGAAGGCTTCTGTGGTAAATGTGTGTTCAGGGACCTGAGCTTAGTTGGATCAAACAAGGTTCCCAAGTCAACCTGACCTAGAGTCTTTGGTATTACAGATTAGTCTCTAAAATACTGCCTTGAGGAAATCGAAGAGTAAGATCATGAGACCTTAAACTAAACTAATTCTTCAAAGAAAAGTATGTTAAATATATATTGGGACAGTCAATGATCATCCCAGTTGGGAAATAAGTTTCTGTTTGCTTCTCTATTGGCTGTGGCAATTTGGAGTGCTGTGAAGTTGGAGGGAGGAGAGTGAGGTGGTTTGAGAGGGTGGGATAGTCGTGTGATAGCATCTCCAGGAATTGCTGCAACCAGCGATGGTAACCTTCACTGAGATTCCCAGATGGGGCAGTATTTTGGTTTGGTATCACACAGAGTGTAACTCCCACTGGGGATTCGGACGTGGCTTGCAATTGCTCATTTGGGGTTCTAATAGCCCCTCCCAACCACTGCCCAACACTTTTCAAATTTCACTGCTCTTAATTAAAATAGATGAAACTATTACTAAGACCTCAAATAATTCCAGTAGAAAATCTAGACTGATGCAAATGATGTTGAATACAGGGAGTCATCAAGGCCAGAAATGGACCTGTCCCATGAAACGGACATTCGATTCATGATGATCATGCCTGCAACACAGATGAGGCAACCAAGAGAGCTTGACTGGAAATTCAATGGTAAACTTTGCTTCCAAGCAGACCAAAAGATTCACTGAATTAAAACTTGCAGTTAGATAAACACTTCAAAAGGTTCCCAAAATTTGTTCCAGTTGGATGAACCTATTGAAACAAGTATGATCTTGTAGAGTCTGGACAGGATCAATTCCTGGAAGATGGCTCCTCAATTGGGGAAGACTAAAACTAGGGAACATGATTGATAAGTAAGAGGTCTGCTTTTTAATATAGAAATGAAACATCTTTTCTCTCAGATGGTCATTAAAGTGTGGAATCTTCTTCCCCAGAAGATTATAGCATCTAGGTCTTTAAGTTTACTCAAGGTTGAGCTAGATGGATCTTTGATGGGTAAAGGAGTCCAGGATTGAGTTTTTACAGGAAGTTACCAAACAGGTCGATGAGGGCAGAGGAGTAGATGTTGTTTAGTAAAGCCTTTGACAAGATTCTGCATGGTAGACTAATTAATAAAGTTAAGTCACATGAGATTTAGGGTGAACTTGCCAGTTGGATTTATAGGAGACAGGAGACAGAGAACGGTGATGGAGGGTTGCTTTTTGGACTGGAGGCCTGTCACCAACAGTGTTCGACAGGGCCTAGTTCTGGGTCCTCTTTCATTTGACATTTATTTAAATGATATGGATGAGAATATAGAAGACATGACTGGTAAGTTAGCGGACACCAAAATTACTGGCATAGTCAATAGTGAAGATTATGAAGGGATCTTGATCAAATGAGTCAATGTGCTGAAAATGTCAGATGGAGTTCAATTTGTGAGTTAGTAAAGCTTGATACAACAAACAGGGACAGAATTTATACAATTAATGGTAGGGCCTTGGGCAGTGTTGAATAACAGCAGGTCTGAGGGATTCAGTTCCACAATTCTTTGAAGTTTGCTTCATATGTAGACAGGGTGGTTAAAAAGGCATTTAGCACGCTTGCCTTCATTGCTCGGTCCTTCGACTACCGGAGTTGGGAAGTCATGTTGAGGTTGTACAGGACATTGGTGAGGCCTCTTCTGGAGTACTGTGACCAGTTCTAGTCACCCAGTTATAGGAAGGATATTATTAAGCTGTAGAGGGTGCAGAAGAGATTTACCAGGATGTTGCTGGGTATGGAAGGTTTGAGCTATAAAGGAAGACTGGATAGGCTGAGACTTTTTTCACTGGAGCATAGGAGGTTGAGAGGTGACCTCATAGAAGTTTATAAAATCATAAGGGGTATAGATAGAATTAATGGTAGGTGTCTTTTCCCTAGGATGGAAAATTTCAAGACGAGGGGCTATATTTTTAAGGTGAGAAGATAGAGATTTTAAAAAAACATGAGTGGTAAATGTTTTACACAGAGGGTGACTTGCATGTGGAATGAACTTCCAGAGGAAGTGGTGGACATGGGCACCACTTTAAAAGACATTTGGATGAGTACATGAATAGGAAAGGTTTGGAGAGCTCTGGGCCAGGGGTGGGCAGGTAGGACTAATTTAATTTGGGATTATGTTCAGTGTGGACTGGTTGGACCAAAGGGTCTATTTCTATGCTGTTTGACTCTATGATTTGGATGATCCAAAGGACTGGCATGGTGGCTGAGTGGTTAGCACTGCAGCCTCACAGTTCCAGCCTCTGTCTGTGTGGACTTTGCACGTTCTCCTCGTGTCTGTGTGGCTTTCCTCCAGGTACTCTGATTTCCTCCCACAAGCCAAAGATGTGCCGGTTAGTTGATTCGGCCATGCTAAATTGCCCATAGTGTTCAGGGATGTGTAGGTTAGGTGCATTAGTCAGGAGTAAATGTAGAGTAATGGGCTTGGGTGGGATACTGTTCAGGGGGTGTGGACTTGTTGGGCCAAATGGCCTGTTTCCACACTGTAGGGATTCTAAGATTATGAAGGGATGTCAGGAAAGTTTGAGCTGAGACTGCAGTCAGATTAACCGTGATCTTAGTGAGTGGTGGAGCAGGCTTAAGGGGCTGAAAAGTATGCTCTGTCCCTAAGTTGTGTGTTCAATTTAAATAGTCTTGAAAGGCAGTAATGAACTTTAATTCACTGAATCCATATTATTAGAAATGGTGGAAAGGAGGGTATGCTCACGTGTACCAATCCCGAGAGAGAGAGAGAAGGGTTGCCAATTGGTCCACATTAATCACTTAGTTAGGGTGGTACTTCAACACAGTTTTGTGCTTGGTGTTGGAGTTGACATGTTTCCCAATCACCTGATGCTGTTTATAGGTAAATATTGACTAGGATACTGGGAAGGAAGAATTCCCCTACTTTCCATTTGAAAATTGACATAGCTAAGGTTCAGGATCTATATGTTCCTGTGAGGGTGAAGGGCAAAGTTGGCAGGAATAGAGAACCCTGGATAACAAGAGACACTGAGGCTTTGACCGGAAAAAAGAAAGAGGCATTGCTCAAGTACAGGCGGCTAGGATCAAGGGAATCCCTAGAGGAATATAAGGGATACAGGGGTTTACTGAAGAAGGAAATCAGGAGGGTGAAAAGGAGCATGAGATAGCCTTGGCTGAGAAGATTGAGGTGAATCCAAAGAGGTTCTTTAAGTATATTTAAGGTAAAAGAATGACTAGAGAGAGAGAACAGGACCCCTCAAGGACCAAGGTGGACATGTATGTATGGAACGGCAGGAGATGGGTGAGGTTCTCAGTGAATATTTCTCCTCTGTGTTTACCATGGAGAAAGACATATAAATTTGAGAACTTGGGGAAGTTAGTGGTGATATGTTGGGGACAGTTCATATCACAGTAGAGGAGGTGTTGTACATATTAGAGTGCATGAAGGTGGATATGTATGGAACGGCAGGAGATGGGTGAGGTTCTCAGTGAATATTTCTCCTCTGTGTTTACCATGGAGAAAGACATATAAATTTGGGAACTTGGGGAAGTTAGTGGTGATATCTTGGGGACAGTTCATATAACAGTAGAGGAGGTGTTGTACATATTAGAGTGCATGAAGGTGGATAAATCTCCTAATCCTGATCTGATATATCCAAGAACACTGCAAGAGGCTAGAGAAGAAATTGCAGGGGCCCTGGCTGATATTTTTGCATCATCATTAGCCATGGGTAAGGCCCTGAAAGACTGGAGGGTAGCGAGTGTTGTATCCTTTATACAAGAAGGGCTGCAAAGAAAATCCTGGGAACTATAGACCCCAGCAAGCCTCACATCTGTGGTGGATAAGTTACTTAGAGAAGATTCTGAGCGATAAGATATGCATGCATTTGGAAAGGCAGGGTTTGGTTAGGAATAGTCAGCATGGCTTTGTGTGTGCGAGATCATGCCTCATATTTGTTAGAGTTCTTTGATGAAGTGGCCAGGAAGATTGATGAGAGCAGACTGGTAGATGTAGTCTATATGGATTTCAGTAAGGCCTTTGATAAGGTTCCACGTGGTAGACTGCTCTGGAAGGTTAGATCGCATGGAATCTAGGGGATCCCAGAGCAAATTAGTTGCATGATTGGCTTGATGGTAGGAAGCAGAGGGTAATAGCGAAAGGATTTTGTCGGACTGGAGGCCTGTGATTAATGGTGTGCCTCAGGGATTGGTACTGTTGCTGTTTGTAACCTATATCGATGATTTGGATGAGAATGTACAAGGTATGACTAAGTTAAAAATCACACAATGCCAAGTTATAGTCCAACAGGTTTATTTGGAATATTTGTGTCCAGTTCTGGTCACCCTACTATAGGAAAGATACAGAGGCTTTGGAGAGGGTGCAAAGAAGGTTTACCAGGATGCTGCCTGGACTGGAGGGCTTGTCTTATGAAGAGAGGTTGACTAAGCTCGGACTTTTCTCTCTGAAGTGAAGGAGGAAGAGAGATGACCTGATCGAGGTATACAAGGTAATGAGAGATATGAAAAGAGTCAATAGCAAGAGACCTTTCCCCAGGTTGGATTGACTGGCAAGAGGGGTCATAGTTTTAAGATATTAGGAGGAAGGCATAGTGGAAATGTCAGAGGTGGGTTCTTTACGCAGAGCATTGTGAATGTATGGAATGCAATTGCCAGCGGTGGTGGTGGAAGCAGAGTTGTTAGGGATATTTAAGCGACTGCTGGACATGCACATGGATGCTACTCCTTCATCAGTGGTTGTGGAGGTTAAGATCATGCTCACAGAATTTAGAGCCAAAGGTGTTCAGTGTCATGGAGATGTAGTACAGTAAGCAATCTTAGATTAAAACTTTCATCTTTTATAATAGGATATGCTGGTTTCTGTTCTTTGATATGTAAATCCCAGAACTACTTATAAATTACATTCTCAAGGTAGCTCAGCTTTTTAAACAATTGGTGTGAAGTCTGTCGGTGTCCCAATGCTATGTCAGACTGACAAACCCTCTGTATAGCTTTACAGAGTTTGACATGGATTCACGCAGTTTTTGAGCAAAATAAAATGTAAATCTGCAAAAAACAAACTTACCCCATAAACTTATATGCGTGCGCATGTAGGAGCGACAGATTGAGTGTGCATGCGAGTGCACGTGATAGAGTATGTATGTGTGTAAGCTTGGTTAAGTGTGTGATGGTGTATGTATGAGGGTGTGTGTGTGTGTGTTGGAGTGCAGGGGGTGTATGTGTTTTTATATATGGGAAGTTATGTTGCAGTTGTACAGGATGTTGGTGAGGCTGCACTTGGAGTATTGTGTTCAGTTTTGGTCACTTTGCTATAGGAATGATGTCATTAAGATGGAAAGAGTGCAGAAGAAATTAATAAACATGTTCTTAAGGATTCAAGGATGTGAGTTATTTGGAGAGGTTTGTCAAGCTAGGACATTTTCCTTTAGAGCGTTGAAGACTGAGGGGGGACCTTATAGAAATGTATAAGATCACGAGAGGCATGGATAGGGTGAATGCACTCAGACATTGACGATTAGAGGGCATCAGTTGAAGGTTAGAGGGGAAAGAATAGAAGGGAACCTGAGGGGCAACTTTCTTACACAGAGGGTGGTACGCATATGGAACCAGCAGAAGTGGCTGAGGCAGGTACATGAACAACATTTAAAAGGCATTTGACAAGTACATGGATAGGAAAGGTTTAGAAGGATTTGGATCAAGTGCAGGGAAATGGAGTTAGTGTGGATGGACATTTTGGTCAGCATGTACCAGTTTGTGCTGATGGGCCTGTCTCTGTGCTGTATGATTCTATGACTCTATACTTTCCTTTTAAGTGCTGGGAATGTGAACAGAGAGGTGATAACATTTAGACTGGAGCTTGACTAATGCATAGTTTGTTTTGTGGTTGGTTTGATACAACCCTTTATTTAGACTGATCACTTACAGCTTGGTCTGTTCAGGAGAACTGTCGTTTAACGTAATTTTAGAACTGGGTTGAATTAAATCAGTGGCTCCAGGTGTCCTTTATGCTTCTCAACTTCAGCTTTCAAGGTATATTCAAAGTAACATATGGGAAATGTTTGTCTTAATGGAATTAGATAGAATTACCAGAGATCTCCAAATCTCTTAATGGTCATTTGCAATTATATTCACTTTTGTTGGTTTTAAATATTTACAGACATTCTGCTACATATTGTCTGAGAGCGTAGACTGCTTCTACAAGTGGTTGTTTCAATGTTTATTCATGGGATGTGGGTGTCACCGGTTGGTCAGCATTTATTGTTCTTGAGAAGGACTTAGGTGAGGTTTCGAACAAATGGGCTGCTTCATTCTGGATAGTGCTGAACTTCTTGAGTGTTGTGGGATCCACACTCATCTAAATAGTGAAGGAGTGTCCTAACCACTTGTGCCTTGTAGATGGTGGACAGTCTTTGAGAAGTCAGGAGGTGGTTTACCCACTGCAGAATTCCCTGCCTGTGACCTGCTGTTGTAGGCTTAGTGGTCTAGTTCAGCTTTTGTTGAGTGGTAACAGCAGGATATTGAGGAATTGAGTAATGGAAACGCCATTGAATATCTAGGGGCAATGATTAGCATCTCTGTTCTTGGAGTTGGTCATTGCCTGGTACATGTGTAGTCTGAATATTACTTCCCACGTGTCAGCTTAAACATGGATATTATCCAGCACTTGTTTGGACACTGATTGCTCCTGTATCTGAGGAGTTGTGAATGGTGCTGAACACCACTTCTCCCCTTATAATGGAGGGAAGGTCATTGATGAAGGAGTTGAAAGTGAATGGACCTGGGACAGAACCCTGAAGATTCAGGGGCTCTTGTGGTGCTAACCCTGAGCCAGGACTTATGGGTTCAAGATCCATCCACTCCAGAGATAGAATCATAGAGATGTACAGCACGTAGATGTGTCATAACTTATCTGAACAGGTTGACCAGCATCTGAAAACAAAGAAATGCTGGTGTTGGAGATCTGACGCAAACAAAAATAGAAATTGCTGGAGAAACTCAGCCAGTCTGGCAGCAAGAAATCTGTGGTGAGAAGACAGTGTTAACATTTCGAGTCCAGTGACCCTTCCTCAGACCTGATAGCAGCTAGGAAAAGGAGGTGATGATGAAGGTGGGGGTGTGGGGGGAGGAAGGAATGAGTGGATACATAGAGAGAGAGCTCAGAGAGAGAGAGAAAAGGATAGGTAGACAAAGTGAGTTTTGATGGTAAGCCAAGGAAGAAGAGAAGCTAAATAGGTGATAATGGGGACTTTGAGTAATTGAAAATGGATTGGCTTACCAGGATAGGATCTGGGTGTGGCGTGGGTAATAGACCTAGAAGTAGGTGTTCAGGCTCTGAAATAATTAAGCTTTACAATGAGTGCTGAAAGTTGTGGGGTCCCCAAGCAGAAAATGAGATGCTTATTTTCCAACTTGCACTGAGCCGCGCTGGAGCACTGCAGCAAGCCTGAGACAGAGATGTTGGCCGGGGAACATGGTGGTTGTTGAAGTGGCAGGAAAAAGGAAGCCGGGGGTCATTTTTGCTGATAGAACATTCGTGTTCCATAAAGTGGTCACTCAGTCTGTGCTTCCTCTCCAAATTCACAATATCTACCCTTAAGGTTTATTGTGAGGAAGAAGAAGGGAGGCAATATAAACTAAATGGTCCAGTTTTGAAAAGGAGCTGGCAGCTGTTGCATTAATGATAATGAGGACCTTGAAATAGGTGTTCAGATTGATGTACAGATGCAAGGGAAGAATACCTGCTTCAACTGGTTCCAGATGGCCAATATTCGACATGATTCCTGATTAAAGGGCTTTTGCCCGAAACATCGATTTTTCCTGCTCCTCGAATACTGCCTGACCTGCTGTGCTTTTCCAGCACCACTCTAATCTTGACTCTAATCTCCAGTATCTGAAGTACCCACTTCTGCCTGATATTTGACCATGGTCAACATTACAAGCAGCTCATTGGCATCTTGTAATCAAAGTTTCAATACCCGAGTGTCTGAAATTGAGCATACAACCCGAAACCCGTCGTGGAGCAGTGTGCAATACATTCAGTCCTTGCTGGAAAGTGCGCCATGAAAGTTGATAAGAACCTGAGAAATAGGTGGAGGAGTATGTCACATAGCTAAAATGCTAAAATATGTACACGAATGCCAGTTCCCTGCCCTGCTCCCATATCCCTCAGTGCTCAAAAATCTACTCATTTCAGTCGTACTCATTGAGCACCCAGAACTCCCAGGGCTAGTGACTGCCAATGATTCACTGCTCTTGTCCTAGTTGGCTGTGCCCTTTAGTTTGAGATTAAGACCTGTGGTTCTGATCTCTCTAGCAACAGGAAAGAGCCTCTCAGCATGTATCAAAGACTGTTCAATTGTCTCTGTTAGCTTGCTGTCAAGCTAAGTTTTTGGGGGGGAATTTTGTGTTAGTCATGGCTCAATCAGTTGAGTCAGAAGTTTCTGGATTTCAGGGAGATGATAGGAATGGTGTGGTAATTCAGAGATGTAGCTTACTCTTAGGACGAGAGGTTCAAATCCCATCATGGACAGTTGGTGCAATTTGAATTCAACTAATTATTAAAAGTCTGGAATTGAAAGCTCAGCTAAGCGATGGTGTCATCAAGCTATTGGTGTCTAAAACAAAATCTACTGAGCTTGCCTGGACTGGACTACAATGTGACTCCAGATTCACAGCAATATGATTGTCTCTGAAATGGACTAGCAAGCCACCAAGTTCCAGGGAGAACAGGGATGGGCAACGAATCTTTCCAGCGATACCCACCTCTGAAGAAACACATAGTGTAATTCTCCCACCAGTGTTCAGCATGTAAGCAGAGTTGCTGTGCCTGAATGCTAACCTGCAGTTATTCATATGCAAGGACACCTAGATTCCTCCGCATTCAAAATAGAAAAATGAAATTGGAATTTTTTTTGATTTACTGATTTTTTTTGATGGACATAGTAAAGGAATCTCTCTCTGCTGATACTTAATGTCTGTCGAAGCTCAGAATGCTTCAGATGAATCTGAATTGAAGGTGGACCTTGACAGTTGTCATAATCATGATTTGGTTTTATATATCTGCAGGGTAGGTGCAATCGTATACTCTGATACTATCGTAATGTAGTTCTTTCGATGAAATTCAGTGTTCATTCTCAAAGGATGAAATTATTTAAAAACCCAGTCAGTTCCTGTCCATCTTTCCATGGCAGCTAGAAAGGGAAATCACATTTCTTTTTATTGAAAATAGGAGCTGGTTGTAGTGAAAATCACTTGTAGCCCTAGAGGAGAATCCTACTGCTCTGGAGGAAGCCTTTGGCTGTCTCATTGAAAAAGCCAGCTTTCTCATTTACACCACTGCCCTGGCCTTTCCTCATAGACCATACAAATGTTTACTTTTTTTCTCTTTTATCAAGAATGGATTAAGTCAGCTTAGAAAGTTTATACCTGGAATTCTGTTGTTAGATGTTGCAATTTTGAGTACATTGTTCAGGTGATCTTTGTTTGCTCCATCGAAAGTTGGACAGTCACCAAACCTGGGGTAACACAGTTTAGCTAAAGGTAGTCATCTGCTTTCAAGACCCCTCATTAAATTGTAGGCCTGTACTGAAAGATATAGCTTCCTGTATACCGAAACTCACAGTGAGAGATTTTCTGTATCTGACACGCCTGACAGTGTCAGGTTTGAAGGATTTTAAGATTCTGCTTGAAATTTGTCTTTTCCTCAGAAAGCCTGATAAAGTAATCAAGGCTGGGAATCTTGGAGTGAGGTTTGTTTCTTAAATAGAAATTGCTTGGAGCAAAGAATTTCCTTTTGGATTCTAAACTGCAGCGCTTTGCTGAATTGTTTGAGGGAACTACAACAACCGATTGTTAGGCTGTGGGTCACATTTGTGTTTTCAAGGTTAGGTGTCTCAATCAAATATTTTAATCAGGCTGCATGCTTCAATGTTTATAGATTTTTTGGGGGTTATCACCTGTTGGCTGGTTTTCTAGGACTGTGGGAATCAGCAACTGTACAGAGGCAAGGCCGGTCTGTTCCAGCAGCTAAGGAATTTTCCAGCTCTCCTGTGGGCCCAGGAGGAGAGAGGAGTTTTCTCACCCAGCCTCTCCCATAAACATCCCTGCTGCTCCATGATCAGTCTCCTGTATGTGATTTCTCTGTTGAACATGATGACATGATAAATTCAGCTCCCCCCCCCACCCCAGGTGACCCTCCATGGCACTGCCTCCACTCTCCCTCCTCTCCGCCCAGAGTTGGCCTGGTTGCTTGCCAGCAAGCCTCTGCTTTGCCTTTTCTGGCTTTGTTTGGTGCTTCGGAGAGCCCATCTCTCTAAATATTCCTTTAGAGGGGTGAAAGTGTTCTTTGAGCCAGTAAGGTATGGATAGAAAACGTCCACCATCTGGAAATCATACACCCCAGCATTGTGTCCCGTTTTCTCCCTCTCACTTCATTTATTCAGTCTTGGGATGTGAATGTTGCTAACTAGGACAGTAATTTTATCCTAAGTGCCCCGGAGAAGATGGTGGTGACCTTGAACCACCAGAGTCCACCTTTTGTATATATGCCAGTGACAATGAAAGAACAGCAATATATTTCCAAGTCAGGATACTGTGTGATTTGGAGAGGAACTTGCCAGCGGTGGTAGAGGTCACAGGCTTGGAAGGTGCTGTTGAAAGAACCTGGGCAAGCTGCTGCAGTGCATTTTCCAGATGGTTTGCACTGCAGCCTTAATGCGTCGGTGGTACACCGAGTAAATGTTTAAAGTGGTGGACGGGGTACTGAACAAATAAGTTGCATTGCCGTAAATGGTGACGAGCTTCCTGAGTGTTGTTGTCATGCAGCCAAGTATTTTATCACACTCCTGACTTGTGCCTTGTAGGAGGTGGTTGTTCTCAAATGATGTCTGGGATCCATGTCTATATTTAAAATCTGCCACACTGCCTTTAATGTGGAACTGGTTAAACATTTGTAGACTGCAGTGAAAAGATGTTTAAGTTGAAAACTGAGTCATTATCACTGGGAGCCAACTCTAAGATAAACAGTCATTATTGCTCCCAAGCCTAAGGGGAACTAGAAGCACAAACTTGGAAGGTTATCATAGGTTCCATAAATTGGTGTTGCTTTCAATTCATTTGCAAAGAGACTGTTAGAATAAACCAAGCTTGCATTTTTATCCAGAAAGCAAACTTTATTTTCTCTGGCGTCATCTGCTTCCTAAAGATTGTCTTGATTTGAAAAACAACTTTGTCATAATGTATCTTTACACTCCTTACTCCCTTCGGAGAATGCAATGGAACATTGGAAGAATTTTTCAGACTAATTAATAATCTACTTTGAGCTATGTGAATGCTCCTCTGTGGCCAACTAGTCCTGGAATCAGTTTTGAACTCAGGGTCATCCAGCTCCTGGGCAGCAGTACAACCATCCAAGGCACTTGGACTCTGCCAGGGCAACAACTAAAGAGTGCTCTGTTACTAACTAGCTCAGAATCTCTTGACTATTAAATTGGCAAGACCAGGATAGGTAATAGGGCTTACATTAACTCAGTGCCTTTCTCATTCACTGGAAGTTCAAACTCAAGCACTTTTGAAGCAATGTCAGTTGAATTGAAGTCAAAGATGGCAGCCATTTGCTGTCAAAATCCCACCAACTACAATGAGCTAAATGACCAGCTTCTCTGCAGATATTTTCAAAACAACCCATTCAAAGATGTTATTGCACGCTTCTGGAGCAGGTGGGACTTGAACCCAGGCCCCCTGGCTCAGAGTCGGGGACAGTACCATAGCGCCACAAGAGCACTCGGTTTTGCCTCCAATGGTTATGTACAAATTAGAAGCAGGAGTCAACCAGCCAGCCCATGGAACCCTCTTTGACTTTGAATAAGATCATGGCTGATCTGATAGGTTAACGGAATGGAGGCCATTGTCAACCCTTATACTCTCTGATTCTCTTTTTGGTCAAGAATTTAACTCAGCCTTAAAAACATTCAAAAGACCTGCCTCTAAGGCTGTCTGAGGAAGAGAATTCTGTTGATTCACGACTATCTGAGAGAAAAAGCTTCTCGTTTCTGTCTTAAATGGGAGACCCCTTATTTCTAAACAGTGTTCCCTAGTTCTTGTCTCTCCAACAATGGAGCAAACATCCTTTCAGCATCCGTCCTGTCAAGTCTGTTCAGAACTTTATATTTTAATAAGATATCTTATCATTCTTCTAAATTCCATTGGAGCCTTTAAGATCAAACATCATAAGTTCATAATAATACAAGAATATAAACTTATAAGATCAAACATTTCCTTACAAAATAACTGCTTCACTTCCAGGAATATGTCATGTGACAGATAATAAATCAGCTCCCCTGAACTGCAAATGCCTTTACATTCTTTTTCAGGTGAAGCGACCAAAACTCTGCACTGTATTTGAGATGTGGGTTTAACCAACACCATACACAATTGTAAGCAAACTTTCCTAGTTTACTATTTCATCGCCCTTGTAAGAAGTGCCAACAGAGGGTAGTGAATCTGTGGAATCCTTTACCACGGAGGACTATAGAAGCTGGCTCATGAATTATATTCCGGGCTGAGATCAACAGATTTTTAATCAGTAAGGAAATCAAGAGTTAGGGGACAAGGTAGGAAAGTGGAGATGAGGCTTACCAGATCAGCCACAATCTCATTGAATGTTGATGCAAAAATCGTTGGGCTGAATAGTCTACTCTGAAAGACCTCTATGTCTTCTTCCATTTCTCTTCCTAATCAAGTTTTGTACCCACACACTAGCTTTTTGCAGTCAGATGTTAGAGTAAGTTGTTCTTCCTCATGTAATGCCTTAAAATCTTTTACCTCCACTTGCTAGGGCATGTAAGGGTTTAACATTTATAATATTTGCATCTGTAATAATGCAGAGCTCCTTCAGTACTGTGCTAAAGAGTCAACCTTGATTACAGGCCCTCATCCGATAGCAGAAAGTTGAACCTATGGCCTACTGACATTGAGCCAAGCTGATATGATGGTATCTGTAGGATGCGAGGCTCTTTTCAGGACAGAACGTTTTGTACACGAGTTATTCTGATATGGCAGAAAATTGAAGTTATACAATACAGACAATGATTAGCTTTCGTTGTTTGAGCAAATGCCCATGAACTTTCAGTTTACAATGGGTTATCATTACAACTTTGTTTAAAACTCCACAGGGACACTGGTGCCTGCGTCATTTAGTTATCATCAAATGTAAATAACATGTGAAAGGTGCAAGTTGTACACGGGAAAACCCTGGCCTGTGCTGGGGGAGTCCAGAACAATGTGACACAACACAGTCAGGGATAATGTCAACAGCGGGGAGTAGAAATTTGGAACAATTCTGTCCCCATGCTGCCCAAATTACAAAGCTGTTGAGGCTGCAGAGTTGTCAAACTGAGACTTATATAGTTTTTGTTAAGCTAAGGCAACACGTGTTCAGGAAGCAATGTGGGCAGATGGAGTTAAGATACAGCTCAGTAATTGAAAGCTGGATTGGGTCTGAGGGGCTGAATGGCCTCCTCCAGCTCATGTGTATGTATGAGTTTTCTGTATGCACTCTCCACCAGCCCTCACTGGGACTTCCTGAGTTGTTGGTGGTGCTGAGGAAAGTGATGGAGGAACGGAATGACCAATTGACTGACTGCCTTCTGATTTGTTTTGAACAGGTATGCGGTGGCAGTACGGAATCACCATGTTTGCCCTGTGGATAACTGGTACGGTACCCTGGCATTTTTCTCTTTGCTGCAGAGAGATGGGGAAATCAGCTCTTTTGGACTTCCTGACTGTGTGTATGAGTTTGTGGAGTGACCTCATTGAAATATACAGCGTTCCAAACAGAGTAGATGCAGGGAGGATGTTTAACTTTCCCTTGCCTGAGATTTGGAGGGGTGCAGGGCTGTCAGTGTAGGGCCAGGAGATACAGTCTCAGAGTAAAGGGTAGGTCGTTTAGGATCAGAGGGAGGTGAATCTTTGGAATTCTCGACCCAAAGACTTGGGGAGGTCAGTTGTTGAAAATATTCAGGACAGACATTGATAGATATTAACGGATATGTGGATAGTACAAGAAAGTGATCTCAATGTGGAATATCAGCCATGATCTATTGAACGCTGGAGCAGGTTTGATGAACAAAATGCCTATTCCTGTTCCCATTTCCTGTGTTTTTATATCCAGCCTGTCGAGTTGCCCACATCGAATCCACGACATCTACTCAATCTCAATATGTCTTCTGATAAATTGTGTTGATATTGATAGATTTTGATTTGGACTGACTTTCACCTACTCTCATGTCAGTCACCTGGCTAGAAAACAGCAGCATTTACTGTTCATTGAGGGTTCAGTCCACATGGTCATTTAGAAATAGACACTAAATAAGGGACTTCAATTATGTAGAGAAGCTGGGACTATTCTCTGTGTAACAGATAAAGTTAAGTGGAGATTTGGTAAGAGGTCTTCAAAGTTATGAGGCCATCTATGTGTAGAACCACAGGAAATAGGTGAGATACTAAACAAATTTTTGTGTTTGTATTTACTGTGAAGGAGGACGTGTAAGCTAGGGAACTTGGGGAAATAAATAGTGAAAGGAGTTCATATTACAGAGGAGGAGGTGTTGAGGTCTTAAAACGTAAAGGTAGATAAATCCCTGATCAAGTGTTTCCCAGCACGTTGTGGGAAGCAAGGGAAGAGGTTTCTGGGCACCTTGCTGAGATATTTGTATTGACAGCCGCAGTTGAGGTGCCAGAAGACTGGAGGTTGGCTAACATAGTGCCATTGTTTAAGAAAGGCTGTAAGGAAAAGCATGGAAACTATAGACCAGGGAGCCTTATGTCAGTGGTGGGTAAGTTGTTGGAGGGGATTCCGAGAGACAGGAATTACACGCATTTGGAAAGGCAAGGACTGATTTGGGATACTCAGCATGTCTTTGTGCATGGGAAATCACATCTTACTCACTTGATTGTGGTTTTTGAAGAGGTGACAAAGAAGATTGATGAAGGCAGAGCAGTAGACATTGTCTACATGGACTTCAGAAGGCATTTGACAAGGTTTTACATGGTAGATTGGTTAGTAATGTTAGATCACATGGGATCCAGGGGGATCTAGTCAATTGGATGCAAAATTGGCTTCAAGGTAGGAGACTGAGGCTGGTGGTAGAGGGTTGTTGTTCAGACTCTAGGCCTGTGACAAGTGGTGTGCTGCAATAATTAGTGTTGGGTCGTCTATTGTTCATCATTTTTATAAATTATTTGGATATGAATACAGGAGGTGTGGTTAGTAAGTTTGCAGATGGCACCAAAAATAGGTGGAGTAGTAGATAGTGAAGAAGATAATCTCAGAGTATAACAGCTCCTTGATCAAAATGGCCAATAGGCTGAAGAGTGGCAGATGAGTGGAATCACTGTCTGTAAACTGTGAAAGTAGATTCAATAGTGACTGTTCGAAGGGAATTAGTTAAATTTTTTCAAAGAGATACATTTGCAGGGCTATGGGGAAAAGAACAAGGAATTAATAACTCAATGGATCTAGCATTGGCAAAATGGCCGAACGGTCTCATTTTGCATTGTATGGTTGTATGATTTCATGGTTATTTGCAGGAGGATTTTCAGGACGGGTGGATTTTTGTTCTGTTAGGATTTTAGCCCAGGGCAGTGTTTGTTTCCAGTTTAAACGTCCCTGACATCTTATCATTCCTCAAGTTCATAAATTCACCATAGGTGTGATGGTAATCCTCTTTAGGCATGAAAATAGGGATCTGTCACCTCTTTTGTGAAGCTCCAACAAGCATTAGCAGGGCTAATGTCACTGTACCAGTAATCCAAAGGCCAAGGCTAATGGTCTGAGACATGAGTTCAAATCTCACCATTGTTGCTGTGGAATTTGAATTCAATTAATAAATCTACAGTGAACAGCTAACCTCACTAATCTGTCATTGATTGTCACAACTGTCATTGATTGTCAGAAAAACCCAATAGCTCACTTTAGAGAAGGAAACCTGCCATCCTAACCCAGTCTGGCCTGCATGTGACTCCAGGACTCACAGCAATGTGGTCAACTTTTAACTGCCCTCAAATGGCCCAGTAAAATAATTAGGAGTGGGCAACAAATACTGGCTTTGTCACTGAGCCAACATGCCATGGAAGCATACATAAAAATAAAGATGAAGGAAATTCCTGATCAAGATTGTGCCTTTCCATCATGATGAATGCATCTAGTTCTTCAATTCTGTTTCCTACCTTTTCTGCACTCACTTAAATCCTGACAGTATATTTTTAAATATCTCCTTTTTCACTTCTCCTTTCTTCTGATGTGATCGTTACAAATTTTCTACGCTTTTCACTTTTCTCTCTTACACCCTTGTTACTTCAAGTTTCCTCATTTTTGCTTTTGCTTCTCCCTCATTGCCATCTTAGTTTAATCTGCAGGGATTGTTTACTTTGTAAGATTCCTCTTTCAGGCACAAGCTGTACCTGTCTCAGACATGGAATATGAGCTTCATTCCGATGTTATCCCTTCAGCCAGACAATTACTGCAGTTGTGTTGCAATTCTTATACTGACGAGTATGTATGAGAAGATCTTTACTACTGCCTTTGAGATGCTGCTGTTTAACCCATCTCCTAGTTTCTATCTCTCAGACATACCTAATCCTCAGTCAGCTCAGTTGGCTAGACAGCTGGTTTGTGATGCTAGTAGCATGGGTTCAATTCCTAACCAGCTGAGGTTACGATTTAGGTCTGTCCTTCTCAACCTCTTCTCTCGCCTAAGGCTTGGTGATCCTCCGATTAAACAACCACCAGTCATCTCTTTCTTTAATGAGAGAGCAGCTCATTGGTCTGGTGAGACAATGAAGATTTTACCTTTTACTAATCCTTGGTTATTGGTTTCAACATGACTCAGGACTTTGGACTGCTTCTCATCCTACTGCACATTCTCAGCATCAGTTTTGTTGTATCTGACCTAAAGGCATCATGTTGACTTTTGGTTGGGACTATGAAACCAGCTGTTAGTCCTCTGACCCTGGAATCCTATGTTACCCCGTCCATGTTTCTATTTCACAGCGCTCCCTGTCAGTCTCCCACATTTTGCCTTCTGTAAACTTGAGGTCTTAACTTGCAGCAAGCTTTGTATACAATCGCCTCTGTGCTTGCTAATTCACTCCCAGTCAGGCAACATCTTCGTTTTAAAATTCTCAATCTTGTTTGCAAATCTGTCCATGACCTTCCCTTTCCATATCTGTAAGAGAGGAAGTAGTCATACTGTCACTGGCAGAGTAATCTAGAAACCTAGGTTCATGTTCTGGGAACATGGGTTTGAATCCCATCATGGCAGATGGTGAAAATTGACTTCAATTTAATAAAAGAAACATAAACTGGCTTAATGTCAATTATCATAAAACTCATTCACTGCCGCCCTTACCTGGCCTGAGCTACATGTGGTTTCAGACGTACAGCGATATGGTTGACTCTTAACTGGCTGTGTGAAATGGCCTGGCAAGCCAGTTCTGGGCCAGTTAGTAATGGGATACAAAAAAAAAATTCTAGCTCAGCCAGCAATGTCATATCCTGTGAATGAGCAATTAAAAATATCGTCTTACCCACTACTCTGAGATATCTGATATCTTTTAATTCCCAGTTATAATCTCTGTCCTTTTGGTGATGGATACTCAATTTCCTAGGCCCTCATCTTTGTAATTCCCTCCTTCCACATCTCTGTCTCTCTACTTTCTTTTCTTCCTTTAACTTCCCTACTTCACCTCCTGACTCTCCAAAACCTGTCCACCATCTTCAAGGCACAAGTCAGGAGTGTGATTGAATACTCCTCACTTGCCTGAATGGGTGCAGCTCCAGCAATACTCAAGAAGTTTGACACCTTCCAGGACAAACAGCCCACTTGATTGGTACCATATCTGTAAGCATCCACTCCTTCTACTACCGACACTCTGTACCAGCAGTGTGTACTATCTATCAGATGCATTGCAGAAATTCACCCAAGATCCTTAGACAGCACCTTCCAAACCCATGACCACTTTCATTTAGAAGGACAAGAGCAGCAGATACATAGGAGCACCACCTCCTGCAAGTTCCCCTCTAAGCCACTCAGTGTTCTGACTTGGAAATATATTGTGTTCCTTCAGGGTTACTGGGTCAAACTCCTGGAATTCACTCTCTAAGGGCACTGTAGATCTACCTACACCAAATGGACTGCAGTGTTTCAAGAAGGCAGTTCATCTCTACCTTATCAAGGGCAACTAAGGACAGGCAATAAATACTGGCCAGCCCATGTCCTGTGAATGAAGGAAAAACAATGGTCAACTGGCCTAATATTTATTTTTTGTCATACTTGGTTTTCTAATATTCCTGTGATGTGCCTTGGAATTTTTTATTACATTAAAAATGTGCAAACATAAATTTTTCTTTTTCTCTCTCTTTCCCGTCTCTTATCCTGTCCTTGTCAAAACAAAGCAGTGGCTACAATGCATTCTTGGCAGCTAACCAGTTGCTGGTAAATGTCTCCCATGAGTGACAGACATATCCATCCCCATAAATCCAAGGAGTTGCACAATTCTGCTGGATGCTCATCTGAATACTGGTGAGCTTCAATGCGCTAAGAAAGCGATAGTTGCCTTTGACCTGCTGCTTGCTTGTGGACTCTCACAGTCACTGAACTGGCTGGAAAAGCTTGGCTTGCAATCAGCTTCTTGGGTGGTTTCAGCCTCGACAGACGAGTGTACAGTCAATGCCATGCTCATGAGATTCCTCTCGAGCTCTGATGTTTTCTTTATGGCTCAGGAATGTGAGCAGAGGGGTCAAACTTAAAACTATTTACTCCGGACTTGAGATTTTTCAGAAAGCAGTGCATTCTCTGTAGAACCTGATTCAAGCTGAAGGTATTTATTTTATTTGTTCATGTTGTTGTATTATGGCATGGATTCCAGACCTGACAGACTGTACCTTTAAGACAGTTCCATGGCATCAGAACATGAGATGCTCCAGTAATAAAAGGAATTTGCCTCACCTTCAGTCACTCCGTCTGTGTAATGGAGCCAATGCCATCAATTGATTGGTTGTGTGTGAAATGTATGGAGATAATATAGATTTCTAAATAGTGTTGTAAATAAGCTTCTAAATGGAGGATAGTGGGCTAGTGTAGGTTAGGTGGGCTTGGATCGGCGCAACATCAAGGGCCAAAGGGCCTGTACTGCGCTGTATTTTTCTATGTTCTATGTTAAATATCTAACCTAACATCTGTGGTATATCTTATGTGGCTAACAAATGGTAAATAATAAACATCATCGTGATGGCAATAACGAAACACTAGATTCTGGTTGTGACAGGTTGGCGCAACATCGAGGGCCGAAGGGCCTGTTCTGCGCTATAATGTTCTATGTTAATAGCAGTAAGTGAATGCTAAAGACTGAACAGGTGACGGCAATGTGACAGTTGTGAAAAGTCTGTTTCCAAAAACGTTATCCATCAGTCTGTTTGAATTCAGAGCTGAAGTTACAACTACAACCAAGACAGATGTGCAGCAACCTTGATTTGATTTGATTTGATTTAAGCTTTATTGTCATGTGTACTCAAGTACAGAAGTGTAAGAGTACAGTGAAAAGTGCGAAATGTCACTACACGCAGCGACACCTTAGGTATGGAGCTACCTAGGTACAAAAGATACCTACGAAAAGAAATAAAATTCCTGATTAAACTCCTCTGAATTTCCAGGACTTCTAAGATAGTAAAGAGCGACCTCCCTCCATTGGCTCATTTGAGGGACGGTTAGAGTTGAAGAAAAAAGCTGCTCCTCTTGTTGTCTGAGTTCTCTGAGCAGATGACGGTCGATTTCGCAACTTTGTTAAAATCGACGCCTTCATGGAAACTCCAAAAGAGTAACATGTGACATCACTGGGATCTCCATGTTGGTGCCAATGCCAAAGGAAGATTTCAGTCTGTTGCTTTTGAAGAGCAACAACAGGGAGAAATTGAAAAGAAAGCAAATCAAAGAGAGAAAAGAAATAAAAGGAAAGAGAGGCAAAATACATTTTAGAAAAGAGAGTGGCAAAGCCAGTAAAATAAACGATCAAATACTGCACTCTATTTCTTAAAAAGGTGACCTTATAGAGGTTTATAAAATCATGAGGGTATGGATAGGGTAAATAGACAAGGTCATTTCCCTGGGATGGGGGAGTCCAGAACTAGAGGGCATAGATTTAGGGTGAGAGGGAAAAGATATAAAAGAGACCAAAAGGGCAACTTTTTCACGCAGAGGGTGGTACATATATGGAATGAACTGCCAGAGGAAGTGGTGGAGGCTGGTACAATTGCAACATTTAAAAGGCATCTGGATGGCTATATGAATAGGAAGGGTTTAGAGAGATAAGGGCCAGGTGTTAGCAGGTGGGACGAGATTAGGTTGGGATACCTGGTTGGCATGGACGGGTTGGACCGAAGGATCTGTTTCCGTGCTGTACATCTCTATGACTCTATGACTCAAAAAGACTGCAAGGAGAAATGGAAGGCAAATACTTAACTATGGATTGGCACATCTTTGACATTCTGTCAGAATTTCAGTTATTTAAAGAAAGGATTAATCTTTATGGATCATCAGGTAGCTGACAAAGAATGAGTGGCAATTAAATTTCTTCTCATTTCGGGCACTGAAGGATTAAGAATAATAAGATCTTCCAGTTTTTCAGATGATGACCACAAAACTGACAAGATTTCAGATCTTAAAAGATCAACTCAGCGTTTGAATCAATTTCAGGATATACGGGCTTGAGTTCATGTTGAACCATCAACACCCAGGTGAAACAATTGTGCAATTCATAGGCAGGGCTATTGACCCAAATGTGTGGAACATGATTACATCAACGTTGACTGAGCTGAAAGGCTTATCAATCTGATCATTGCTCCCATATTGATCAAACCTTTCTGATCAGCACAAACCAAACTAAATTCCATTGACATTGTCCTAGAAGAACGATGGAAGTTTGAAATAATTGTGCCAGGCCTAAGGCATCTGGAAGTGCTTGACTCTGGAACAAATATTGCAGCTATGAACAGGCTCAGTGGAGCACTGTATGTGATGTGACTTCTCTCACCCACCAATACAGTGTCCAACATTTCATTACAAATGAGTGTTATGTTCTATAGGATGACATTGGACGAGAATGTGTAGAAAGCCCAATTGCTTCAAGAAACTGAAAGCACGGTCTAATGCTCCACAGCAACTTGTGAAGGAGGGCCAACCAAGGAATGATGCCAAAAAGCTTACATAGTTCTGTCTTTGGCATCCATCATTTCAACAAAGCCCTGGAGTGAACTACAACATTACCACTTACAGACTATTACACAGTATGCATGGTAAATCTGATCTTCAGCACAAACACCTTCAGAAAAACTGACATCTTTGTCTTCATCCAAATGATATATTCCAAAGAAATGGAGAAAGTGCCTGTTATGCCAAATTCAGCACTGGTGCAAGTGCAAGTAATATCCCTTTACACATCTTACTGGCATGATTGGTGCAGTCCACATATGTTAACTGCTTGCAATAGATCCAGCATCCCATGCACTGGCACTGTCTATTTCAAATACTGTTACAAATCCTTAGAAAGGGTTGACAGTTGTGAGGCCCCTTTAAATTAATTGTTTTATCCAGTCAGTGGCTGTGGTTAAATCCCCTGTTCTCTAATGCCTGATTGCTATGCAAATTGTTGTCTGTGAAAAAGATTTTCCAGTTTTAAATACCCTCCCCACTTTCCCCAACTGCAGTCAACAATTTTTTTCCCTCCACATCACCCTGTGTTAAAGACTAGAAGGTAAATAGTCACAATCTACACATAGGGGTGGCACAGTGGCTCAGTGTTTAGCACTGCTGCCTCACAGTGCCAGGGACTCAGGTTCGATCCCAGCCTCTGCCGACTCTCTGTGTGGAGCTTGCACACTCTCCCCGTGTCTGCATGAGTTTCCTGCAGGTGCTCCGGTTTCCTCCCGCAATCCAATGATGTGCAAATTAGGTGAATTGGCTATGCTAAATTGCCCATAGTGTTAGGTGCATTAGTCAGGGCAAATGTAGAGAAATATGGGTGAGGTATTCTTCAGAAAGTCAGTGTGGACTTGCTGGGTTGAAGGGCCTATTTCCACACTGTGGGGATTCTAAGTATGTGTATTTAAGTCCACGAGCCACAAAATTCTGCTGTTCTTCTGATGGAGTCTCCTTTATATATGTTTTAATACAATTATCTAACAAATTCTTAGGACTAATTATTTAATCCCTTGGTATTCAACATCCTATTAACAAAATTTGATATTAACAGATTCTTTACTCCCTAATAAATGAGTTACAGAAAACTATCCATACAAAAAGATAAGCAAACGATATATTATCATTTTGTACTATTGTACTACCCATCTCTATAATACAACCTCCTCTTAAAACAAAATGGCTTGAATAAACCTTTGTTCTCACCATTCATGACATAAAAAACCTCCCCTCTTTGAGGACAACCAACAATGTTTTTAACAAGTACTTCTTGTTATAAAGCAATTCACAAGCTGATGATTTACACAGATCCATTTTATTTCAAAATCTCCTTTCTTTCCATCATCTCTTTCATACTTACGAGATCTATACTGAATCTCTTTTCCTTGACTCTTTTTGTTGATTGGGCATTGTCCCAAAGCGAACAGTCATCAATAAAACATTCTACAGGCATATTTTTGTTTCAAATACATCTTATAAAGGAATTCCTTGCAAGTACTTGATACTTGTTTGGCATGGTGGCTCATGGTTCGTGCCTCACAGCACTTGGGACTGGCGTTTGATTCTAGCCTTGGGTAATTGGAGTGGGTGTGTGGATGGAGTTTACACATTCTCCCCATGTCTCTGTGAGTTTCCACTGGATCCCCTGGTTTCCCGTAGTCCAAAAATATGCAGCTTAGGTGGATTAGCCATGCTAAATTGCCCCTCAGTATCCAGAGATGTGCAGGCTAGGTGGATGAGCCATGCGATATGGAGGGTTACAGGGACAAGGTAGAAGGAGTGGGTCTGGGTTGTTTGCTCTTCGGAGAGTCAGTGTGCACTGGATGGGCTGAATGGCTTGCTTCCACCCTATAGGGATTCTGTGATCCTCGAAATGCATAGCCATATTTGTTTTCTCAACCAGTGCAAGAGTCTCTTCAGTTAAGGCATTTTTAACTGTTCCTTTTTATTTTTCAACTCCTAAGCTAATGGATGATATTTGTTGTTTCTTCTCATTAAAAGTACAATGAATCCTGCTGTACTTGAATAACCATCAGGAAGATTAACATGTGAGACTTCACTAAAACAGACTAACCTCATGGCTTTTGCATCATTTAAGACTGGAGTTCTGAATGTAAACTGTATGAACTGAATTTCTTCAATGTCTTAATAGCCTTTAGCATTCTTACATCTGTAGCATGTTTCAGCATTTTGATTAATTCCAAAATGCACTCTGCCTCTGGTCAGTTTACTCCAATGGTGAGCGTGGTTCTAATAATGCTGAGGTCATGGGTTCAATCCCTATATTGACCAAACCCACTAACTTCCTACTGAGACGATAACGATCCTTATTTTTGGGTTCTTGTGGTGCAGTGTCTGTGTCCCTACTCCTGGACAGAGGGAGATCCGAGTTTGAGTCCCACCTGCTCCAAAGGTGTGTAATAACATCTCTAAACAGGTTGATTAGAAAAGTAGGTTAAATAAAAAATGTAAAAAGTAAATTTTTTATTCCAGTGCATCACAACACAAGTCCGACCGGGTTTGTGTGCATGTTGAGCTTAATTGCCCAATCAAACTTCACTGATTTGCTACTTCCTTAGTATTCCTCTTACATTGAAATAGGCACAATTTAATCATCCTTTTAACATTCTCTAGCTAAGACTCAGGGTCAGTCCCCATTCTCTAATAAGTGCTCATGTATACTTAAAAGATGTGTCGAGTTTAGTCCCTTTACTTGAAGAGGGACATTGGTGGCAGTTCAGAAAAGATTCACTAGATTGACTGCAGAAATAAAGTGTTTGTATTATAAGGAAAGAATGAACAGTTTAGGTTTATACTTTCTAGTGTTTAGAAGGATGAGAGGAGATCTAATGGAGGTATATAAGATGCTAAAGGGGATTGACCAAATAGATGTAGAATGGATGTTACCCACTGTGGGGCAATCTGGAATGCAAAGTAATTGTTTTAATCTGATGAATGGCAGATTTAACACCGAGATAAGGAGGAAGTGCTTCTCTCAAAGGAATATGAATCTCTGGAATTCACTATCCCAGGGTGCAGTAGATACTGGGACACTGAATAAATATAAGGAGGATGTAGATTTTTTTATTGAGTAATGGGTTAAAGAGTTGTGGAGAGTGGGCAGGAAAGGCAGAGTGCATTTTGGAATTAAGCAAAATTAAATCAGCCAAGATCGTATTGGACTGTAGACTGGCCTAATCCTGCTCCTAGTTCTTATGTTCTTGAAGCTTAACTTTTAATTTTGAATTCTTTTATCACTAATTTTTCAAATGCCTCAGATCCTCTCCTCAGGAAATCTTTGACATGCAATATAAAAATGCCTTCTAGTTTTTCTTCCCTACTCCAGGAAACCATCTGCTTTTAGTTGAACATAATTTTTTAATAGGATAAACCAACCAAAATACCCATTGGAAACATTATATAGCCCGTAGATGCATTCATTCAACCTCTATAATTTCCCTTCTGTGTCTCCATCTTTTGGAGGTTTTAAAAATGCTCCTCTTTGAAGTTGTTCCTTGTGCAAAAAATGCTGCTTTACTATCAATGGGTATGTTGCCAAAATCCTTAAATGTGCATTTCCTGTTATCACGGTGTCTATTCTTATTTCCGGCTCATCCAGTCATTCCTCAAATCTTTCAGCTATCGATCTGGTCTTTGCTTTCTATGTAACAACTTTCTTCTCTACATAGCTGTCTGTGGATACATTATCCTTTATCCAAATTTAGGAAGTATGTACAACCTAAATTTCCCCCAGCTTTGACATCTTGTTTCTTGGAATCTTCTGATAACTTCAAACAAATTTGTTGTGACTAAGTTTTTCTGAACATAATGACCTCCACTCCTGATAGTTTTATTGCTCTTTTCTAAATTGCATTTGTACTCAGTGATGTTCTGTAACTGGGATGTGTACATTCAGGCTCTGTAACTGGGGTGTGTGTACATTCAGGTTCTGTAACTGGGGTGTGTACACATTCAGGCTCTGTAACTGGGGTGTGTGCTCAGTGATGCTCTGTAACTGGGGTGTGTACACATTCAGGCTCTGTAACTGGGGTGTGTGTACATTCAGGTTCTGTAACTGGGGTGTGTACACATTCAGGCTCTGTAACTGGGGTGTGTGCTCAGTGATGTTCTGTAACTGGAGTGTGTACACATTCAGGCTCTGTAACTGGGGTGTGTACACATTTAGGCTCTGTAACTGGGGTGTGTGCTCAGTGATGTTCTGTAACTGGGGTGTGTGTACATTCAGGTTCTGTAACTGGGGTGTGTACACATTCAGGCTCTGTAACTGGGGTGTGTGCTCAGTGATGTTCTGTAACTGGGGTGTGTACACATTCAGGCTCTGTAACTGGGGTGTGTACACATTCAGGCTCTGAAACTGGGGTGTGTACACATTCAGGCTCTGTAACTGGGATGTGTACATTCAGGCTCTGAAACTGGGGTGTGTACACATTCAGGCTCTGTAACTGGGGTGTGTACACATTCAGGCTCTGAAACTGGGGTGTGTACACATTCAGGCTCTGTAACTGGGGTATGTACACATTCAGGCTCTGTAAATAGGGTGTGTACTCAGTGATGTTCTGTAACTGGGGTGTGTACACATTCAGGCTCTGTAGCTGGGGTGTGTACACATTCAGGCTCTGAAACTGGGGTATGTACACATTCAGGCCGTGTAACTGGGATGTGTACACATTCAGGCCGTGTAACTGGGATGTGACATTCAGGCCGTGTAACTGGGATGTGTACACATTCAGGCCGTGTAACTGGGATGTGTACACATTTAGGCCGTGTAACTGGGATGTGTACACATTCAGGCCGTGTAACTGGGATGTGTACACATTCAGGCCGTGTAACTAGGGTGTGTACACATTCAGGCCATGTAACTGGGGTGTGTACTCGGTGATGTTCTGTAACTGGGGTGTGTGCACATTCAGGCTCTGTAACTGGCGTACGTATACATTCAGGCTCTGTAGCTGGGGTGTGTACACATTCAGGCCTTGTAACTGGGGTGTGTACACATTCAGGCCGTGTAACTGGGGTGTGTACACATTCAGGCTCTGTAACTGGGGTGTGTGCTCAGTGATGTTCTGTAACTGAGGTGTGTGTACATTCAGGCTCTGAAACTGGGGTGTGTACACATTCAGGCTCTGTAAATAGGGTGTGTACTTAGTGATGTTCTGTAACTGAGGTGTGTGTACATTCAGGCTCTGTAACTGGGGTGTGTACACATTGAGGCTCTGTAACTGGGGTGTGTGCTCAGTGATGCTCTGTAACTGGGGTGTGTGCACATTCAGGCTCTGTAACTGGGGTGTGTGCTCAGTGATGTTCTGTAACTGGAGTGTGTACACATTCAGGCTCTGTAACTGGGGTGTGTACACATTCAGGCTCTGAAACTGGGGTGTGTGCTCAGTGATGTTCTGTAACTGGAGTGTGTACACATTCAGGCTCTGAAACTGGGGTGTGTACACATTCAGGCTCTGAAACTGGGGTGTGTACACATTCAGACTCTGAAACTGGGGTGTGTACACATTCAAGCCCTGTAACTGGGGTGTGTGCACACTCAGGCTCTGTAACTGGGGTATGTACACATTCAGGCCGTGTAACTGGGATGTGTACACATTCAGGCCATGTAACTGGGATGTGTACACATTCAGGCCGTGTAACTAGGGTGTGTACACATTCAGGCGGTGTAACTGGGGTGTGTACACAGTGAAGGCCCTGTAACTGGGGTGTGTATACATTCTGTCTGTGTAACCAGGGTGTGTACACATCAGGATCTATAACTGGGGTGAGCAAATATTCAATCTCTGTAACTGGGGTGTGTACACAGTGAATCTCTGTAACTGTAGTGTGAGCACATTCAGCCTCAGCAAATTGAGTGTGTACACAGTGAAGCTGTGTAACCGAGGTGTGTACACAGTGAAGCTCTGTAACTGGGATGTGCATACATTTGATGCTCTAAGTAGGATGAGTTGTACAGGAGCTCTTCAACTGAATTGTGTGAAGAGTGAAGCTCTGTAAGTGAGACATGGACCGAGTGTATTGGAACTCCGCAACAGGGATGTGTACACAGTGTATTAGAGCTGTGTAACTGGGATATGTACACATTCAGGCTCTGGAACCAGGGTGTGTACACAGTGTATTGATCCTCTGGTTATCTGTCAAGGGAATGTAATGATTGGGCTCCTACAGCAGCTCTGTTGAAAATGTAATGTTCTAAAACAGCTGGTATTAGTTCTTGTTGCAGTGTTAAACTTTTCTCTGTTTATTTTTCCTTTACGGCTAAAGTAATGAGATTTTGATGAGAACCATTCCGAAATGTTTGACTGGAGAAATATATTACAGAAAGTCTGTTTGGTTCTCTGGATGCTTTCACTCTGACTGCTTATGTTTCAAAAGCAACAGTCACTTCCTGGTGTGCCATGACAAGATGCAAAAATAGGGGGAAAAGTAAATATTTTGGCTAGTAACAGCAGTATGTACCATCTACAAGATGAACTGCAAAAACTCATCATAGTCTCTTCCAACAGCACCTTCCAAATCTAGAACCCTTGCCATCTATAAGGATAAGGGGAGCAGATACATTGGAACACCACTACCTACAAGCTCCCCTTCAAGCCACTCACAATCCTGACTTGAAAATATATTGCTGTTCTTTTGGTGTCGCTGGATCAAAATTCTGTAACATCCTGTCTAACAAGAAGTAAACTGCAGCTGTTTAGGAAGGCATCTTACTACCATCTTTGCAAAGTCATTTACCATGGGAAATAGCTGTTGGCTTAGCCAATGACACCCGCATCTTGTGAATGATTAAAAGAACATTTTCAAAGGGTACACCTCAAGTAAATTGTATCCTGAAAATATGCTCAAGATTATATGTCTTTTCTTCTTGGGCAGTGGAATTTTCTTCCTGTTTATGACAAACATATTCTTTGGAGTTCCTGCATAGGAGGAAGTAGTATTTGGTGCTTTCTTCCTAGTGCCATGCTTTGCCTATGTTTTTCTTGGTTGTTTCATTGTAATGTAATCTGATGCTTCAACCCCAACTCATCATCAGTCTCTTAGATTTTCCCAAATTCTGGCATTCTTCCCCAATACTTGCAATTTCAAAGGCTTCCATTCCCTTGCCAAAAGAGGTCAATGCTTCGGAGACAGGAGAAATGGTGTTTCTGGGGAAGAATTCCACATGGAGCTCTGAAACGTAAAGGGAGAAACTCTCCTCATCACCTCTGAGGAGAAAATATCCTTCAATTGACTATAATTATTTAAAAAGATAAGCACTTTTGGGATTTGAAAGTCTGAGGTGATTAGGAATGGGATTGATGTAATGCAATTTTATAAATGCTCTGAGGTTTTTGTGAACAGTTTTCTGTTTTTGCTGTTAAAGTCTGGAAATTTGATACCACTGCTCCTATTTTTCTAGGGGAGCAAAATGTCTGCCTAAACATCCAAAATGGTTTTGCTATGCCATTCTGTGCTTTTTTTTTAATATTCATTTGTGGGATGTGGTCATCACTGGCTGGCCAGCATTGATAGCCCATCCCGATTTGCCCTTGAGAAAGTGGTGGTGAGCTGCCTTCTTGAATCGCTGCAGTTCACTTGCTGTGGGTTGACCCACAATGCTGGTAGGGAGAGAATTTCAGGATTTTGACCCAACGACAGTGAAGGGATAGCGGTATATTTCCAAGTCAGGGTTGTGAGTGGCTTGGAGGGGAACCTGCAGGTGGTGGTGTTTCCAAGTACCTGCTGCCCTTATCCTTCTAGATGGAAGTGCTAGTGGGTTTGGAAGGTGCTACCTAGGGATCTTCAGTGAATTTCTACAGTATATCTTGTAGATAGTACACACTGCTGCTACTAAGCTCCGATGGTAGGGGGATTGAATGTTTGTAGATGTGGCGGGTTGCTTTGTCCTGGATGGTGTCAAACTTCTTGAGTGTTGTTGGAGGTGCACCCATCCAGGCAAGTGGACGTACACCACCCACCAGAAAAATAGGTGCCCAGGGCTGGTGCCTCAGAGTAAACTCTTTGAACATACAAACAACAAGCCTTTATTTTAATTCACATGCACGTCGCTGGGTGGGCCAGCATTTATTGCCTGTCTCCAGTTGACCTTGAGAAGGTGTTGGTGAGCTGCCTTATCAAACCGCTGCAGACTGTGTTGTATACGTATACCCACAATGTCCTTAGGTAGGCAATTGCAGGATTTTGACTCAGCAACAGTGAAGCCTGTTTGAGGCTATTTTATAACGTGGTTTTGCCTGAAGACAGTAGTTGAAGAAAAGGTTCGGAGGAAACTAATGGTCCTAAAAGCAAACTGATCCCCTAAAGTGTGCATCCTAGAATTTTATAAGAAGTAGCTACAGGGATAGTGGTTTCACTGGTAGTAATTTTCCAATAATCCTTAGATTTTGGACAGTCCCAGAAGATTGGAAAGCTACCAATGTTACAATATTATTCAAAAAGGTAGGGAGACAGAAATCAGGTAACTATAGTTGGTGTGACATCTTCATTAGGAAAATGTTAGAGTCTATAAGGATGCAATAGCAGAGCATTCAGAAATACATAATATGATCACACAAATTAATCATGGTTTCATGAAGAGTAAATCCTGCCTGGAAAGTTATTACAGTTCTTTAAAGAGGTAACAAGCAGGAGAGCTGAAAGGGTGATGGGGGGGGGGGGTGGTGCTGAAGATGTAATATATTGGATTTTCAGAAAGGAATTGGATAATGCTACTTAATAAGATAAGAGTCTATAATGTTGGGTGTCGTAATTTAAAATAAAATAATCGAGTCATAGAGGACCACTATCTCATTAGAGAGAGAGATGGCTGGTTCAACCTAAGGATCACCACACCTCAGGCAAGGGGCTGAGATGGAGAAGGCGGGACCTTCTTGGTAATCTCAGCCAATGGAGGAATTAAATCTGCACTGTTGGCATCCACTCTGCACCGCAAACCAGCTATCCAGCCAACTGAGCTAACTCACCATTGGAATAATATATTACCATAGATGGAGGATTGGCTACTTAATAGCAGCAGACAGCAAATTGGGATAATGGGGGCATTTTCAGGATAATAACCAGCAAAAGGGTTAGGGTTACAATTATTTGTACAATATATATTGATAACTTGGATGATAGAAGTGAATGCACTGTCACCAAGTTAGTGGATGACACGAAAATAGGTGCTAAGGCAAGTGCTGAGAATGACACAGAGTCTGCAGAGGGATAGACAGCAGGAGGTTACGTGAATCAGCAAATACGTGGCAGAAGGAATATAATGTGGGGAATTAGAAGATAATACACTTTTTGGCAGGAAGAATAGAGGAGTTGAATATTATTGAGATGGAGAAATCCTGCAGAATGCCATGGCAGAGGGATTTTGTAGTCCTAGTTCATGAACCGCACATCCTAGCTCAAAGGGAATTGGGAAGGCAAATGGGCTTTTATTTAAAGGGAATAGAAATAGAGAGGTCTTGCTAGAAAGATACAAAGCACCAGTCAGACTGTGTACAGTTTTGAACCCTTAAAAAAGGAAAAGATACACTAGGACTAGAGGAACTCCAAAGAACATTCAGTGGGATGATCCCAGGTATGGAGAAGAGGTTAAGTAGGTTGGGTCTGTACTCATTTAAATTAGGACCAGATGGCATAATCTCAAAGTAAGGGGTCATCCATTTCATAGAATCATAGAATCCTTACAGTGTGGAAGTAGGCCATTCAGCCAATCGAGTCATACCAACCCTCTGAAGAGCATCCCACCCATACCCATCTACATTATCCCTGTAACCTTGTGTTTCCCATGGCTAATCCACCTAGCCTGCACATCCCTAGTTACTATGGGCAATTTAGCATAGCCAATTCACCTAAGGACTGTGGGAGGAAACCGGAACACCCAGAGGAAAACCACGCAGACATGGGGAAAATGTGCAAACTCTACACAGACAGTCGCCTGAGGAATTGAACCTGTGTCCCTGGCACTGTGAGGCAGAATTTCTTCTCTGAGGGGAATGAATCTGTGAAATGCTTTATCGCGAGGGCTATGGATGCTGAGTGACTCAGTATATGCAACGCTGAGAAAAACAGATTTTTAATGAGAAAGAGAATCAAGGGTTATGGGGAAAATGGCAGGAAAAGGAGTTAAGGATTATCAGATCAGCCAATCAATGGGCTAAAAGGCCTCTCTCTCCTCCTATAGTTTTCTGACTGGTCCTCCTGCTTACACACAGTATTGAAGGTCATTAACCAGCTCCTACGCAGCTCACTGTCCCTGTCCCACCACCTGACCATTCCTTTCATCTTCTGACCCTCAGCATTACTGGTTAGCAGAATTTTAAACTTTGAAAGAAAAGCAACAGTTTTTAGAATTCAAGACTTACATTTCTTTGTGAAGAATATCATTCAATATTGCTGTAATACAGAAATGTAATACTTACAAAACAAATAGTGCAACGTTGATACAATAGAAAGTTTAAGCATCTGAGTGAATCTTAAGACAACAGAATTTAAACAGCATTGATTTAATATAGGAACGTAAGCTTGAAGGTAGACTGAAAAAAACATTGAGCTTCTACAGACATAAAGCAGATTCACTGTAATAAGAATAAATAAACAGATTCAGAAAAAAATGGAAAGATAATTCATATCTCAAACAATTCAGTGTCAAAGATGGATCAATCAGACAGGGGATTGGAGATTTTGGAGAAAATAATTCTTATGATACAGAATTGCCTCAAAATGAAACATCAAGTCTGAAGCTGAAACAATCAATATTCTATTGTATTCCATGGGTCCCATAGCAGAAGAACACAGTAAATTGCTAAAATATCAAAAGAAGTACAGATTATTTTGATAAAATTTTGAAAGCTTTTGACAATGTGAACAAATAGAAGCCTTGAACAAGCAAGTTTGAACCAAAGAGTTCAACTTCCTGAAGATTCATGCATCATTTCATTAACAATCTCTACAGATTAGTGGAGAAATGTGACTATGGAGCCTTGAAATTGAGGGACAGAACTGTAGTTGGAATTATTGGTGAGGCTTGTTAGATTTCTGGCAATCGAAGGAAGATTTTAACTTTGGAGAAAGCTGTTCAAATCAAAGTAGATGCAGAGGCCAGAAAGACTCTCATCCAGATTGAAGCATCATCTGATTGTCAGATTAATCCTCTCGAGCTTGTGGCTGATGGCTTCAGATCTTCAGCACTTTTCAAAAGAACACATCTTTCCTCTCTTAGCAGAAGTGTGCTCATGGTAGGATTTCTTGTTCCAAGGTTATAGATCAGATTATTTATTATTCAGTTGTCAATATTATACTGATCAATATTATCCCTCTCTGCTGAGCTCTAATGCTAATCTGATAATATTCCTTATTAGTGGAGGATTCAGCATGGATTTTTATGCCCTCAGAATTGTTCCAGTTTGGCTTTTTTAAACCTCAGTGAGCTTTGGGTTATGATACATCTGTAGCACTTGCCATCTAACACTGATAATGGAACTATTGCCTTTATTTGTCCCAGCTTCTTCTGTGGTTATTTCCATAGTTTTGTCAGAGACCGGAAGAAATTCCAATTCTGTCCCCTATCACTTTTCACTTCCGCAGCACGACAGGCTGAATAATTCATAGCCACCCTGATTCGGTCAGTATTTCAAAATTGTAAACTGCTTTTGTCATTCTTCCTTGCTGCTTCCTACAGTATCTAGCCATCTTACAATGCTGTAAATCCACAACAATAGTTGGATATTCTGACACCACCTTTCACATGATGTGTTTTAGTAGCTACTGTTTCTAAACTGAAGACAAATTACAACAGAGGTCATATGGCTACAATAGTACAAATGTGTTTCTCCAAACAGCCATGGTGTCAATTAATATGTAATGCTGACGTGATACCAACAGTGGTCATTTTAGAGCTGAATAAGCTGAATACATGTTCAACAGCGTCAAGGACCCCACCGGTGCTATTTAAAGTGGTCATCTATGACTTATAGGTTAGTGACTGATTGATTTCTGTGCTGGCTGTTGTGATGAAATGTTTGTTGCTTGTTTTTACAAAACTTCAGAACTGCTGAAGTCTGTAGGGATCTACATTATACATAATGAGGGACTTTGTTCTCACTTCCAGGATTTTGCACAAGCCATTTGCTCCCAGGCATGAGTACGGTGTAAAATTCCCCCGGGAAATTCTCAAGCTCCATCCCAGTGTAAGGCAAAGCTACTGGCACTGCCTCTTATTCCCTAATTTTATGATTCAATAGATAGATTGACGTCAATCTGATCTTCAATAAAGTTTTTGTTAAGTAGCCATTAGTATTTCAAAACTTTCCAAGCTCTTGATGTGCAATATCAGACTGTGTGGGAGGTTAGTCTCTACCTGGTATAAACTTCGATGTTTTTCCAAGTATTTTGTTTCCTACAATAGGCCAGGTGCCAGTTGGAGGCCCCAGGAAGGAGCTCAACCATTAGGCAGCTTATCCAAAATCCTCAAATCTAGTCCACAAACATAAGGACTGGGCGATATGTTGTCATGCAAATTCCTCATGCTGAGGGGTGACCTTATCGAGGTTTATAAAATCATGAGGTGTGGATAGGGTAAATAGACAAGGCTTTTTCTCTGGGTGGGAGAGTCCAGAACTAGAGGGAATAGGTTTAGGGTGAGAGGGGAAAGTTATAAAAGGGATCTGAGGGGCAACCTTTTCACTCAGAGGGTGGTGTGTGAATGGAATGAGCTGTCAGAGGAAATGATGGAGGCTGGTACAATTACAGCATTTAAAAGACATCTGGATGGGTATATGAATAGGAAGGGTTTAGAGGGATATGGACCAAGTGCTGGCAAATAGGACCAGTTTAGGTTAGGATATCTGGTCGGCATGGACGAGTTGAGCCGAAGCGTCTATTTCCGTGCTGTACATCTCTATGACTGTATGTACAGTGTGCCTCTAAAACCTCCTCTCTGACTTCATGGGTACTTGGGGTCCCTCTGAAATTTTCTCTAAACTCCTTATAGTTGTGTTGCAAGTATTAAATTTCGTCTGCCGCTTGCCTGCTCATTTCACCAACCTGTCTGTGTACTTTTCAGGATCAAAAGGATCCTCTAACAATGCCTCAAACTTTCTTACTGCCCACAGATTTTGAAAATGCTGTCCAGGTCTCTAATGTAAACAGAGGAAGGTTTGCTCCTCGCACTGATTTTGGGCAATGCTGCTGTATACCAAGCTGGGGAAGGGGAAGCCATGAAGGGATTTGAAGAACTAGTGTGAGAACTTTAGATTGATGCTTGGGAGATGAGGCCATGAGCCAATGTACTTTAACTCACATAGAGGATATGGGTGCATGGGGTTTGTTGCAAGATTCGGTGCTAATCTCTTGTATGTACTTCCCAAACATTGCGCCCATTTCCAGAATCTTTCTGCCAGGCAGAATGCTGCCTTCTCAGGTTTTCTGATTCCTTTGTGAATGGCACTTTTATGATTTAAACATTGCAAAATATATATTACGCACAGCATCAACTCAAGTGGCTTTGATGTTGTGCACCCTCCCTGGCTGCATTCTGTATTATTAGTGAATCTCTAATGAAAGAGTTTGCAATCCTCCCAAGTTCACCTAGTGATACCAAACATGCTACAACTTGTTTGTTTTATACCTGTGCCAATTTCTGAAGCAGAAATAAAACTGCCACTGCTAGAAACGGAAAGTAGACAGAGAAAGTGCTGAAGCTAGTCATAGTGGAAGGAGCAAAGGATTTTGCAATCCACAGGAAAAACCCTGTTCAGAACTGAAACAAAATAAGTGCAATTAATAAGGAACATTGAAGGAAAACACACACAGACACACACTCTAAACCGAGACAAACAGGCAATTACAGGCACACGCAAACACAAGTTATAACCAACCAGACACACAAACACTCTCAAACCAATATACACACTCAGAAACACAGGGATATGACCGCACTCAGAAACATTCATTAATGTACTTGTTGGTACACCAGGAGACAGACACACACATGCTTAAACAATTATTGACTTACACAATTGTACTCGATCAAAGAGAGACACACGCATATACATACTATCTGACTTCCAGATGCTTACAAGTAGACAGAAACGTGGGGCTGGGTTTTCCCTCCTGGACTGTTTCCAGGCCCTGAGCCTGTTTCTAGGACAGCCAGTCACTTTCTAGGATATTGACTTGGGTGAAGCGCATCATGATGACTCTGCACCTTGGTGGCCATTCTTGGGGCCTCTTGAGCTTGGTGGAACAGCTGGCAATAAATAATGGCCTAGCCAGCAGCACCTATGTCCTGTCAACAAATAGTTATGAAAAAGTAGTTTTAAGGATGTTGCTGGAGGGTTAAGTATTGACCAGGATACCTGCTCCCTTCTTTGAAATAGCAATCTTTCATGTCTTCTTTGGAGGACAGATAGGGTCTTGGACTAGGAAGTCCTAAATGAAAGGGAGTACTTCCTCCTGTTGCTGCTCAGGGAGTGTCATGTTCACATCTTTGGAAGAGGCAATTGAACCCACTACCTTCTGACACAGATATGAGAGTGCTTGCGGCTGAACAGGCACAGGAGTAGGCCATTCAGCTCTTCACACCCATGCCACCATTGCAGGGATTCATGGCTGATCTGTGCTCCTGCCTTTGCTCCATATCCCTTAATTGAACAGTAATCCGTCAGCCTCCATCCTGATGATTTCAGTCTGCCGAGAAGCCAGCGCATCTTCACTGTGTTGGGGTGGGGAGAACTTTCCAGATTTCCACGGTCCGAAAGTGTTTCCAAATGTAGTCCCTGAATCATAATCCTTTTTCTTCCCACATCCACCGGCCTGTGACAGAGACCAAACGTGTTGACATCTCTTTCTGTAACTAGTTTTTCCTGGGTAGCTGATCACAGAGGATTAGCTACTGGATAGCAGACCTGGCTGAGCAGGACATTATCAACCTCTTACTGCCTGTGTAGATTTATTGGAAGGTTTTCTGCAAGCTCGCCTGTTTGGCCACATTATGATGGTGCCTTTCTATCTTTTGGCCAATATAACCTGGAGTGGCTGTGAGAAGTTTTGGGCCTATATCTAAGAAGGATGCGCTGACCTTGGAGGGGGAGGAGGTGTCCAGAGGATGTTTATAAAAATAATCCCAAGGATAAAGGGATTATCACTTGAGGAACGGTTGAGGACTGAGAGTCTGTACTTGATGGAGTTTAGAAGGATTGGGGGGATATGATTGAAATTTACAGATTATTAAGAGGCCTTGATAAAGTGGACATGGAGAAGATGCTTCCGCTGGTAGGAAAATCTAGAACCTGAGGGCACAGCCTCAGAGTGAAGGGACAGCCCTTTAGATGAGAAGGAATTTCTTTAACCGGAGGGTGATAACTCTGTGGAATTCATTGCTGCAGTGGAGGCCAAGTCATTGGATGTATTTAAGACAGCAATAGGTAAGTTCTTGGGGAGAAGAATTACAGGAAAGAAGACAGGGGAATGGGGTTGAGAAACATATCAGCAATGATCAAGTGGTGGATGGGCCGAATGGCCTTATGATCTCAAACCTCTCAAACCTGGAACCTTTAGCCCAAGGGCAGCGACATTACACGGTGTACCACAAGAAGGCAACTCACCTTCTTAAGGACAACTAGGGATGGCCAGTAGATGCTGGCCCAGCCAGTGACACCCACATTCCATGAGTCAATGAAACAAAAGCCTCTGCAGCTTCTGAATAGATTTCACTCTAATTTTAGCATTCTACCCTTTGATCTGGAATCCTTCATGAGGGGAACTGATTTTCTCTATCTAACCTCTGAAAATGTTTTCATTATTTTAGACAGTTCAAATAGGTCATCGATTCTCTTAAACCCAGGATAATACAAGCCAACGTGTTTTCATTTTTTGCGCATTTAATCTGGGTATCATTCTGCTGAGCCTGTCAGAATCTCCTTGCTAAGGTTACGGTGCCTAAAACTCAACATTGTTATTCCAGTAAAAACAAAATATGCAGATTTTGGAGGTCTGAAACAAACCCAGAGATTGCTAGAGAAACTCAGCAGGTCTGGCACAGTTGTGGAGAGAGAAACAGTTAATGTTTTGAGTCTGGTATTCTTCAGAGCTGAAGAAGAGTCATTCGGTCTTGAAACATTAACCCTATTCAGATTTCTGTATTCTTGAAGATAAACTTCTTTTTTGACTTGCAGTTCCTTTGTGATAAAGGCCATCATTCACAGAATGCTGCTGCTATCCTACAACTTCCTTGACGATTTAACCGAGTGTAATTTGGAAGCTTAATGTTATAATTCTATTCTTTCAACCAATCCATTAATATGTGCTGGAAATCTATGACCCCAGAACAGATTCTTGGGGAGAACGTCCCATTGTATCTCCCCACTCACTCCGACTGTATCTCCCCACTCACTCCGACTGTATCTCCCCAACTGCTCTGATTGTACCTCATCAACCCACTCTGATTGTACCTCACCAGTCCAATCCTATTGTATCCTCCCAATCACACCCTTTGTATCTCCCCGACCGCTCCGATTGTGTCTCCCCGACCGCTCCGATTGTGTCTCCCCGACCGCTCCGATTGTGTCTCACCAACCCACCCCTTTTGTCCCACCTCACGGTTTGCCCAAACAAGATCAAAGGGTTTGCCTCTAATTTTACTTTCAATTTTGCTAACTCTTGAAATGTTGGTACTATTTCCATTGAGCAGAGTAGGTTAAGAAGAGATTTAACTAAGGATTTTAAAAGTATGAATGGTTAAGGTATAAGGATTAGGAAAACCTATTTCCTCCAGCTGGACAGTCTTTGATGCGAGAAATCATCAACTTGTCATTTGATGTTTTTCGTACTCGAGAGTTGGTGGAGGGAATTGGTGAAGCAGAGAAAAATAGTCGATTATTTGAAATGAAGTAAGACAGAGGCTGATTGGATGATATCTTGGGCAGTAGTATTAGTTTGGGATAATTCTTTACAGGGGTATCTCATGCTTCACTGGTTTGTGCATCTTTGTTCTGTTGTGAAAAGCTAAGACTATCAGCTGCACTGGTCTTGCTTTCAGGTCATCATTGACTTACTGCTGCAGAACAAAACCCACTTTAGCAACTGGAGGAGTCCAGCTAGCCCTCTTGAGTCTTATTGCCATTCAACAAGATCGTGGCTGATCCATTATCTGACTCTGTCTATCTGCTTTCAACCCTTATCAGTTTGTAACAGGCAGATGGTGATGTTGAGGGAGAGCAGGGGTGGAATACTTCTGGGAAGAAAAGAGGCCTCAGCAAGAAAAGGGGCGATAGACAAAGTATTTCCTCAATAAGATATGAACCTCAAGACTTAATTTCATGTAAATACACTGCATTCTTAGATTAACCTTAACTTTATTTTTGTAAAGACCTGATACCAGCAGGAAAATGAATCACTGCTTCATGATCTCTAGATATCTGTGTGCTTAAATCTCACACCCTTAACTAACAAATATCTACCAATCACAGTTTTAAAACTAACAATTAATTGAACATCACTTGCCACTTATAGAGTTTCAAATGTGATTTTTGTGGTGCAGTTGGTAACATCCCTACCTCTGGGTTCAGTGTACACCTCAGGACTTGCTGGTCATGGCAGGTGCAATGCAATGTGGCCAAACGGATTGATTATCAATCTGGGCATCCTTCAGTCTGTTGAGGACAAGAGCAGGAGGGTTTTCTGCTGAACCAGAATCATGACGTAGTTGCCCACAGCCTCCCCATGTCCAAAGGCTCCATGCACAGGTTCTTGCTTTGAGCAGGCATTATCCTCCTTCGATGGGACTACCACACCCTTTCGCTGTCGATGGTGTTTTTTAAAGACTCTTTTTTTGGGTCTAAGAGTGGAACTAGAGAATGATTGGAAACGCATTTTGGTTGATAAAACAGGGATTAACAATAGGAGAATCTCAAAAGAGAGATGAATAGGGTACAAGTTAGGTACATACCCATGAGAAATAAATAAGGGGTGTCCAAAGCCAGAGTACCCTGGATGACTAATTGATGAGAAAATAAGAAAAAGAAGGCATATGACACCCATTGGATTAACAATAGCAATTGAAATCAGCAGAGTATCTCAAATGCAGAAGAGAACCTGAGGCTGGGATAAGGAAGACTAATTTCTGGATTAGTGGTGCTGGAAGAGCACAGCAGTTCAGGCAGCATCCGAGGAGCAGTAAAATCATGGCTTTTGCCCGAAACGTCGATTTTACTGCTCCTGGGATGCTGCCTGAACTGCTGTGCTCTTCCAGCACCACTAATCCAGAATCTGGTTTCCAGCATCTGCAGTCATTGTTTTTACCTTTTACATAAGGAAGACTAAGGGGAAGCATGAGTAAAGGATGGCAGGCTGCAAACAGTAAAACGCTCCTCAAACATATTAATAGTCACAGATTAGTGAAAGATAAAGTGGGGCTGTAAGGATCAAGAGTGTGGCGCTGGAAAAGTACAACAGGTCAGGCAGCATTCGAGGAGCTGGAGAATTGACAATTCGGGCAAAAGCCCTTCATAAGGAACAGGCAGGGTGAGCCATTCACTGAAGCAAAGGCTATGGGCAGAGATACAAAATGAATATTTTGCTTTTGTCATTCCCAAATTAGGAGATGGTGACAATGACTCAGTTGACTTGCAGCTGAGCAGTAAAGTGATAGATTTAAGAGAACTGTTTAGAAAACTGGCACCATTCCAGCTAGAGAAGTCATTCGGATTAGATGGGATACATCGCAGATTGTTGAGCGGGGTAAAGGAGCAAATAGTAGAAGCACTGACAGAAATTTTCCAGGCCTCTCTGAATACAGGATTTAGTTTCAGGGGACTGAAAATTGCAAAGATGCAAGGATTGCAAAGATGACAATGCTGTTTATGAAAGGATAACCCAAGAAACTACAGGTCAGTGAGCTTGACGTCAATAGTGGAGAAACTGATGGAGGCTACAATACAGGACAGGTAAATATACACTTAGAGAAACATAAGTTCATATTTGACAGTGTACATGGCTTTGTCAAGGGCAGGTCATATCTGACAAATTTAATTGAGTTCTTTGACAAGGTGACACAGGCAGTAGATGAGGGTAGTGCTGTGAATGTTGCATATTTGGACTTAAGAAAAAAAATTGATCTGGTGTCACACAACAGGTTGATTAGCAAAGTAGAAATGTTTTGGATTAATGGGTCTTTGGATTACAAGTTGGCTAAAAGATAGGACCATTACTTTTTCTGACTTATATAAGTGATTTGGAGGTGAGTGTTGAGGGCAAAATCTCTAAATTTGCAGATGATACTAATCCGGGGAGAATATTGAATTATGAGGATGATGCTGAGTGACTTCACAGAGAGGCAGAGGCAAAGGCAGAGAGGATAGTGAAGTAAGTGTTTGGTATGCTTTCCTTTATTGGTCAGAGTATCGAATATAGGAGTTGGGAGGTCATGTTATGGCTGTATAGGATGTTGATTAGGCCACTTTTGGAATATTGCGTGCAATTCTGGTCTCCTTCCTATCGAAAGGTTGTTGTGAAACTTGAAAGGGTTCAGAAAAGATTTAGAAGGATGTTGTCAGGATTGGAGGTTTTCAGCTATAGGGAGAGGCTAGGGCTGTTTTCTCTGGAGCATTGAAGGCTGAGGGGTGACCTTATAGAGATTTATAAAATCGTGAGGGGCATGGATAGGATAAATAGTCAGTCTTTTCCCTGGGGTGGGGGAGTCTCGAACCAGAGGGCATAGGTTTAGGGTGAGAGGGGAAAGATATAAAAGAGACTGAAGGGGCACCTTTTCCACGCAGAGGGTGGTGTGTGTATGGAATGAGCTACCAGAGGAAGTGGTGGAGGCTGGTACAATTGTAACATTTAAAAGGTACCAGAATGGTTATATGAATAGGAAGGGTTTAGAGGGATATTGTCCAAGTGCTGGCAAATGGGACTAGATTAGGTTAGGATATCTGGTCGGCACAGATGAGTTGTTGGAGGGAATCATGAGGGACAGGATGTACATGTATTTGGAAAGGCAAGGACTGATTAGGGATGGTCAACATGGCTTTGTGCATGGGAAATCATGTCTCACAAACTTGATTGAGTTTTTTGAAGAAGTAACAAAGAAGATTAATGAGGGCAGAGCAGTAGATGTGATCTATATGGACTTCAGTAAAGCGTTCGACAAGGTTCCCCATGGGAGACTGATTAGCAAGGTTAGATCTCATGGAATTAAGGGAGAAC
>NC_057747.1:7321103-7357704 GCF_004010195.1 Chiloscyllium plagiosum
TTTGGAGGATTTGAGCTATAGGGAGAGGCTGAACAGGCTGAGGCTGTTTTCCCTGGAGCGTCGGAGGCTGAGGGGTGACCTTATAGAGGTTTACAAAATTATGAGGGACATGGATAGGATAAATGGACAAAGTCTTTTGCCTGGGATTGGGGAGTCCAGAACTAGGGGGCATAAGTTTAGAGTGAGAGGGGAAAGATATAAAAGAGACCTAAGGGGAAACCTTTTCACGCAGGTGGTACATATATGGAATGAGCTGCCAGAGGATGTAGTGGAAGCTGGTAAATTGCAACATTTAAGAGGCATTTGGATGGGTACATGAATAGGAAGGGTTTGGAGGGATATGGGCCGGGTGCTGGCAGGTGAGACTAGATTGGGTTGGGATATCTGGTCGGCATGGACAGGTTGGACCGAAGGGTCTGTTTCCATGCTGGACATCTCTATGACACTAAGTTGGCCAAATAGGCAGACACTTGGCTGGTGAATTCAATGCAGAGAAATGTGAGGATAATGTATTTTGTTAGGAAAAACACAGAGAGACAATACTGGCTCTGTGGTGCAACTTTGAAGGGAGTACTGGAGCAGAGGAACCTCAAAGTTCACATGCATGATTCTCTGAAGGTGGCAAGGCAAGTTGAAACAGTTGATAAGAAGGCTTATATGATCTTTGGGTTTGATCTTGGAGTATAACAGCAAGGAAATGTGCTACACTTCTACAAATCTTTGGTCAATTCGCATTTGGAGTATTGTGTGCAGTTCTGGCCATTTTATTTAAGGAAGGACATTAAAGACCTGGACAGAGTGCAAAGGAAATTTATGACAATGATACCAGAAGTGAGAGATTTTAGACACAAGGAAAGATTAGAGAAATTGGCCTCGTTCTCCTTGGAGCAGAGGAGGTGAAGAGGTGACCTTATTGAGGTGTTCAAGATTATGAATAACTTTGACAGGGTAAAGAAGGATATTCCATTTCCAGGCGTTGGTATGTCAGTAACTAAGGATCACAATTTCAAGATCATCAGTTCGCAAGCTAGTAGTGAGATGAGGAGAAACATCCTTACTCAGAGAGTTGTTAGGATTTGGAATGCACTGCCTGGGAGAGTAGTAGAGGCAGACTCCATTGAAGGCTTCAAAAGAGAGCCGGAAAAAATGTTTGTAAATGATCAATTTAGAGGCCTATGGAAGTGGAGATGAAGAGTGGGGCTAGCTGGATAGCTTTTTCGGGAGCTAGTACAGGCATTGTGGGTCAAATAGCCTCCTCCTACTGTAGAATTCCACAATTGTATGTTTTTCCCAATTTCAAATCTGAGACATCTGGCTTGACATTTGAGACTCTGCTCCATAGTCTTCAATTTCTTGTACAGTGGAAATATTGTAGTTTATCCAAATTAGAATGGTTCCTACAAGCTACCTCCCTTCTCAAAAATGCTGCCGCTGCATGGATCTCTGCGGTCCATTAGATTAGATTCCCTACAGTATGCAAACAGGCCCTTCAGCCCAACAAGTCCACACCCATTCTCTGAAGAGTAAGCCACCCAGACCCATTCCACTACCCTATATTTACCCCTGACTTGACAATTTAGCATGGTCAATTCACCTGACCTGCACATCTTTGGATTGTGGGAAGAAATCGGAGCACCTGGAAGAAACCCACAAAGACAGAGGGAGAATGTGCAAACTCCACACAGACAGTTGCCCAAAGCAGGAAGCGAACCCGAGTCCCTGGCGCTGTGAGGCAGTAGTGCTAACCACTGAGCCACCATGCCATCCATCTACAACAGTGACTTTGGAAGTGGGAGTCAATGGGTTTGTATGCCACAGGATGTGTGGGGAGAACATTGCCTACAACCCTATATTATGGAGGAAAACTCACCTGAACATGCAGGGGTGAGGTGTTGATTACATGCAACCTCCAAGTGCCTGTTTAGGAGACCCTTTCTGATGGAGGAGTCCATTTGGCCCATTGTGACCATGTCAGCTGTTTGAAAGAGTTATCCAATTAGCTGTACCCATAACCACTTTCCCATATCCCTGCAACCTTTTCAGCATATTCCTTTCTAAAAGTTTCTATTAAATCTTTTTCCATTCTTTTGCAGGCTGTGCATTTTAAATCAAAACAACTTACGATGTTAAAATTAAAAAAAAAGTCTTCATCTCCTTTCTGGTATTTTTGGCAATTGTCTTAAGGCTGGACAGAATGGAGCCAAAGCTGCAGGCCAAAATTGAGATGATTGGCTAATTCCCCTGGTCTGAACAAAAACGATATGCCAATTCACCTCTGCCCCTGAAGAAAATAACCCAAACACTTTGGCAGCCTTCCCCATTTCAATGCTCTTGCATTTAACTCCCACAACAAGATTTGTCTTAACTTGTCAGACAATCTTTCTCAGTTGTAGCAATAACTTAAGGAGTGATCGTGGTCTATTTTGGAAAAAAAACACCCACACTATTTATCTAATTTGAATATTGTGTTGGGTTAAGCTAGACTTTACCTGAAGCAAAAATAAAAAGAAGCAAAATGAAACAATGAGTAATCCGTCCATGTTTGGATCCTAAGCCCTTTATAATTCGGGTTTCAGCAAAATTAGAAACAGGAATAGGCCATTCAGCCCTTTGGAATCTCTGCACCATTTTATTAAATTGTGTTTTATCAGGACCTTACACTTGCATTGTCGTCACTCCAGTCTCAGGAGCTTAAGATTAAACTCCAGGGCGGTGCTTTAATTTGATTTGATTAATTATTTTCACATGTACCGAGATACAATGAAAAATATCGTTTTCCATGCTATCCAGGCCAATGATACCTTATATAAATACACCAAGGTAATAGAACAGAATGCAGAATATAGTGTTACAGCTATAGAGAAAGTTAAAAATTACACAACATCAAGTTATAGTGCAACAGGTTTATTTGGAAGCATTAGCTTTCAGAGGGCTGCTCCTTCATTTGGTGGTGTGGAACAGTACAATAAAACACAGAATTTGCAGCTTAAGGGTTACAGTGTCATGGAACTGTAATGATATATTAAACAAATTTAGATTAAGTCTTTCATCTTTTAGAATGGGATATGCTAGTTTCGGTACTTTAATATGTAAATCCCAGAACTCCTTTTAAGTTACATTCTGAAGACAGCCTCAGCTTTTCTAACAATGGGTGCCATCTCAGCTCAGACAATGTATTAAAAGTGTGATGTTAAAGTGTGTCTCTGTCCCAATGTTGAGTCAGACTGGTTTCTAAAGTGGGACTTATAGAATCTTACATGGATCTATGCAGTTTTTCAGCAAAATAAAATGTAATTCTGCAAATACAAATGCATCCCATAAACGTATGTGTGCATCTGAGTGTGGGCATGTGAAAATGTGTATAGAGCTATAGAGAAAGTGTAGAGAAAAATCAACTTTAATCTACGAGAGATCCACTCAAAAGTCTGATAACAGCAAGTAAGAAGCTGTTCCTGAATTGCCATAGCTTCAGAGCAAAGGGCCAAGAGCAGGAAAATGACAATAGTGTGGTCAAATCACTATTGACCAACATGGGCACAATGGGCCGAACAGCCTTCTTCCGTACTGGGATGGTCTATGTGTCTAACCGCTAAGTACCCAAGGGACACTGCTGTGTGCAACTTTGGTTTTCAAGTGCTTATATCGTCTGCACAATGGAAGTGGGTGGACGAGAGTATCACCGGGTTGGAAAGGTTTTTGCTTATGTTGTGCACGCCACTGTATGCAGCTCTGGAGGAAAATCATAGGGTCGTTTAATTAATTTAAAAATTAAGTTCACTTCCTTTGAACATTTCTCTTTATTAGGTTTGAAAATGGGGAAAATGGCTGTTTGGCTGGTAGTCGACCATTACCCATTTGCATCACCCATTGCCATTTTGCTTTCCATTTGGTGAAGGAAAGCAGGGCATTGCAAGTATTATTTAACAAATGGCCAGAGGGTAGGGCAAGTCATGTGATAAAATCTCCAGGTTTAATCACAGTTGGCAACCTAATGTCCCAATCAGTGATACCTTTAACCATCAAAAATATACCTGTCTTTGTCTTGAAAACTTCAGTTGACCCCAAACCTTTTGGGCAGGGAATTGCAAATCTTCATCACCCTTTGTATGAGATCGTGTTGATGATGTCCCTCCTATAAAGTCTTTTTTGAGTTATAAGATAATGTCTTGATTACCTCCACAGCGGGAATAATGTCTCTGTAACCACTCTGTCACAATCCTTTTCAAATTTGAACACTTTGTAAGATCATCACTCAGTTTTCCAAATTCAAGGGGTTACTCCAAATTCAAGGGGTTACAAACTACAATAGAACAACTTGTCCTCACAATGTGGATAGTTTGGAAGACCCAGCAACAGTAAGTGAAACAACCATTTTCCCCATTTTCATTATGTTCATTCCTAATAAGGGAAATGTTCAAATGAAATGAGTTTAATTTTTAACTGAATTTAACATTCCTGTGATTTTTCTCCAGGGTTGCACACAGCAGTGTCCTTTGGGCACTTGGCGGTTAGACACATAGACCATTCCAGCATGGAAGAAGCCCATTGTGCCCATGTTGATCAATAGAGATTTGACCAGACTAATGTCGTTACCCTGCTCTTGGTCCTTTGCTCTGGGGCTATGGCAAAGCAAAGCAATATCTAAATGCTGCTTAAATCTTATGAGTTTCTGACTCGAATACCCTTCCAGGCAGTGAGTTCATCATCTGAGTGAAAACATTTCTCACCAGCTTCCCTCTTAGTTGTTCCCTCTACCTGTTCCTGAAATCTATGCCCCCGGTTAATGACCCGTATAATGAAGGTAAAAGTGCCTTCTTATCTACCCAAACTTGCCCCTCATAACCTTATAGAACTCTGGCAGGTTCCTTTCAATCTTCCTGATTCCAAGAAAAACAACTCTCAGTCTTTCCTCCAGCCCAAGCGGCATCCTAATGAATCTCCTCTGCACTCTGTCTAGCGCAGTCACATATTTTCTAAAATGTGGTGACCGGAACTGCATACAGTACTCCAGTTGTGGCCCCATCAACAGTTTATACTGTTCCAGCATAACCTCCCTGTTCTTATATTCTGTGCCTTGGCTAATGAAGGTGAGTATCCCAAATGTCATCTTAGCCACCTTATCTACCTGCTCTGCTGCCTTCTGGGATCTGTGGATATGCGCATCAAGGTCCCTCTGATCTTTAGTACTTTACACCACTCATAGTGTACTGCCTTGTCTTGTTGACGCTTCCCTGGTGAATTAACTCATACTTTTCTGGGTTGAATTCCTTGTTGTCCAGTTTGCAACCATCCTCCTCACTATTTATAACTCTACCAATTTTCATGTCATCCGTTAATGTCTTGGTCATGCTCCCTACATTTAACTGGAAATCATTAAAGTACACCACAAGCAGCAAGGGACCCAGCACCGAACCCTGTGGAATCCCACTGCAAACAGACTTCCAGGAATGGAAAGATCCCATTATTCTCACCCTCTACTTCCTGCCTCTGAGCCAGTTTTGGATCCCATGGGCTGTTAATTTCTTGACCAGTCGACAATGAGGGACCTTGCTGAAATCCATGCAGACCACATCAAATGCATGACTGTCAATAACCTGCCTAGTTACCTCCTGAAAAAGATCGAACAAATTTGTAAAACTTGACCTTACTGTAATAAATCCATGCTGACCATCCCTGATTAATCTGTCACTCTCAAAAATTATCCAGATTAACTATGGTCCCTACTGGGCCTTACTCTTTCCATTGTTATTTTCTTGCTCTTTATATATTCATAAAAATCCTCTTGGTTTGACAGAAGAAGCTAACGTAGCCCAGGATTTCCTCAGAACTGCTAACAAGACCGAGGTGGCTGTGGGGAAAAATTCTGTTCTCCTTCCACTGCCAATCCCCCCCCTAACATCTGTATCACAGTAGAAAAGTCTACTATATCTCGCATGTTATCTAAGTTTTGGATAATGAGTGTAACATTTAAGTGGCTATATTCGACCTGGCCCTTTAAGACCAGAGATCAACTGTTCCCTACAGAGAGATGGTTGAAGTGGAAAATGGGGTTAATTAACATTTAATTAATGTGGACATTTGTCTACATTAGCAGCGGCTACACTAAACCTCCTATTAACTCAAAATCAGAAAGTAATATAAGGTTTCCCTATTGCATTGTGTGTTTTTATTTATATTATTTTAGATAGGTTAGTATTGCTTTGTTGTGTTTTATTCAAAGCATTAAAACCGATGTGAAGTTGTTATATAAATGACACTAATATTGTAAGTTGCAAGACATTTTTCTGGTCAATATTTAACTTGGGATTTTAGCAGCAACTGTAGGAGTAGAACTTGTTTTATAATGTTGTGTTCTGCACTCTTGAGAAAAGCTCAGACAGAGAAAGTGAATTTATGTTGCTGACTCTAGTATCAGTGCAAATGATGAAGCGAAATGGTTCACAAACAGCTTGCATTTGTTTTTGCAGGATTTACAATGAGTCATGTGGCTCGGTCTCTGTGCAGGGAGGACCCAAACTATGTTGCACCTTAGATGATATCCCATTGGTCAGGTAAGAAGCTGCTACTCACCAATGCATCAGTTTGCTGAATTGTCCAGTACAGATGGAGATCATTCTGCCCATTACATGTGTACTGACTCTTTAATGGAGCTATCCAATTAGACCCTTTCCACTGCTGTTTTTCCACCGAATGTTTCTCCTTCTGACATGTTCTGGTTCAGAAGGTAACTGGCCTGTTTTGGATTGTAATGTAGTCTGATTATCTCTAGATGGCAACTCCCAACGATCCTAAGGGGGCAGCAAAGATTTATAAGAATTTTGTTGAGTCTGGAGGGTTATAGGAAGAGGCTGGATAGACTGGGACTTCTTCCTCCTGGAATGGAGGAGGCTGAGGGGTGACCTTACAGAGTCTTTTAAAATCACGAGGGGCATGGATAAGGTAAACGGTGAAGGTCTTTTTCCCAGGTTAGGGGAATCCAAAACTGGAGGGCATAGGTTTAAGGTGAGGGGGGGAAGAATTTAAAAGGGACCTGACGGGCAACTTTTTCACCCAGAGGATGGTGCGAGTATGGAACGAGCTGCAGGAGGAAGTGGTGGAGGCTGGTAATATTTAAAATATATTTGGACAGGTATGTGAATAGGAAAGATTTGGAGAGATACAGCCAAACGCAGACAAATGAAACTAATTCAGTTTAGTAAACCTGGTTTGCATCGATGAGTTGGACCAAAGTTTGCCCGAATTATTCCATCATTATCCAGTGTTTGTCCAGTAGATCACAGGTAGTTATTCAATTGTTAGCCAGTACTTGTCCAGTAGATCACTGATAATTATTCCGTTGTTATCCAGTACTTGTCCAGTAGATCATTGGTAGTTATTCCATCAGTAGCCAGGCTTGTCCAGTAGATCACTGATAATTATTTCTTCGTTATCCAGTATGTGTCCAGTAGATCATTGGTAGTTATTCCATTATTAGCCAATACTTGTCCAGTAGTTCACGTAAAGACCATAAGATGGAGGAACAGAAGTAGGCCATTCTGTCCATTGTGTCTGCTCCACCATTCTATGACATCATGGCTGATGTGATAATCCTCAACTCCACTTTCCTGACTTTTTCCCATAACCTTTACTGATTAAACTTTATTGATCTCAGCCTTGTTATAAATGCAGCACATTAACTGTGTGGTAAAAGTGTTATAAGAAGTGCAGATTGTTTAGAAGTGCACTCTTTCAGTGCCAGAGACTGAGCACAAACCAAGATAGCCAGTAGTTCAGGCTGCACTCTTAGAGAGACTTTGAGCAGTCTCTAGCCGTGCTCCAAGTCCACACTGATTTAATTTGACATCCAAGACAGTAGGCTTTTAGAAACCTGAGGCTAATCCGACTGGCACTCTGGTGAGGTAGGGGACACTGAGGTTGCTGAAGCACATCGGGGTCAGTTATAGGCGAGGGGGTGAAGCTAGCTCTCTGCACATTGACCAACTCCATTCACAGATGTATTTATTTGGAATGCCCTGTTTAAATTTTGTGGGCCAGTGGATGTGAATAGGGATTTTTGTTTTAAATAACATCCTTGTCTGAATGGAGACTAACTCTTGAAGCAGCACACATGGATGTGTTAGTGTAAGTGATTCAAGATTTACACAGATTAATGGACACACATGGCTCCCAACATGACAGGGCACAGTCCTGAGGTCCATTGTGGGTTAGATAGAATCAGACTTTCTCAGTGTTGCTCCAGAAATCAATTGCAGCAGTGTGTGTACATCATGGGATGGACAACCATCTGTTTAAAATACTGATTCAATTTTAGCCTTGGGTAAACATCCCAGCTGTGCCACAGCCTGTGTGAGCAAACTGTCACCTTATACCAGCTTTAGTTTTCAATGCACTCACACCCACTACTTTGTCAAGACCACAGACTCAATTTTGGGTAGGCGTTGACAGTGATGAGAGGAAACATTTATCATCGTTCATCCAGTATTCCCTCTCCCTGGAGGTTCTATCTAGTAAATGGAACATAGTACACCATAGACATAACATTCCCCCTTTATCTATGTTACATTTTATTAATCTATTTCTTTAAATATAGGAGATACCATCTTTCCATGGGAGGATATTGCATAAACAATACCTTTTATTACAGAGTTATAGTAACTTGTAATCTGTTAAACAGAACACTGTACATGGTACTGTAGAAGATGGAGGTATCCTGTAATTTGTATACATGATCCCAGACTACTGAACAGCATGCCCTATTATAGTACATCATGTACACATTTTACAGGAAATACACAAGACTGGTCTAGTACTGGGCATGATGTACCACTATTGAGAACCTGAAGCAGGAAATTAGAGCAGATGCTGACCTGGTCAGTCAAGAACGTGGCCAAATTATTGTTTCAGACATGGCGCAGTCCTGCCTGTAAACTATTCAGCACTATCCTCTATCAACAGAAGTTGACTGACCACCAGAACATCCTGCTCCAGATTGAAAACATCTGTAGATTTCTTTATGCATTCATTGCAGACTTGAGATTTACTGAGTATATACAGCAGAGTATGTAAAATAATGGTCTCATAGAGGGAGATTGTTTTGAGAGAACTGGTGGATGGGAGGGTCCAAACGTATCCTGCTGATAACCACACAGGATGTAAATTAGTACTGCCTTTAACCGTTTTAGAAAAACGTTTAGCATCCATTTTTAGAAACCCAGCTATGGACCAATCAGACAAAAACCTGCACTCAAAGAATACTGGGCCCAGTTAAGAGAACAGTGTGCTGGTTGGAGTGTCCACATGGCAATACTGCTGCTAAGGCAGACAAGCACCTTAACACTGTGTTCATGGAGGACAGTGTGCAGTCATATAGCACCTTTTAAAGGCAGGAAAATGTCCCAAGATACTGTGTACTAAGTGATGTGGGGCAGGGACAAGAAGAAACGTTTCCCCTTAATAGGAGGATCAATAAACGGGGGCACAGATTTAAAGTAAAGAGCAGATGTTTTAAAGGGGATTTAAGGAAAAATATTTTCACCCAGAGGGTAGTGGGTGTCTGGAACTCACTGTCTGAAAGTGTGGTGGGGAGGAAACCATTTATGTTCTGTACTTGTTCAGTGGATCACTGGTAACTGTTTAGTTAATGCTCAGTCCTTGTTCAGTAATTTACTTGTAATTATGCAGTTATTGCCCAGTCCTTGTTCAGGAGATTGCTGATAATTATTTAGTCAATGCTCAGTTGGTCAGTAGAACAGTAATAATTAGTTCGTCAATGACAATGCTTTTTCCCATCAGCTCACTGATAACTGTTTCATCAATGTACAGTACTAGACCAGTACATCTCTATCAAGTTTAGGCAGTACCTGATATTTGGGTTCCTAATGTCTTGCTGAAATCACATGGAATTCCAGTTGATATCTTTGATGTATTTGGTTGATGTCTGGTCACTATTGAATTGGTATTTACTTTCCGTTCCACATCTGAGCAATGGATGACCATTGAACCCTGAATGTTAAGTTGTAAGGAAATTAAATACCATCTCTGAGAAACAGCATCTGTGCATTAAATACCAAAAGTCGTAAAGTGTGGTGCTGGAAAAGCACAGCAGATCGAGCAGCATCCGAGGAGCAGGAGAATCAATGTTTCGGGCATAAACCCTTCATCAGGAGTACGGGGGTGGGAGGTGGCTGAGAGATAATTAGGAGGGTAGGGGTGAGGTGCTGGGAAGGCAATAGGGAGATGCAGGTGGAGGTGATGGTGATAGGTAGGAGGGGAGAATGAGCGGGGGTGGGTGGGAAAGAAGATGGACAGGTTGGATAGTTCAAGAGGGCAGTGTTGGGTTGGATCTGGCATGAGGTGGGGGGAGGGGAGATGAGGGAACTGTTGGAGTCAATCATGTTGATGCCGAGTGGTTGAAGGGCCCTGAGGTGTTCTTCCTCCAGGCATCGGGTGGCTTGGATTTGGCAGTGGAGGAGGCCTAGGACTTGCATATCCTTGGCAGAAAGGGAGGGGAAGTTGAATACACAGAATGGAAAATTAACTTATCTTATTTGTTTTGACAGATTTTTTCTTGGTTCGTAGATGAGGATTTCCACATTTCTTTGTTTGTAGCTTTCTGCAGTCTTTCTATATTTACATTTTCCCACATTGTATCTGCCAAGTTGTTTTCACTCACTTGCTTAACCTGTCTGTATCCCTGTGATGTTGAGAGTATAGCTAGCTGATAAAAGTTACTTGTTTAGCACCTAGATGGCTGAAATATTTTTGCTTATATATGTGTGTGTGTATAGATAGTATCAAATCCTTGTTTTCTATAAGGGTGACATGTCGAGACAATATTATAGAGATGGATGGATGTTTGTATGGAAATATATAGTATTTATCGATGGGGCAAGGGCAATTATAATGCAATTAGGCAATATTAAGGATGCATAGAATGGGGTAGCAAAACGCAGGGGATGCAGACGATGAAAATGTAGATGGTGTAAGGAACAGATATTGGTGACCTTGATAGGTATGTCCCCGTCAGGCAGGGAGGAAGTGATAAGGTAAGGGAACCGTGGTTTACTACAGAAGTTGCATCTCTTGTTAAGCCGAAGAAGGAGGCTTATGTGTTGATGAGGCAAGATGGTTCAGATGAGGCGATGGAGAGTTACAGTTGAAACTTTATTGCTGGAACAGCACAGCAGGTCAGGCAGCATCCAGGGAACAGGAGATTCGACGTTTCGGGCACAGGCCCTTCTTCAGGAATCAGACCAGCTAGGAAGTATTTAAAGAGCGAGTTAAGAAGAGCAAAGAGAGGACACAAGCAGTCTTTAGCAAATAGAATAAAGGAGAACCCTAAAGCTTTCTATAGGTATGTGAGGAATAAAAGGATGACTAGGATAGGAATAGCGCCAGTCAAAGACAGAAGTGGGAAATTGAGTGTGGATTCTGTGAAGATCGGAGAGGTGCTAAACGAACATTTCTCATCGGTTTTCACTCAGGAAAATGAGAATATTGTAGAGGAGAAGAATGAGGTATGAGATATTAGACTAGAAAGGATCGAGGTTAGTTATGAACAGGTGTTATCAATTCTAGAAGGAGTGAAAGTAGATAAGTCCCCTGGGCCGGATGGGATTTATCCGAGGATTCTATGGGAAGCTAGGGAGGAGATAGCAGAGCCTTTGACTTTGATATTTGAGTTATCATTGTCTACAGGTTTACTACCAGAGGACTGGAGGATTGAAAATGTTGTGCCCTTGTTCAAGAAGGGCAGTAGAGATGACCCAGGTAATTATAGACCAGTGAGCCTTACGTCTGTTGTAGGAAAGGTTTTGGAAAGGATTATAAGAGATAAGATTTATAATCATCTAGCAAGCAACAGTTCGATTTCAGATAATCAACATGGTTTTGTCAAGGACAGGTCATGTCTCACAAACGTCATTGAGTTTTTTGAGAAAGTGACCAAGCATGTAGATGAGGGTAGGGCAGTTGACATGGATTTCAGTAAAGCCTTTGATAAGGTTCCACATGATAGGCTGTTGGAGAAAATGCAGAGGCATGGGATTGAGGGTGACTTAGCAGTTTGGATTAGAAACTTGCTTTCTGTAAGAAGCCAGCGAGTGGTGGTTGATGGAAAATATTCAGCCTGGAGTCCGGTTACTAGTGGTGTGCCACAAGATCTGTCTTGGGTCCGCTGCTGTTTGTCATTTTTATAAATGACTTAGACGCAGGTATAGGTGGATGGATTAGTAAATTTGCAGACGACAGTAAAGTTGGTGGAGTAGTGGACAGTTTGGAAGAATGTTACAGGTTGCAGGAGGACTTGGAGAAACTGCAGAATTGGGCTGAGAGGTGGCAAATGGAGTTCAATGCAGCTAAATGTGAGGTGATGCACTTTGGGAAGAATAACAGGAAGGAAGAGTACTGGGTCAATAGAAAGATTCTTGGTAGTGTGGATGTGCAGAGGGATCTTGGAGTCCATGTACATAGATCCCTGAAAGTTGCCACCCAGGTTGATCGTGCTGCTAAGAAGGCATATGGTATGTTAGGTTTCATTGGTAGAGGGATTGAATTCCGGAGCTGCAATATCATGCTGAAACTATACAAAATGCTAGTGTGGCCACACTTGGAATATTGTGTACAGTTCTGGTCCCCATATTTCGGGAGGGATGTGGAAGCATTGGAAAGGGTGCAGAGGAGATTTACCAACATGCTGCCTGCTCTGGAGGGAAGGTCTTATGAGGAAAGACTGAGAGACTTGGGTCTGTTCTCATTGGAAAGAAGGCGGCTAAGAGGGGACATGATAGAGACATGCAAGATGATCAGAGGATTAGATAGAGTAGACAGTGAAAGTCTTTTTCCTAGGATGATGTCGTCAGCTTGTACGAAGGGGCATAACTACAAATTGAGGGGTGATAGATTTAAGACAGTTGTCAGAGGCAGGTTCTTTACTCAGAGAGTGGTAAGAGCGTGGAATACCCTACCCCAATGTAGTTAACTTAGCCACATTAGAGAGATTTAAACAAAACTTGGATAAGCACATGGATGATGATGGGATAGTGTAGGGGGATGGGCTTAGATTAGTTCACAGGTTGGCACAACATCGAGGGCTGAAGGGCCTTTTCTGCGCTGTATTGTTCTATGCCATTGAGATGTGCATACACCCAAGCCATAATTGGTATATATTTGGTTAATTGTTGTCACAGAAGTACTTGAGGATGTCTAATACGACCAGGAGTCATTTGTGTGTTGTGATGCTGTTGCGCTTCGGCGGGGCGGTGTGGACTTGTTGGGCCGAAGGGCTTGTTTCCACACTGTAAGTAATCTAATCTAATCTAATCTACTTGAGGACGTCTAATACGACCAGGAGTCATTTGTGTGTTGTGATGCTGACTGCTGCTGTCAAGTTTTCCATCTGATGTGTCTTCAAATAGTTGCTTGGTAGGACAGAATTTGCACATTGATGCAAAAAAGACACATCTTGTCAAAATTGTTTGCCATGCAGTCATTAGGGAGATTTAAACAAAACTTAGATAAGCACATGGATGATGATGGGATAGTGTAGGGGGGATGGGCTTAGATTAGTTCACAGGTTGGCGCAACATCGAGGACAGAATTTGCACATTGATGCAAAAAAGACACACCTTGTCAAAATTGTTTGCCATGCAGTCATCAGGACAATCCCCAAGAAATATCGAAACAGTTTTATACTGTATAGAGGAGAGTACAGATTGGTTGACTCTGCTAGGTAGTGGTGTTGCCATGAAGGATGCACCAACTGATGAGAAATGTCTAATAACAGGTAACCTCCTATCCCTTGCTTTTGCCCGGTATATAGATGATAAATTTGAATCTGCAACTGCAAGTAAGAATGTTCAAATGCACCTTAATGGCCTCCATCCTACACTCAAATTCACCTTCAAAATGAAATAAGCAAATGAGCTTCCTTTCCTCAATATTCTAGCTGAGAAGTCAACCAGTGGTTCTCTATGACCATCTCCTGCAAACCAGCCTTCGCTGTTCAGTATACATGTTAGAATTCCTAGAGTCTCATACACTGTCAGATTGGCCTTAGCAACAATCTCATACATCGATTGGCAACTCTGGTCCTCACCCTCAACAACTTCTCCATCGAATCCTCCCATTTCCTTCAGACTAAAAGGGTAGCCATGGGCATTCCCGTGGGCCCCAGCTATGCCTGCCTCTTCATCAGATATGTGGAACAGTCCATTTTCTGCAGTTACAAGGGCACCATTCCTCACCTTTTCCTCTGCTACAGTGATAACTGTATTGGACGCACCTCGTGCTCCCACGGGGAGGTTGAACAGTTTATCATCTTCATGAACACCTTCCACCTTGACCTCAAGTTCACCTGGACCATCTCGGACACCTCCCTCCCCTTTCCTGGACACCTCCATCTCTATCTACTTCAAATCCACCAACTCCCACAGCTACCTGGACTACAACCATCCCTGCTCACAACCCTGTAAAAACACAATCCTTTACTCACAATTCCTCAGCCTCCACTGCATCTGCTCCCAGGAGGAGAAATTCCATTCCAAACATCCCAGATGGCCTCCTACTTCAAGAACCACAATACACCTTCTCACATGGTCAACAATGACCTCCAGTGCATCTCCTCCAATTCCCACACCTCCGCTCTTGGATCCCACCCTCCAACCCAACCCCCCCCCCCCGTCCCACACCTTCTACACCACCAACCTTCGGATACATCCCATCATCCTTTGCTATTTTCGCCACCTACAAACAGATCCCATCACAAGAGATATATTTCCCTCTCCACCCCTATCTGCATTCCTTGCTGCTGCAAGAGGTGTAAAACCTGCGCCCACACCTCACCCCTTACCTCCATCCAAGGCCGTAAAGGATCCTTCCACATCCGGCAGAGATTTACCTGTACATCTAAACACCTCATCTACTGTATCTGTTCCTCTCAATGTGGTCTCCTCTACATTGAGGAGACAGGACGTCAACTTAGGGAATGTTTCAGAGAACATCTCCAGGACACATGCACCAACCAACCACACCATCTTGTGACCAACCACTTCAACTCCCTCTCCTACTCAGCCAAGGACACCCAAGTCCTGGGCTGTCTCCACCGCCAAATCGTAGCCACCCAATGCCTGGAGGAAGGACACCTCATCTTCTGCCTTTTGACCCTCCAAACACACAGAATGAATGTCAATTTCACCGGTTTCCCTATCTCCCCTCCCCCCACTTTATCCCAGATCCAACCCTCCAACTTGGTACCACCCTATCTGTCCATCCTTCTTCCCATCTATTTTGCTCCAGCCTCTGCTCCAACTTATCACCATCATCCCCACCTTCCATCTACCTGTCGCATTCCTAGCTACCTCAGCCCTTTTGGGCCCCCCCTCCACATTCCTGATGAAGGGCTTATGCCCGAATTGTCGACTCTGCTGCTCCATTGGATGCTGCCTGACCTGCTGTACTTTTCCAGCGCCCCATTTTTTGACTCTGATTTCCACCATCTGCAGTCCTCACTTTCTCCTAACAGACTCATCAATACAGTCTGAGCTGTTTGTTCACTGAGGAAGCTTGAAGCTGAAATAATGCATACGAAAGGCATCGTGTGGGATAATGGCTCCCCTGATCACATCAGTTCTTGCGTACCACACAAACTCATGAACGGGCATAAGACTGTCAGTTTTGGTCCGAAAATGTGCCTCAAGTAACCTACATGATTAAAAAAATTAATAAAGCTTGACAGTTAACTGTCAATCATCACAAACTAGTATATTCTCCATAGAAGCACCTCTACCACTGGAAGCAATCTCCTCTCATACAGTATAAGCGTTATCTTCCCTTTATGTTAGTACTCTTGAAAACTGTCCTAATGATTGCAAGATGAAAAACTTCGACAAAATGTGTCTTTTCTCAGTAATACTCAAGATATGTGTCTTCACAAATTTTAGCTTGTGTTCAGTCACGATTTTGTTGGTGTCATGTCAGGTACAATTCTGGGTAATATTCGGCACATGTCTGGTCAGTCTTGCATATTTCTGATAGAATCAACCTGGCAAAATATTTCTCAAAGCATTATTTTCTTTAAAGTGACCAGAGCAAAAACTGAGGTGTTACCAAGTTAGCATAAGTTTTCTAGTCTTGCTGATGGTGAGAAAGGCTGGGTCGGTTTTCCATTTCATTCACACACAGTGCACTGACTGAAAGGTCAGTAGAACGAGATTCAATAGTAACTTTCAAAAAGTCAGCGCATAAAGGGCCTTGATGAGGCCATATTTAGAGTACCATAGAATCCCTACAGTGTGGAAGCAGGTTAACTCAGCCCTTTGAGTCCATAATGACCCTGTGAAGATCTACCCACCCAGACCCAGACCCCTAATTGTATTACCCTGCAATTCCCATGGCCAATGCACCTAACCCGCATGTCTTGCTGGACTGCAGGTGGAAACCCGAGTACCCCAAGGAAACCCACACAGATGTGGGGAGAATGTGCAAACCCCACACAGACAGTCGCCTGAGGCTGGAATCAAGCCTGGATCCCTGTGCGCTGTGAAGCAGCAATGCTAACCACATAGCCACCGTTTTGCCTGTACTTTGTACTTTTTGCTCCCTTTATTTATGAAAGGATATGGTTCCATTTAAAGCAGTGCAGAGAAGATTCACTTAACTGATTCTGGGAATGGAGGGTTATGCGAAAACTTTGGATCGATTGGATTTTGGAGGAATAGATTAAAGATCACACAACACCACGTTATAGTCCAACAGGTTTAGTTGGAAGCACCAGCTTTTGGAGTGCTGCTCCTTCATCAGGCAACCATCTGATGAAGGAGCAGCGCTCCGAAAGCTAGTACTTCCAAATAAACCTGTTAGACTATAACCTAATGTTCTGTGATTTTTAACTTTGTCCACCCCAGTCCAACACCGGTAACTCCACATCAGGAGGAATAAAAGATGATCTTATCGAAATAAATACAACATAGAACATTACAGTCCAATACAGGCCCTTCAGCCCTCTATGTTGTGCCGACCTGTGAAACCAATCTGAAGCCCACCTAATCTACACTATTCCATTATCATCCATATGTTTATTCAATGACCATTTTAATGCCCTCAATGTTCACGAGTCCACTACTGTTGCAGGCAGGGCATTGCACGCCCTTACTACTCTGAGTAAAGAACCTACCTTTGACATCTGTCCTAGATCTATCAACCCTCAGTTTCAAGCTATGTCCCCTCATGCTAGCCATCACCATCTAATCCTCTGATCACCTTGTATGCCTCTGTTAAGTCACCTCTTAACCACCTTCTCTAACGAAAACAGCTTCACGTCCCTCAGCCTTTCCTCATGAGAGGATGTGACAGGCTGGATACTGAGAGGATGTTACGTTTTGTGGGATGGACTAGTTTGAAAAGGAAGAATCGTTTTCTTTCAGAGGGTCATTAGTCAGTGGAACTCTCTTTCCCAGAGACTGAAATGGATAGATTCTTGATCAGTAAGGGAATCAAGGCTTTTGGGAAAATGCTGTAAATTGAACGTAAGGAATGTCTTCCTTTTGGATGGCAGAGCAGGCTGAAGGGGCCGAATGGCCTACTCCTGTTCCTGTTTCTTATGGTCTTCTCGTCAAAGAGCAGTGGAAGCTTGCTCATTGAAAAGTTTTAAGGTTGAGTTAGATCAAATTTTAATTGACGGGGAAGCAGAAGGGGTTTGAGGGCAGAAAGTAGGGGCTCCAATCGGGCCAGCCAGAATTTTATTAAATGGCAGAGAGGCACCAATGGCCAATTCTGCTCCTACTTTGTAAGTTCCTCTATAAATAGATGGAGAGCAAACAGAGGCAGAGTTATGAAGAAAGAACAGGGAAGTGGCATGAATTGATTATCTTTTTCAAAAACTTGGGCACATGAAGGTTGGACTGAATGGCCTCCCTCTGTACAATATGACGTTGTGAAAAGTGGGACTAATTTTCTTCAGACTTGTGAGTTGCGCAACATGAGCCATTTAACTCTGGCTGCATAGAATAAAGGGTTAATATTAAACATGTAAATATTTGGCCAGGTCAGTGATGATAGAGAGCCTCTGAAGCGAGTTAATAAAATGTGAATAAATAGTTGCTTTGATTCCAGGAAGCTCTGTCATGTCATGTAGAGCACCCGACCTCCCCCACAATATCAGAGGGTGGATTTTCCCTCTATTCTCGGGCTAAAGTAAGCTTAGTGAAATAGAACTAGCTCTGCAGCTGCAGGCATTTCTCAACTCATGTTAAAACAAAGGTCTCCGTGCCCTTAACCCCCAGTTGCCCAGCCACTATTCCCAGCCACTATTCTCCAAGGAGCCAGTATTCCAGCAAATGAAACAGGAAATGAAAACAGAAGTTCCTGGAAAAGCTCAGCCGTTCTGGCAGCAACAGTGAGGAGAGAGCAGAGTTAACGCTTCATGTCCAGTGATCCTCTCTTCTGAAGAAGGGTCACTGGACCCAAAATATTTACTCTGATTTCCCTCCACAGATGCTGCCAGACCTGTTGTTTCCAGCGATTTCTACTTTTGTTTCTGATTTCCACCATCTTCAGTTATTTCGGTTTGTTGTCAGATGAAACAAGAAGATCTGTGGTAATTGTGTGATAGACACGATCACTACTTTGTTACAGGAGTGAAAATGTGTTGAAAGTCTTCCAGTTAACTTCAGCGATCAAATGTTTGAAATGATTTAGTGAGGAGAAAGCTGGTGATATTGTAAATCCTCTGTCAGATTACCCAACCCATTTTAATTGGATTTTTGCCTATCTATGTTATACACATTAACAGTGAAATGAAAACAATTTGCGATGCCTCTGTTCCAGCATTGACTGATCTTCTGGTTGTTTTGTGATCTGTTTGATTTGATATATTATTGGCACATGTACCAAGATGTGATGACAAATATTGTTTTATGTGCTAACCAGGTAAATCATACCTTCTATAAGTAAGCTTGAGGGAACTTTAAAAACAGATGCCTTTGATCTCCTACCTCTGTAGCTACCTCTCACTGTCACTCTCTCTCGTTCCCACTCAGTTGTTTTCTTCTTTTGCTCTCCTTGATCTTACTTTCTTGTTTTCTCTTTGTCTTGGGCTGGAAACATATTGACCCAAGGACTTCAGCTCCTCCAGAGATTGAAATTCCTAAAATGCTTTTCAAAGGACCCCAAGCAGAATGAGAATTAGGTGAAAGTTCATGTAGCTGCTGGTTTTGTTTGCACAAAAAAAAGTCTGTGATGCTCAGTACCGTGTTCTCTCTCTCTCTCTCTCCTCCACTCTACAGTAAGTGTGGTACCTCCCCTCCTGAGAGCTGCCTCTTCAGTCTGATCTGTAGTGTCGGGTCCTTCATGGGTAAGTCTCGCCCTTCGGCACAGCCGGAGCTGAGTGAGTGCCCGAATTGCTCGCTGGGCACTTTTTCATGGTGTGAAAGCAATGTCGTGTTATCGTTTTGTTTTTGGCGGTGATGTTCCATGAGCCATACACTGCGTTGGCTGGAGTTTGGTTGTTTATGCGCACATGTTCCTCTTCCATATCAGCCCATCAGCAGGATGTCGAGCAAGTGTTTACAGTAACCAGATAAGATCATTTTTTTCCCAATTGTTTTCACACAGCTCAGATCTTGACTGCCAGGCTCAATTTGAAGAAGAGTAAATAGGGAACCGAAACATGGGCTGGGATTAAAATCCCCCGACTAACGGAGTTAAAATCAGGGTCACTGTGTCTAGGGAATGGTTGAATCATCGAGATTTACAGCATGGAAGGAGACTTTTCAGGCTATCGTGTTTGCACTGCTCAGCCAGCTTCATCCTACTTGCTCTGTATCATGTCAAGCACATTTCCAGGTCATTTTTAAGTGTTTTGAGGGTCTCCAACTCTGTACCCTTTCAGGCAATGAGATCCAGATTCTCCACTGCCCATCTGGCTGAAAGGAACTTCCCTCAAATCCCCTCTGACCCTCCTGTCTCCCACACTAAATCCTGACCTTCCAAACAAAGCTGAGAATTGGCTTTGAAACCCAGATATAAGCAATCATTAGGAGTAAATGTGACACTTGTCTCAGATATCTACAGTTAAATCTGTGTATAACAAAGGGCAGGACAAGTGACATGGCCAGTGCTGGGGATAGGACAGCTCCCTGGAATTAACTGTATTGTATCTCTAATCTGTTGGTTACAGTCCCCACTTTACCAGACAACTCGAGAGCTACAATGAACAAACACAACTTGTAAACTTGTCTCTAAAATTCCTCATCCTTGAAAACATTCTGTTGAGCCTTCAAATCCCACCCTGTTACGTTAGAATCATAGAATCTCTACAGTGTGGAAACAGGCCATTTGGCCCAATGAGTCCACACCGGCTCTCCAAAGAGTATCCCACCCAGACCCACTCCCCTACCCTAGAACTTAATATTTCCCCTGACTGATGCACCTAACCTACACAGCCCACAACGCTATGGGCAATTTAGCATGGCCAATTCACCTAAGCTGCACACCTTTGGACTGTGGGAGGAAACCGGAGCACCTGGAGAAAACCCACGCAGACATGGGGAGAATGTGCAAACTCCACACAGACAGTCGCCCAAGGCTGGAATCAAGCCCGAGTCCCTGGTGCTGTGTGGCACAGTGCCACACTGAGCCACGGTGCTACCCGTTGAAGCAAATAAATTGAGTTAGGACTGGGCAATTGTGAGACCTTACGGAATTGTTGAAGAACTATCCTGGGGTAGGGGGAGGGTGATTGAAACTTGTCTGTTCCCACTCTCATATCCGAAGAATAGCTATCAGGATGGGGTACCAAATATTTGTAAGGAATCGGGGCCCTTCATGGAAGCAATTAAACAACTTCACTCGGCAAGAGCCACATATTCACCCACGGGATGTGGACATCCCTAATTGCCCAGAGGACAGTTAAAAATCAACCACATTGCTGTGGGTCTGGAGTCACATGCAGGCAGTTTCCTTCCCTAAAGCATATTACTGCACCAGATAGGTTTTTCCGACAATCAACATTGAATTCATGGTCATTATTAGATCCTTAATTCCAGATTCCTGGGCCATGGTGGGATTTGAATCTGGGTCCCCAGAACATTACTTCGGTCTCTGGATTAACAGTACAGCATAATACCATTAGGCCATCACCTCCCCTGAAATTATGCCAAACCAGAATATACGACAGGAAAATTCAGGAGGGGTGCATGAATTTTGTTTTAAATTGCTGGTGATAAACCACTGGAACAAGTTTCTTTTCCTGCTACATTATGGGATCAAAATGTTAGCTGAACAGGCAACTCTATGAGAGGTCATCATGTCCTGACTGGGCTGTGGTATGTCAATTATCTTCTTCAGGTTTTAGCTGAAGAACCGCTTGTGCACTGCACTGTTGAAGTTAGGATCATGGTGCAGTAGCAATACACAAACAGCTGTTATGTCATAGCTTGACATTGCATAGAATTTGAGCTGATTAAACACACCAAACAATTAAAACAGTGCAAAAAAGCACTTGTCCAGAGAATGAAAATATTTCAAGCCAGTCTGAAATGGTTTCATTTTGAAAATTGGCCACAATTTACTGTGGAGCAACTGTTTCCTTTTGGCTTCAAGAAAAGCCCAAAGCAAAGCCTATAGCTTATGAAATGTATTGCTGCTGTGCAAATGTTTTATTTATTCATAGGATGTGGGCATCATTGGCAAGACCAGCGTTAATTACCTTTCCCTAATTACCCTGAAGGTAATGTTAGTGAACCATCTTCTTTCATTGGCTGACTGACTGGGTCATTTTGGTGGAGTTTACCAGTTAACCACATTGCTGTTGGTCTGGAGTCACATGTAAACTATGCAAGGTAAGGACAGCAGATTTCCTTCCCTATAGGACATTAATGAACTGGATGGGTTTTTATGACAGTAGATGCACATTTCGTGGCCTTCATTACTGAGACTAGGTTTCTTTTTCCCTAGATTTTAATTTATTTTTAAATTCCTCATCTGTTCCAGTGGGATTTGAACTTATGTCTCTGGATCGTTAGTTGGGTCAGAGAAGCACTATGCTGCAGTGCCCATTGCCAACACACCACCATGGTTCCCGAAACCAGACTCCAATCTTTCCGAAAGAGTCATGGTCATAGAGTCGTAGAGATGTACAGCATAGAAAGAGACGCTTCGGTCCAACTCGTCCATCTCGCCCAGATAACCTAATCAAGTCCCATTTGCCAGCACTTGGCCCATACCCCTATAAACCCTTCCTATTCATATACCCATCCAGATGCCTTTTAAATGTTGCAATTGTGCTAGCCTCCACCACTTCCTCTGGAAGCAAGAGCTTTGCTTTGTTGGCTGTAACTGAGTATTTATTGGGAAAACCAAAGACATTCGTGCCTGCCACAAACTCTGTTCCCCAGTCACTGGTTCTAACCCCTCTGTCTGGTCCCTATCTCAGGCTGAACCAGACTCTGCACAAACCCAATGTCTTATTTGATCCCAGGCTCTGCTTCTAAGCACACATCCCTTCCATCTCTAAGACTACTTACTTGCACCTCCATGGTATCACCTGACTCTGCCTCTGTGTCTGCAGCACTTCATTTCTGTTAACACCAGGCTTCACTATTCCAAGGGGAGCATGTGAGGATTGCAGATCCTGGAGCTCAGAGTCAAAATGTGTGGTGCTGGAAAAGCACAGCCAGTCAGGCTGCATCCAAGGAGCAGGAGAGTTGATGTTTCGAGCATAAGCTCTTCATCAGGAATGTGGGGGGTGTGCAAAGGGGCTGAGAGTTAAATGTGAGTGGGGTGAGGCTATGGTGAAGGCACCTGGGAATGCGATAGGTAGATGAAGGTGGGGGGGTGATGGTGATAGGTCAGAGCGGAGAGTGGAGTGGATAGGTGGGAAGGGAGGTGGACAGTTCAAGAGAGCAGTGCTGAGCTGGAGGGTTGGATCTGGGATAAGGCAAAGGGAGGGGAGATGATGAAATTGGTGAAATCGACATTGATTCTGTGTAGTGGAGGGTCCCAAGGTGGAAGCAGAGGCAGAGACGTTCTTCATCCAGGTGTCTGGTGGCTAGGATTTGGTGGTGGAGGAGGCCTAGCACTTGGATGTTCTTGGCGGAATGGAAGGAGGTTTTGAAATGTCCAGCAACAGGGCAGTGGGGTTGTTTAGTGCACATGTCCCGGAGATATTCTCTGGAGCGCTCCACAAATTGGTGTTCTGTCTTCCCAATGTAGAGGAGACCCCCACATCGAGAGCAACGGACACAGTAGATGAAGTGTTTAGTTATGCAGGAAAATCTCTGCCAGATGGGAAAGGATCCTTTGGGGCCTTGGATGAAGGTGAGGAGGAAGATGGGGGCACAGGTTTTGCACCTCTTGCAGTGGCAAGGGAAGGTAATGGGAATGGAGGGTGGGTTGGTGGGAGGTATGGACCTAACGAGGGAGTCGTGATGGGAATGGTCTCTGCAGAGTGCTGAAAGGGGTGGGGAGGGAACTATATCTCTGGTGGTGGGGTCTGAATGAAGGTGGCGGAAATGGCAGAGGATGATGCATTATATCCGGAGATTGGTGGGGTGGAAGGTGAGGACCATGGGGTTTTATCCTTGTTGCGGTTGGAGAGGTGGGGTTCAAGGATGGAGATGTGGGAAGTGGAGGAAATGTGCTGGACGGTATTGTTGATCATGTGACCTTTTTATATGCCTCCTGCTTTCCAGTAAACCTGAGCTCATCACCTTTCAGCCTGTTTGCCAATGGCCTGTCTACTTTCTGCACAGCTAAAGCTAGGATTGTGATGGAATGTTTTCCACTTAAATAGATGAGTGCAACTCCTTCAACATTTAAGCTTGACACCATCCAGGGCAAAGAAGCCCATTTGTTTGGCATTTCATCCATCACCTTTACTATTCACTTCCTTCATTACTGGCATTTGGTGATAGCAGTGTATACCATTGACGAGATGCAAAACAACAGTACACTAAAGTTTCTTTGACATCACCTTCCAAACCCATAACCTATAACATCCAGGAGGATAATGGCCGCAGATACATGGGAACACCACCATATATAAGTTCCTCTCCACCACACACACACACACTCCTGACTTGGAAATGTATCACCATTTCTTCAGTGTTGCCGGGTGAAAAACCTGCATTTCCCTCCCTAAGGGCATTGGGGGTTTATCTACACCACACGGACTGCAGCGGTTCAAGAAGGCAGCTCACCACCACCTTCACAAAGGCAACTAGGGATGGATAATAAATGCTGGCCCAGCCAGAGGATGCCCACATCCTCTGAAAGGACATTTTAAAAATTCAAAGCTCTGCTGTGCAGAGATCATAACTTGTGCTGATTCCCATTTATACACAATGCTGTGTCTAAGCTGGGCAGCTATGTGAGTTTACAGCAACCTGGAGCTTTCATGCAGGCTGTGCACAAGTTAGCAACACTCATATAAGGAAGGAATTAAACAAAATGTCACATGAGGTAAATTGTTCATTTAAAAAGTGTTTGCCTTGGGAAATGTAATAGTAGGAATTGGCCCAGGGTCTATGCATGTGGGAACTTGTCCATCTTTTCTGGTATGTTCTGTGGTCTTTCATGTTAAAAGCTATAATGTTACTGAGGCCAAGAATGAGGGAGACTAGATTTGTTAAACAGAGTTGAGGATCTCTTGTGGCTGGAGTTCAAAATACTCAGGACACTTGACTGATGAAGGGCTTATGTCCGAAACGTCGAGTCTTCTGCACCTTGGATGCTGCCTAATCTGCAATGCTTTTCCAGCAACGCACTTTGCGACACTTGACTGAGTGTGGCATTAAGGTACCCTACTAAAATTAAGATTAAAATCAAAATCAAAATGGGAGTCAGGAAGCTCTTCCATTATTTGGAACCAGCCTAATACCTTACCCCAGGACATTTTCATTGGATTTCCTCAGTGTCCAAGGCCAAACCACTTTCAGCTCCTTCAATGGTGACCTGTCCTCCATTATAAATTGGCTAAACCACCCCTTAATCTCCGGGGATGTGTAGGATAAGTGGGCTAGCCATGGTAAATACGGGGTTAAAGTGGCGGAGCGGGCCTGGTTGGGATGTTCTTAGGAGGGTCAGTGCAGACTTGATTGGCCAAACAGCCTCTATCTGCACTGTAGGGACTCTATGATTACCGCGTGTTCAATATCATGCACTGCCTCTCAGATAATGGTGTGCAACAAGGCCTTCCTGTGTAGGCCCACCACATTTCAAGATGGCGACTGTCTGCAACAAAAAGAAAGCAAATTTGTCCTTTGCTGCTCTCTTGAACTCTGCTGACCTGGTCTTTGCTACAGGGCAGGAGATGGAGGAAGACATTAATAAGACATTGCTGGTTCATTCCTATTGGTAAAATATTGTAACTGCAGATCACGAAAGCAAGATATCAGATTGTTCTCTGAGAAAGATTTGACCTCCAGTCAGGCTTGTTGCTGAAAAGCCAGCGGAGGAGGTGATGGCCTACTGGACTGTTAATCCAGAGACCCAGGTAACATTCTGGGGATCTGTGTTCGGATCCTACTGTGGCAGATGGTGAAATACGAATTCAATAAAAATCTGGAAGTAAGAGTCTAACAGTGACCATGAAACCTTTGTCAATTGTTGGAAAAACCTATTTGGTTCACTAATGTCCTTTACAAAAGGAAACTGCCATTCCCCACCTGGTCTGGCCCACATGTGACTCCAGACCTAAAGCAATGTGGTTGACTCTTAACTGCCCTCTGGGTAATTAGAGATGGGCAGTAGATGCTGGCTCAGCCAGTGATGCCCTGATCGCATGAATGAATTTTTTAAAAGTAATGAATAATATTAACAGCACCAGTGCAGACCATTCAGTCCAAAAAAGTCCATGCTGGTCACACAAGGTAATTTGCACTGCACCAGTGGGAAGTGTTAGATTTGTGTTTCTTTACTCTTTTTTTTGGTGCGTCAGCCTCACTGGAAAGATCAGCATTTGTTTCCCATCCCTAATCATCCTTAAACTGAGGGTCACAGTTACCCATTTCAAAAGGCTGTTGAGAGTCAACCACCTTGCTATGGGTCTGGACTCATATGTAGGGCCAGACTGATTTTGTTCCCGAAAGGTCATTAGTGAATCAGAAGGGGTTTTTGTGGACACTGAGACTGGCTCTATATTCCAGCTGGGCTGCTGTTTAAAGACTGGTTTGTTCCAATTGAGCGCACCTGCACATCAGAATGGCCAGCTTTCCAAATGATGATAAAAATAATTTGTTAGATCAGCTGCTTACTGCATTTTCCTATCCACACTCTCCAGAAACAACCAAAACTCCTCAGCAAGTGTTTGGAAAATTTGACTTTTTTGCCAGACCAAATGTTGCCACATAATATAACTCTTCTGTGTTCTGTTTGGTGTGATCTGTAATTATGATGCTCTCTGATAATTCCCCAAACTGTTACTCTCTGTAACACAATGCAAACTCAAGTCATTACTGAACACAATTCTGTGACTCAACTAATATTATTGATATTTTAACTTGACAGGCTGCTCACTTATGTTTTTGCAATGAGTTCATGGTTTGCCCTGAACTACGCAGGTATGCCAGTGTGATGCTAGTCTACCAAGTCTTAAAAATCAAGGTTAGGGTGATATCTGGTATTATTATCATGCTTCAAGGCTTCCTTGTTCACCCTGAGTTTTATTATCCCAGATATTGGACATTGGTAGACTTGGTCATGGAGGCAAAAAATTGCACACAATATGAATTTTGGACATTTGAAAGTAACCTGAGGTTTGACAGCATAGAGCCAGTTTTATGAGAGCGGGACTCCAAATTATTGGGAGTGTGTGCTTGTACAATTATGCCTTTCTGCTGAACTCTAATTCTTTCCCCATATAAGTAAATCTGACACGAACCTGTTATAATGCATCATATCAGCTCTGATTTATGAATAACCTTTTATTGTTCTCAGATTAATATCAAACTTTGTGCAATTCTTGGCTGCTGTTCCAATAATATCATGTAGTGCAAATAAAACTCAGAAACAAAGCTGAAGAGATATATCATTGCACATAGTTAACCCTTTGGTGTAACACTGCGTTAATCATGTATCACTATCTCTTATAGTAACATTTATTACGTATTTAACTCTCTGTTGTGCAGTCATTATCAGGAGTTAATATTTGGGATGAACTTTTGATGAGATACTAAACTCTGTTCTCTCAGATGAGTGACACCTCTTTAAAGAAGAGTAAGGCCATTCTATTTATTCATCTGCCAGCACCCATAGGACCTGGTTTTTCATCTCATTGCTATTTATGGGAGTTCAGTGTTCAATGTGGAAAACTTGATTGCCATGTTCTACCGCAGGGCCAGGAGGGATAACCTGGAGAGTGTCAGCTGCTGCTGGGGATTCACTGTTGAGTTGCTGAAAATGTTCTTTGGAGTATCCTTGGATCTTGAAGAAGAGAAGCACTATCCTGTGAGCAAGACGATCATATCCATTTAACATCAGTTCATAATTGGGCCTGGTGGCTTTGGGAAAGCCTTGTGTCCTGATGGCCAGCACGTTGCTGGATCTCTCAGGCTTTCTCTTCCTATCTCATATCTTTTATCTACTGGATTTGCCATTGGACAAAGGCCTGGAGCTGTTAGATTGCTGTCCTTTTGACTTGTTCTGCTAGGTAGTGAAGGCTCTGGTCCAGGAGGTCATACAATTCAACAGCAGTTTTGTCAAACTAATCCTGGTGATGATGACGCTCAAACCCAATGGAATCTCATACAGCCGACTTTCTTTTGAGTGCACTAGAATTCTAGAGTTGAGTTAAACAAATTTTCCAGATCGGTCATGAGCTGAATTTGGAATTCCTGTCTTCAGTTGGGCTGCTTTAGGACTAAGACATTGCAGTTCACCTCTTCCACCTTTGGTCTTTGTGATGTTTTGATGCTCAGTGGGTGTACATTACTGACTGAATCAATCAGTGATCTGTCCAACAGGCACCAGTCCTTCATACAGACCAAGCGATACAGTGCTCACTTTGACCTGAACAATGACGTAACGCAAGAGGTGTCAGTTCTTTGATCTAGAATGTGGTTTTGTGCAAGGTTTACAGCTCAGGTTGAGGCTTAGGATGTAGGTTTGCTTGCTCAGCTGTAGGTTTGATATCCAGCCGTTTCATTACCTGGCTAGGTAACATCATCAGTGGCGACCTCCAAGTGAAGCGAAGCTGTTGTCTCCTGCTTTGTATTTATATCATTCTCCTGGATGGGGTTCCTGGGGTTTGTGGCGATGTCATTTCCTGTTCGTTTTCTGAGGGGTTGATAGATGGCATCTAGATCTATGTGTTTGTTTATGGCATTGTGGTTGGAGTGCCAGGCCTCTAGGAATTCTCTGGCATGTCTTTGCTTAGCCTGTCCCAGGATAGATATGTTGTCCCAGTCGAAATGGTGACTAGCCACAAAAAGATACGACCCTCTCTCCCTTGTAGTCCTACACACAGATGAAAAAAAACACATCTATCCTGGAACAGGCTAAGCAAAGACATGCCAGAGAATTCCTAGAGGCCTGGCACTCCAATCACAACGCCAAAAACAAACACATAGATCTAGGTGCCATCTATCAACCCCTCAGAAAACGAACAGGAAATGACATCGCCACAAATCCCAGGAACCCCATCCAGGAGAAAGATATAAATAGAAAGCAGGAGACAACAGCTTCGCTTCACTTGGAGGTCACCACTGATAATGTTACCTAGCCAGGTAGTGAAACGTCTGGATATCAAACCTACAGCTCAGCAAGCAAACCTACACTCTAAATGTGGTTTTGTATTGGTCCTTTTGGAGGAAGAGGCTGATTGTGATAATGAGGCCAGGCTGAGCAGCCTTTGTCAGCCGGATGACACCATTTGCAGCCTTTCCCACCCCTATTTCCCAATGGTAGCGGCCTGATGTCACATTCCCCAAAACGAATGACCTTGCCATCTTTTGAGTTGGCAGTGAGGACTTCCTCAAGGTTAGAAAAAATGTTTCCTTCATGTCTTCACGGGAATCGAGTGTCTTGGCATAAGCACTGACAATGGTGACCTCATGGTTACAGCTCAGATGGAGGTGAAGTGTCATCAGTCTTTCATTTCTATAATTGGGGGGTTTTGACAATGCACGCAAGGACCTAGTCCTGATTGCAAAGCCAACTGTGCGGATATGAGGATTGCTGTCACTCTTGCCTTTCCAGTGGGACCTGCATCCCGCAATTTGCTTCTTCACTGCTCCTTCTCAGGAAGGCAGGTCTTATTGAGGTTGGGGATGTCAATTTGGAATCTCAAAATCTCACACAATGCATCTAGAGTTCTTCATGGGTGCTCACTCTTGAGATGAGTCTTCTAACATTCCAAGTTGTGAAATTAAAAATTTCCCTTTTCTGCCCGTCATCTTGCAAAGAATGGTTCCTCAACCAGCAGAAAGTGGCACTAGGCCTTTATTTTTCTAGCGTCCTTCCCATTTAAGGTGAGTAGAAGAGATCTACTCAGTTACAGATGCTGCAGCCCAAAGAGACCCCTGTCCCAACACAGCTGATGATTGGCCTTCACGTCTCTTGTCCCAAGTGCAGGATCTTGACCAGGAACTCCAGGTTCACAGACCTGACCCCATAACCAGCCAAAGGATTCAGACATTGGACCCTTGCAGAAACCAGCACGTAACAAGGCGGCCTTGGTGATATTGGCATTGTTCACATAATCTTGATGGTTTGGAAGTCGGATTTTGGTGGTGTTGAGCCCTCATGGCTGGGAGCAGCTTTCTGTTACAACCTACTTCATTCACAGCTGGTAAGAGATACACAGTCTTTCTCCTGTACAGCCTTTGAGGACTTTTTGAGCCATCCTTTGTCTGGCACCTACCCCTGACCTTGCAGCCGTGCAGGAGCAAGGAGCTGTTGACAACATTGCTCAAGGGATCATTGGGATGACCATTGGTGAAGCACAATAGCGTCTTGAACATATCAAAGTGGTAATCCACAGAGATTACAACATTTTATTTTAGATTAGATGCTCTACAAAATGGAAACAGGCCTTTCGGCCCAACAAGTCCACAACAACCCAGACCCGTTACCCTACATTTACCCCTGACTAACGCACCTAACACTATGGGCAATTTAGTGTGGCCAATTCACCTGACCAGCACATCTTTGGATTGTGGGAGGAAATCGGAGCACCCGGAGGAAACCGACACAGATACGGGGAGAATGTGCGAACTCCACACAAACTGTCACCCAATGCAGGAATTGAACTCAGGTCCCTGGTGCTGTGAGGCAGCAGTGCTAACCACTGAGCAACCATGCCACCCCAGTCTGCTTAACTGGCTTTGGGGTGTCCTGAGGTTGGAATATGGCACTATTTGAATGCAGGTCATTTGTCATGTTTCAGTAACTCTTGGTGTAACACTTCTCAGTGCATATCAGTAACCCCCACAGTGCTGTAGCCTTTTTCTCATCATTAATCCTTTAGTGTAATGCTCCCTGGTGTATCACATCTCACTAGTTCCTCAATGTAACACTTTATCCATTGTTAATTATTAACCTTTGAATGTAATGATTAATCTGGTAATGTAATGCAGTAATTGCTTTGTACATTAACAGCCTCAGTGGGACTCTCAATTTGCTCTCCACTGCTTCACTATCTTTCTTCTTGAGTTCTTTGCTTAAAGGCAAGTCCAACCCACAGCATCACAATCTTCACCACAGAAAGTAAATTGCAAACCTACCGCAGCCAGAACGAGAATTGAACTGTGTGTTGTTGGCACCAGTCTGATCCACAGGATCTCTGTTTTATTCATTAACGGGATGTGGGTGTTGCTGGCTAGGCAAGCATTTAATGCCGCATCTAATTGTTAAGAGTCTATGGGTCTGGAGTCACGTGTAGGCCAGACCAGGCAAGAATAGCAGTTTCCTTCCCTAAATGGCATTAGTAAGCCAGATGGACTTTTCCTGAGAATTGGCAATGGTTTCATGGTCATCATTAGACTAAGTCCAGATATGTATTGAGTTTAAATTTCACCATCTGCCATCGCAGGATTCATACCAAGGTCTCCAAAATATTCTCTAGGTCTCTGGACAAATAGTTAGCAATAATATCTCTAGGTAACCACATGGCTATCAGGAATCTCTTCTGTTCTTTCCCATACCTTTTATGGGTGTGTCAGAAAGATTTGCAGGATGCTATTCAGCCTGCTTGACGTGACTGTGTCATGGACTGGAATAAGATTTGTACCTAGGATCTCTGGCTTAGGAGAGGCAGGGACACTACGCACAGTATCTCCAGACCTTCCTCCTTTCAGTATATTTTCCTTTAAATAAGATGACCATAACATCCTCTGCCACAGCCTCACCTCTTGTTCCACTTTCACAGATATCCACTGAGACTGTTAATAAAAGCGAGTTCTCCTCCAAGTCTCACACCATCTTGACTTGGAAATATATTGTCACTTCTCAAGTGTTGCTGGATCAAAATCCTGGAACTCCCTCCCTAACAGCATTGTGGGTCAACCTACAGCAAATGGACTGCAGTGGTTCAAGAAGGCAGTTTACCACCATCTCCTCAACGCAGGTTAGAGATCAGTAATAAATGTTTGTCCAGCCAGCAATGCCCATGTACCATGAATGAATGAAAGGAGATGCAATTAGGGACAGAAAGGAGACAGGTTACAGCTGTTAATTAATTGATGTCTAGGTATGTATAAAGGGAGTAGCTATGACTGGGGATACAGCAGCCAGACTTGGATAGTCAATAAACTCTCTGCACAAGGAAAACCAATGTCTCATAGTTTTTATTTGAACAACTGCTGGGTGACATGGTGGCACAATGGTTAGCACTGTTTCCTCAGCACCAGGCACCTGGGTTCAATTCCACCCTTGGGCAACTGTCTGTGTGGAGTTTGCACATCCTCTCCATGGGTTTCCTCCAGCTGCTGTAGCTCCCTCCCCCAGTCCACAGATGTGTAGATTAGATGGATTGGCTGTGCTGAATTGCCCATAGTATCCAGGGATGTGCAGGCTAGGTAGATTAGCCATGGGACTGTAGGGTTACAAGGATAGTGTAAAGGGTGGATCTTGGTGGGATGCTCTTTGGAGAATCGGGATGGACCAGATAGGCCGAATGGCCTGTTTCCACACTGTAGAGATTTAATGATTCTACCCCTAGTTTGAATCTACTAACAGATATCACCCATTAGTTTGAGGTTTGTGAGCGCCTGAGACGACCTCTGTCTCAGTAGGAGTGCAAATTGGAGAAGGAGATAGCAGGATATCCAAGACATAAGCGCATCCAATCTTCTGGTTCCCTATTTTATTTCTTGTAAGGTTATGAGTTGCAAAATTCTGAGGCATTGAACTCCATGCTAAATCTGGTGAACTTTTCTTCTCATGTTGAGTAAGGCCCTGCACCCAAGGAGGGAGTCTCCAAAAATTTTCTTCTGTTCAATCTTGGGATAGATACTGAGAAAGATACTGCCAACAGAAGTCAGCTGCAATCACACAATCAGAAGAGAGCAGAGGTCAGGAGACCTGAGCAGACTGAACATAACATGCACCCTGTTGGTTCCCCCCCCCCCCTCCCAACAGGTTTTGTCTCACTTCCAACCCCCCCCCACCTCCACATCTCCCATAGCAGCACATGGAGTCTGGCTTTGAAGGAACTGAAACAGAGAAAAGCGGTTTTTTTTTAAAATCTCTCAGAAATAGAATAGGAACAATATGCAATTTGGCCCATCAAACTTGTTCTGTCATTCATCTACATTATGTCTGATTTTTTTACCTCAATACCATTTTACTGTACCATTCCAATATCCCTCAATATCTTTCATTTCTAGAAAACTATGGCTACGTACACATCTCATGATTAATGTGAGAAGCAATGACAATACCCAACTGGCTTGTTTGAACAAGGACAGTGAGACAATTATTTGATGAGAGGTCTTTTTCCAGACTCCTTCCTCTCATTTAAGGATGGATGGAATGGTGCACCACTATCCTCACTGCCTCACTGTTTGTGTGCACTCCTTGATGTTGCTTGTCAGGAAACTATGGGGTAAAAACAATGACTGCAGATGCTGGAAACCAGATTTTGGATTAGTGGTGCTGGAAGAGCTCAGCAATTCAGGCAGCATCCAAGGAGCAGCGAAATCGACGTTTCGGGCAAAAGCCCTTCATCAGGAATAAAGGCAGTGAGCCTGAAGCGTGGAGAGATAAGCTTGAGGAGGGGGGGTGGGGAGAAAGTAGCATTGAGTACAATGGGTGAGTGGGGGCGGGGATGAAGATGATAGGTCAGGGAGGAGAGGGTGGAGTGGATAGGTGGAAAAGGAGATAGGCAGGTAGGACAAGTCCAGACAAGTCATGGGGACAGTGCTGAGCTGGAAGTTTGGAACTAGGGTGAGGTGGGAGAAGGGAAATGAAACTGTTGAAGTCCATGTTTACCTCATCTCATTTTCCCATTTACTGTACCTTCAAGCAGTGCATATTGTTGCATTTTTTTCAGATAAAACGGTTGAATTTCCGGTTCTTGATGGTAAAATTCTGTCCATCCACATTTCAAAGGCTTTGAGACCTTGGATAATTGGGCTGCCTACAGTCCAGGTGTTATAATATTAGAAAAATGTTGATCAGGCATAAATCTTTGAGCACATATTTCCTAGTACTCATGGTTATGGTAATTCAAAGAAGACAAAAAGGGTGGCATGGCAGCTCAGTGTTTAGCACTGCTGCCTCACAGGTTCAGTTCCACCCTCGGGCGACTGTCTGTGTGGAGTTTGTACATTCTCACCATGCCTATGTGGGTTTCCTCTAGTTGTTTTGGTTTCCTCCCACAGTCCAAAGATGTGCAGGTTAGGTGGATTGGCCATGAGAAATGTAAGGTTACAGGGAATGGGGTGGGTTTGGGTGGGATGCTCTTTGGAGAGTCGGTGTGGACTCGATGAGCTGAATGGCCTGCTTCCACACTGTAGCGAATCTATGATCAAGCCATTGTCTACTTTCACAAAACAAAAGGGTCTAGAGACAGAAGAATGGAGTGAAATTCAGTAGAAATAATCTTTCCATTATATAACAGTAGCAAATTCCCTCTTGAGGTCTACATGCGGTTTCTGGAACCCTCAATACTATCAATAATGGTAACCAAAGAAATTACTGGATTGTCATAAAGACCGATATGGTACAATTAGTTTCCTATAGAGAAGGAAATTTGCTGTCATATTCTGGTCTGACCTATATGTGGTGGACTCCGAAATGTCCTCTGAAGTGGCCTGGCAAGCTACTCAGTTGTATTCAAGAAAGTAGCTCATTACCACCTTCTGAAGTAGAGATTGACAAAAGGTATTGGCTTTACTAGGGAAGCCCAATTTCCATGAACGAACTCAAGAGAAAAGGTTATTGCTTTAGAATAATACAGAAGACATGAAATGAAAAAAAAAATGCAATTATGAAGTTCTATCTACAGCCAGTGATGTGCTTTCAGAAAGGAGAATTACTTTTGCAAATGTTATAATAGAAATTATAAGAAGGGAGTGAATAAAATGGAGTGGAGTGGAGTTCAGCTGGAACCCAGAGAAAAGAGAACAGAGGAAGAATGTGAGTGAGTGTAGAATTGGACTGAAGGCACATTTTTAGCAATGAGCTATCAGGAAGTGGACCAGACTAATATTTAGTCTCTTACATTCTTCGGATGTTGCTGTATATCTCCAACAGGATCTCCATGTCTGACAGAACTGGAAAGATTTTGCCAGATGTTGGTGATCCACTTCCAGTAAGGATCGGATTTATTAATCGGATGGTCTATGAGTCATTGATGCAACTCCATTTTAGAAGATGCCATTAAGAGAACAGAGGCCATTTCAGAGCAGCACAATTTCTGAAGCAAAAGGTTACAGCTCACAAACCAGCTGGATTTCCTCAAGGGAATTTGCTGTTGCTTTACAAACTGCTGATGCATAAGTTTTTTGCTGGTTTTAGGACTCCAAGGGTGAATGTCACTAATTATCTAGATAGATATAATTTGTTCATGCCCATTGCTGTTGTCTCAATAATGACTGCAATTAAGATAGATCTTATTTGTCTGTGAGATACTTTGGATCATCTTGAGGTTGCCAAAGGAGCTCTACAAATTCTAGATTCTTATTTGACAAAGCATTTGGTTAGTTTACCTTAACTTCTGTTAGGCACTGTGACATTTTAAAAATTCATTCATGGGATGTGGACATGACTGGCTAAGCCAGTATTTATTGCCCATCCCTAAGAACCCTGAGTGCAGTTAGAAGTCAACCACATTGCTGTGGGTATGGAGTCATATGTAGGCCAGACCAGGTGAAGACACCAGGTTTCCTTTCCTAAAGGGTCTATTCACAAAAGTTTCATGGTCATTGTTAGGCTCTTAATTCCAGAATGAATGCCATATTTCACCGGACCTGGACTCCCAGAACAGTACCACAGTCTCTGGATTAAGAGGCTATTGATAATCCCACCATGCCATTGCCTCCTCCACTTTCTGTTTCCTTCAGTGAGTGGTCATGGAATATTTCCTGACATTTTAGGCACTCTATAAATGAGCCAAACATGACTTAATTTAGTAGTGAGAATGTACCTGTTCTTGCTCCTGACTGTATGAGGGTAGCAAACATTTGAAAATTTAAAGAAAAGGCATGTACATTGTTGAGAAAATCTAGCTGACTGTACCTCCATTTAAATTGATCACATTCCTATCACTGTACTTTTCTCCAGTTCCCACTGCTGCCCACCTCCCGACAGTGCTCCCACTGCTCCCCAGGTCCTGCAGTGTTTCTGTACCCACTGCTCCTCACCCCCTACAGTGTTTCTGTACCCACTGCTCCCCACCCCCTACAGTGTTCCTGTACCCACTGCTGCTCACCTGCTACAGTGGTCCTCTACCCACTGCTCCTCACCCCCAACAGTGTTTTTGTAGCCACTGCACCCCGCCTCCTGCAGTGTTCCAGTACCCACTGCTCCACACCTCCTGCAGTGTTCCTGTACCCACTGCTCCTCACCCCCTACAGTGTTCCAGTACCCACTGCTCCACACCTCCTGCAGTGTTCATGTACCCACTGCTCCTCACCCCCTACAGTGTTCCTGTACCCACTGCTCCCCACCTCCTGCAGTGTTCCTGTACCCACTGCTCCTCACCCCCTACAGGGTTCCTGTACCCACTGCTCCTCACCCCCTACAGTGTTCCTGTACCAACTGCTCCACACCTTCTACTGGGTTCTTATACCCACTGCTCCTCACCCCCTACAGTGTTCCTGTACCAACTGCTCCACACCTTCTACTGGGTTCTTGTACCCACTGCTCCACACCTCCTACAGTGTTCCTGTACCAACTGCTCCACACCTCCTACAGTGTTCCTGTACCAACTGCTCCACACCTTCTACAGGGTTCTTGTACCCACTGCTCCACACCCCCTACAGTGTTCCTGTACCAACTGCTCCACACCTTCTACTGGGTTCTTGTACCCACTGCTCCCCACTTCCTACGATGTTCCTGTACCCACTGCTCCCCACCTCCTGCAGTGTTCCAGTACCCACTGCTCCACACCTCCTGCAGTGTTCATGTACCCACTGCTCCTCACCCCCTACAGTGTTCCTGTACC
>NC_057747.1:7358382-7413576 GCF_004010195.1 Chiloscyllium plagiosum
CCAATGCACCCTACCCCCTACAGTGTTCCTGTACCTAATGCTCCCCACCCCCGACTGTGTTCCTGTACCCAATCCACTCCACCCCACCCCTGACTGTGTTCCTGCACCCACTGCTCACCACCCCCTGCAGTGTTCCTGTACCCACTGCTCTCCACCTCCTACAGTGTTCCTGTACCCAATGCTCCCTGCCTCCTACAGTGTTCCTGTACCCACTGCACCCCACATCCGATGATGTTCCTGGACCCACTGCTCCCCACCTCCTACAGTGTTCCTGTACCCACTGCTCCTCACCCCCTAAAGTGTTCCTGTACTCACTGCTTCCTGCCTCCTACAGTGTTCCTGTACCCACTGCTCCTCACCCCCTAAAGTGTTCCTGTACTCACTGCTTCCTGCCTCCTACAGTGTTCCTGAACCAACTGCTCCCCCCCCCAACAGTGTTCCTGCACCCACTGCTCCTCACCCCTCTGCAGTGTTCCAGTACACATTGCACCCCACCCCCTACAGTGTTCCTGTACCCACTGCTCCCAACCTTCTACAGTGTTCCTGTACCCACGGCACCTCATCCCCTAAAGTGTTCCTGTACTCACTGCTCCCTGCCTCCTACAGTGTTCCTGCACCCACTGCTCCCCAACTTCTACAGGGTTCCTATACCCACTGCTGCCCACCCCCAAGAGTGTTCCTGTACCCGCTCTCCTCACCCCTTACAAAGTTCCTGTGCCCACTGCTCCCCGCCACCCACAGTGTTCCAGTACCCACTGCTCCCCACCTCCTACAGTGTTCCAGTACCCACTGCTCCCCAACCCCTGCAGTGTTTCTGTACTCACTGCTCCCCACCTCCTACCGTATTCCTGTTCCCACTGCTCCCCACATCCTACAATATTCCTGAACCCTCTGCTCCCCACCTCTTAGTGTTGCTGTACCCACTGCTCTCCACCGCCTGCAGTGTTCCTGTACCCAATGCACCTTACTTCCTACAGTGTTCCTGTGCCCACTGCTCCTCATCTCCTATTGTGTTTCTATACCCACTGATCCCCACCTTCCACAGTGTTCCTGTACCCACTGCTCCCCACCTTCTACAGTGTTCCTGCACCCACTGCTCCCCACCTCTCTGCAGTGTTCCTGTACCCACTGCACCCCACCTCGTACAGTGTTCCTGTACCCACTGCTCCTCACCCCGGACAGTGTTCCTGTACCTACTGTTCCTCACCCCGGACAGTGCTCCTGTACCTATTGTTCCTCACCCCCTATAGTGTTCCTGAGCCCACTGCTCCTCGCCTCCTACAGAGTTCCAGTTCCCACTGCACCCCACTTCCTACAGTGTTCCTGAACCATTGTTCCCCACCTTCTACACTGTTCCTGTACCCAATGCTCCATCTCCTACACTGTTCCTGTACCCACTGCTCCCCAGCTATTACAGTGTTCCTGTACCCATTGCTCCCCACCTCCTACAGTGTTCCTATACCCATTGCTCCCCACCTCCTACAGTGTTCCTATACCCATTGCTCCCCACCTCCTAGTGTTCCTGCATCACCCATTGCTCCCCACCTCCTAGTGTTCCTGCATCCACTGCTCCCCAATCCCTACAGTATTCCTGTACCCACTGCTTCCCAATCCCTAAAGTGTTCCTGTACCCACTGCTCCCCAATCCCTACAGTGTTCCTGTACCCACTGCTTCCCAATCCCTACAGTGTTCCTGCACCCACTGCTCCCCAACCCCTACAGTGTTCCTGTACCCACTGCTCTCCAACCCCTACAGTGTTACTATACCCCCTGCAACCCTTCTCCTACAGTGTTCCTGTACCCATTCCCCCCCTACTTCCTACAGTGTTCCTGAACCTACTGCTCCCCACCTCTTAGTCTTCCTGTACCCACAACTCTCCACCTCCTGCTGTGTTCCTGTACCAATGCACCTTACTTCCTACAGTGTTTCTGTGCCCACTGCTCCTCACCTCCTACTGTGTTCCTGTACCCACTGCTTCCCACCTCCTACTGTGTTTCTGTACCCACTGCTCCCCATCTCTTCGTGTTTCTGTACCCACTGCTCCCCACCCCTCTGCAGTGTACCTGTACCCACTGCTCCTCACCCCGTACAATGTTCCTGTACCCACTGCTCCCTGCCTCCTACAGTGTTCCTGTACCCATTGCTCCTCCCCCTCCTATGTTGTTCCTGTGCTCACTGCTCCCCACCCTCTACAGTGTTACTGTACCCACTGCTTCCATACCCCTACAGTGTTCCTATACCCACTGCCGCATCACCTCCTACAGTGTTCCTGTACCCATTGCTCCCCAACCCCTGCAGTATTCCTGTGCACACTGCTCCCCACCTATTACAGTGTTCCTGTACCCACTGCTCCCATCTCCTACAGTGTTCCTATACCCACTACTCCCCACCACTTACAGTATTTCCTGTATCCACTTCTCCCCACCTCCTACAGTGTTCCTGTACCAACTGCTCCACAACCCCTACAGTGTTCCTGTACCTACTGCTCCTCATCCCCTACAATGTTCCTGCACCCATTGCTCCCCACCTCCTACAGTGTTCCTGAACCAACTGCTCCCCATCTCCTACATGTTCCTGAACCAACTGCTCCCCATCACCTACAGTGTTCCGGTACCCACTGCATCCCACCTCCTACAGTGTTCCTGTTCCCACTGTACCCCTGCTTCCTGCAGTTTTCCTGAACCCACTGGTGCCCACCTCCTACAGTGTTCCTGAACCACTGCTTCCCACCTCCTACAGTGTTCCTGAACCAACTGCTCCCCATCTCCTACAGTGTTCCTGAACCCACTGCTCCCCATCTCCTACAGTGTTCCAGTACCCACTGCATCCCACCTCCTACATTGTTCCAGTTCCCACTGTACCCCCGCTTCCTGCAGTGTTCCTGAACACACTGGTGCCCACCTCCTACAGTGTTCCTGAACCACTGCTTCCCACCTCCTACAGTGTTCCTGAACCACTGCTTCCCACCCCCTACAGTGTTCCTGAACCCACTGCTCCCCATCTCCTACAGAGTTGCTGTAGCCACTGCTCCCTACCTCTTAGTGTTCCTGTACGCACTGCTCCTCACCCCCTACAGTATTCCTGTTCCCAGTGCTCCCCATCTTCTAAAGTGTTCCTGTACCCACTGCTCCCCATCTCCTACAGTGTTCCGGTTCCCACTGCACCCCACCTCCTACAGTGTTCCTGTACCCACTGCTCCCCATACCCTACAGTGTTCCTGTACCCACTGCTCCCCATACCCTACAGTGTTCCTGTACCCTCTGCACCCCACCTCCTACAGTGTTCCTGTGCCCACTGCTCCTCACCTCCTACCGTGTTCCTGTACCCACTGCTCCCCACCTTCTACAGTATTCCTGCACCCACTGCTCCCCACCTATTACAGTGTTCCTGTACCCTCTGCACCCCACCTCCTCCAGTGTTCCTGTGCCCACTGCTCCTCACCTCCTCCAGTGTTCCTGTGCCCACTGCTCCCCACTTCCTACCGTGTGCCCGCATCCACTGCTCCCCATCTCTTAGTGTTCCTGACCCACTGCTCCCCATCTCTTGGTGTTCCTGTACCCACTGCTCCCCACCACCTTGAGTGTTCCTGTACCCACTGCTCCCAATCTCTTTGTGTTCCTGTACCCACTGCTCTCCACCCCCCTGCAGTATTCCTGTACCTACTGCACCCCACCTCCTACAGTGTTCCTGTACCCACTGATCCTCACTCTGTACAGTGTTCCTGTACCCACTGCTCCTCACCCCATACAGTGTTCCTGTACCTACTGCTCCTCATCCCCTACAGTGTTCCTGCACCCATTGCTCCCCACCTCCTACAGTGTTCCTGAACCAACTGCTCCCCATCTCCTACATGTTCCTGAACCAACTGCTCCCCATCTCCTACAGTGTTCCGGTACCCACTGCATCCCAACTCCTACAGTGTTCCTGTACCCTGTGCACCCCACCTCCTACAGTGTTCCTGTACCTACTGCTCCTCACCCCCTTCAGTGTTCCTGCACCCATTGCTCCCCGCCTCCTACAGTATTCCGGTTCCCATTGTTCCTCACCTCCTACAGTGTTCCTGTTCCCACTGCTCCCCATCTCCTACAGTGTTCCTGAACCACTGCTCCCCACCTCCTACAGTGTTCCTGTAGTCACTGCTCCCGACCTCCTACAGTATTTCCTATACCCACTGCTCTCCACTTCCTACAGTGTTCCTGTGCCCACTACCCCCTACCTCTTAATGTTCCTATACCCAGTGCTTCCCATCTCTTAGTGTTCCTGTCCCACTGCTCCCCACCTCTTAGTGTTCCTGTACCCACTGCTCCCCACCCCTCTCCATTGTTCCTGTACCCACTGCACCCCACCCACCATAGTGTTCCTGCACCCATTGCTCCTCGCCTCCTACAGTGTTCCCGTTCCCACTGCTCCCCACCTCCTACAATGTTCCTAAACCACTGCTCCCCACCTCCTACAGTGTTCCTGTACTCACTGCTCCCCACCTCCTACAATGTTCCTGAACCACTGCTCCCCAACTCCTACAGTGTTCCTGTACTCACTGCTCCCCACCTCCTACAGTGTTCCGGTTCCCACTGCTCCCCACCTCCTACAGTGTTCTTGTACCCACTGCTCCCCACTTCCTAAAGTGCTCCTGTTCCCACTGCTCCCCACCTCCTACAGTGTTCTTGTACCCACTGCTCCCCACTTCCTAAAGTGCTCCTGTTCCCACTGCTCCCCATCTCCTAAAGTGCACCTGAACCACTGCTCTCCTTCTCCTGTAGTGTTCCTGTACACACTGCACCCCACCCCCTACAGTGTTCCTGCACCCATTGCTCCCCGCATCCTACAGTGTTCCAGTTCCCACTGCTCCCCACTTCCCACAGTGTTCCTGAATCACTGCTCCCCACCTCCTACAGTGTTTCTGACCAACTGCTCCCCACCTCCTACAGTGTTTCTGTACCCACTGCTCCCCACCTCCTACAGTGGTCCTGTACCCATTACTTCCCGCCTCCTGCAGTGTTCCTGTACCCACTGCTCCCCACCTCATACAGTGTTCCTGTACCTTCTGCTCCCCATCTCCTAAAGTGATCCTGTACCCAGTGCTCCTCACCCCCTACAGTGTTCCTATACCCACTGCTCCCCACCTCCTACAGTATTTCCTGTAACAACTGCTCTCCACCTCCTACAGTGTTCCTGTGCCCACTGCCCCCACCTCTTAGTTTTCCTGACCCACTGCTCCCCATCTCTTAGTGTTCCTGTACCCACTGCTCCACATCTCCTAGTGTTCCTGTACCCACTGCTCCACACCCCACTGCAGTGTTCCTGTACCTACTGCATCCCACCTCCTACAGTATTCCTGTACCCACTGCTCCTCACCCCGTACGGTGTTCCTGTACTCACTGCACCCCACCCCCTACAGTGTTCCTGCACCCATTGCTCCCCGCCTCCTACAGTCTTCCGGTTCCCACTGCTCCCCACTTCCTCCAGTGTTCCTGAACTACTGCTCCCCACCTCCTATAGTGTTCCTGAACCACTGCTCCCCATCTCCTACAGTGTTTGTGTACCCACTGCTCCCCACCTCTCACCGTGTTCCTGAACCCACTGCTCCCCACCTCCTACAGTGTTCCTGAATCCACTGCTCCCCTCCTCCTACAGTGTTTCTGAACCACTGCTCTCCGTCTCTTGTAGTGTTCCTGTACCCACTGCTCTCCAGCCCCTGCAGCGCTCCCACCGTTCCCCACCCATAAGGCCCACCACATCCCTGCATGATGTCCATAAAATCCATTGCAAGAATTTGCCAGTCAGATGTCACAATGGGTATCCGTCAAGCAATAAGTAATCAGCGTACATTATTCTAACTCCTTTCTCACTGCTAGCTGTCCCTCCAAGCTGGTTGAGGCCAGTGAAATACATTTGAAGTACCGTCACATTTGCATTGTCGGAAACTCAGCAGCCAATATGCTCACAACCAGCCCACACAGACAGCAACATGGTCATGAACTGAACTTTGTGCAGAACTCTCTTTGAAGGAGTACCTTTGGTTTCTAGCAGCCTCCTGAAAAGCAGATTTAATCTTATCTGGAAATCAAAGCACACCCGACAGTGCGGAATGCCTTCACCTTTGCACTGGCTGCATCTGTTTTGATATTTGTGTTCATGTCCTGAGTTGGGATTTGGATCCCTCCATGTTTTGAATCAGGTGAGAGTGCTCCCTACGGAGTTGTACAGTCGAAAGGCAAGGAACCTCAAGCAGACTCCAGGACTTGTTGCTGACAGGAGGACTGTCCATGGGAATTCGCCCCTCAAATAGAAACAAATTGCTGCAGATGCTGCAAATCTGAAATAAAAACAGAAAATGCTGGAGAAACCCAGCAGATCTGGAAGTATCTGGAGAGAGAGAGAGAGACAGACGGACAGACAGAGAGAGTTAACATTTTGAGTCTGATATGACACGTTCTCTTCAGTTCTGAAGTAGCGTCATATCAGACTTGAAACACTGATGTTTTTTCTCGAAGGTTGAGAAGGTTCAAATGTCTGAAAGAGGAATAAGAGGAGGCCACACACCCCTTCAAGCCTATTCCGTCATTCAATAAGATATTGGCTGATCTGATTTTAACCTTAACTCTACGTTTCTGCCCATCCCCGATAAACTTTCATCCCCATGGTAACGAAGACTCTATCTCCCACAGCCTTAAAAAGGTTTAAAGATGCTGCATCTGCTGCCATTTGACGGGAAGGAATTACAAACATTCTCAATTTCTGTCTTAAATGGGTGACCACTAATCTTTAATTCTCCTACGAGGGGAAACATCCTTTCCACCTTCACCCAGTCAGATCCCCTCAGGATCTTTCACCTGTGAAGCTCTTCCCCAGAGAATATTTGGAGTTTGAGCCATTGAATACTTTTATGGTTCCTGGTTGACGGAGAGTCAAAGTGTATGAGGGCAGTCAGGAAAGGGGACTTGAGTCACCATTAAAGCTGGATCTTCCAGAATGGCTCAAAGGGCTGAATGGCCTGCTCCTGATTTCTATGTTAGGAGGAGTTCTTGAGGAAAGCTGAACAATGTTTGTTTCTGGAGGGAATTCCTGGTAAAGTACTGCGAGGTGAGTAAAGGCACAAATCAGGAGCATTAAATGGATGGATCCCTCTGTGATCCATTTTTGTTGGTTCATTCCTCCTTGTCTTCATCATGTGAGATGTTCCAGATAAATGGACAGCGCTGAAGTAAGGCCGTGTCTTTTTGTTTCAGTGATGTTGGTGGGTTTGTTACGTTACGCTCAGGTGATGGAGAGACACCAGAACTCCTTACTGAACACAGCAGCGTTGGTCACTTGCTGGATCTGTGCTGCAGGCCTCATCGTCGTGGGAAATTTCCAGGTAAAACATAAAGGAAACTGCTACCCTTCGAAATAAGTCTTGCCAACCCCTTTGTCTGTCTATTATTCTAAATAGGTGCTAACCTAGTCACATCAAATAACTATGTAACAACAGTGACTACACTTAAGGAGGCAACAGTAAGGAAGAATTGGTACCTTTTGCATCCCCAAGTGCTTTCAAAATGATGAGTTAATTTTCAAAGTGTAGTCTTTCTTGGAATGTAAGGGCCATGACAGCTCCTTTGTGCACAGCAGGATCCCCCACAAAGCAAAGCAGAAAGTGACAGGACAAATGATGTAAGCGAATTGTAGAAAGTGTATGGCGGTGAAAGAGGCCACTTAGCCCATCGTGTCTGCTTTGGCCAAGCAGCCTGATCCCACTCTCTGGCACTTGGTCTTTAGCCCTGCAGCTTACAGTAGATTAGATTCCCTACAGTGTGGGGACAGGCCCTTCGGCCCAACCAGTCCACCCAGACCCATTTCCCTCTAACTAATGCAATTAACACTGTGGGCAATTTAGCACGGCCAATTCTCCTGACCTGCACATCTTTGGACTGTGGGAGGAAACCAGAGCACCCGGAGGAAACCCATGCAGACACTGGGAGAATGTGCAAACTCCACACGGACAGTTGCTTGAGGCTAGAATCGAACCTGGGTCCCTGGTGCTGTGAGGCAGCAGTGCTAACCACTGAATCACCATGCCACCCAGTACTTGAGGCGCGGATACAGAGACCTTTTAGATACAATGAGGGTTTCTATCTCAAGTAGTTTCTCAGGTGGCAAGTTCCAGACCCGCTGGCTCAAACAGCTTTTTCTCATCTCCCTGTTAATTTTCCTATTAGTCACTTAAATACATGTCCCCTTAGTTGCTGGCCTCTCTTCCTAATGGAATAGGTTAAGGTTTCGTCTGCAAATTGGCACCTCTGACAGTTCAGCACTCCCTCAGTATGGCACTGGTGTCACACACTAAGAGTGCTGACTCTGAGAGACAGAAGACATTTTAAGACACTCTACAGTGCCCTGGGTGGTGAACGTCTCTTGATGATGAATAGATTTTTGTTCATTGTCCACCAAGGAAAGGCAATTGAAATTTAATGCAGTCAAGTATAAAACACTGCAGAACAAAGGGGCAAAATAAAGAACTCACATACTCCACAAGTGGTGTCACAACGGTTAAAAGGACCAAAATGCTGAACAGATTTACGCAAAAGCTGTCCAGTCCCCACACACATGGGTAACCAGAAAAGCCAGTAGGCTATTGAGCTACACATGGTAAAAGGAAGTAGGTAATGATCAAATTACATCGCACCCTGTCAGGTAGCACTTTCAATCATTCATCTAGTTTCAATCATTGAGACACAAGGGAGATAGATATTCAACCATGAGGCTAATCCTCATTGTCAGAAGGTCATAATCAGAAAAATAGGTCATTGGTAGGGGCAGTGATATGGGATGGAGGGGATTAATCATGATTCCTGAGGGTGATTGTCCCAGAGAAACAGTAGCTGCCCTCCAAGACTTACTGCTGGTGAACCTGTTCTGGTCCATCGCCCATGGCGTTGATTGGAATGAGCCCCATTCAGTTTCTGCCTAAATTGGCAGTCAAGGTCCACTCCCGTGTCAAAGGGAATCCATTACAAATGGCACCAGTCACAGTCTCCAGTAGAAGGACTGTGAATGTGACTGCCCTGTGCTGAAGTTATTACCATCTACTTTGGTTTAGGGAGCCAAGTTGGAGCATAGGGACTGACCAATGTGCAGAGCAGCTTCCAGTCTGAGTAATGGAGACAGAATGCCTGCAATTATTCAAAGAACACAAGTGTAAGCTGTAGTGGAGGATGTGTTAGTATTGTTCTGGAGGGATGAACTCAGATAGCCAAGTGGGTGTGGATATGGAGGGACATTGATCCTCAATGAGTAAATGAACTTGAGATAGAGACCAGCTGTAATCTAGCTGAATGATGCAACAAGCTCAAGAGACTGAATGGCCTACTCCTATTGCTCCTATATTGCTATGAATGGCTTCCATCTTCTATTGAGATGGTATGATTTTGTAAAATGAGTTAAACCTTCTGTTAGGGAAGCAGATAGAGAAATACTGGCCAGAAGTGCTCAGTGTTTACACCAGCTTTCTGGGCCAGAACATCACTCAGATGGGCAGACCGCCAGCTGTAAATCAGAGCATTGCTTTCAGCAGAACAACAGCCAGCCTCTGAACACCTCATTTAAACAATCTTTACTTACTGGCCAGCAACAAATCTGCACGGGAGGGGGTGGTTTTCCAATGTCACACTGGTAGCAGTATTAAAGGGCCCGTGCTCCTTCCTTGAGCCTGATTTCAGTCTCCATTTGCCAACTGACAGACAGGGGTGTAAGACCAGGGGGCACTGTACAAACAGTTTTTTTTAGATTCCCTACAGTGTGGAAACAGGCCCTTCGGCCCAACAAATCCACACCGACCCTCGAAAGAGTAACCCACCCAAACCCCTTTTCCCTCTAACTAATGCACCCTACGCTATGGGCAATTTAGCATGGCCAATTCACCTAACCCGCACATCTTTGGATTGTGGGAGGAAACCGGGGCACCTGGAGGAAACACATGCAGACATGGGGAGAACGTGCAAACTCCACACTGACAGTCACCTGAGGAATTGAACCTGGGCCCCTGGTGCTGTGAGGCAGCAATGCTAACCACTGAGCGACTGTGCCGCCCAAGTTGCAATCTCTTGTTACTCAGGAGGTATTTGTAAATCAAATAGCAAGATATGTTTGCACGTCCACCATGAGCCTCAAAGGAAGCTTCTCATCCAGATCAAGAATCAAGAATTCCTCCAGTGTGGAAACAGGCCCTTCGCCCCAACAAGTCCACATTGACCCTGTGAAGAGTATCCCATCCAGACCCATTCCCCAAACCTATTACTCTACATTTACCCTGACTAATGCGCTTGAGCTACACATCCCTGAACACTATGGACAACTTAGCATGGCCAATTCACATAACCTACACATCCCTGAACACTATGGACAACTTAGCATGGCCAATTCACCTAACCTACACATCCCTGAACACTATGGACAACTTAGCATAGCCAATCCACCTAACCTACACATCCCTGAACACAATGGACAACTTAGCATGGCCAATTCACTTAACCTACACATCCCTGAACACTATGGGCAATTTAGTTTGGCCAATCCACCCTAACCTACACATCTTTGGATGTGGGAGGAAACTGGAGCACCTGGAGGAAACCCACGCAGACACAGGGAGAACGTGCAAACTCCACACAGTCGCCCGAGGCTGGAATCGAACCTGAATCTCTGGCGCTGTGAGGCAGCAGTACTAACCGCTGAGCCACCATGTCGCCCCCACAGTAAGCAAATGTGTGTCTCTATGTAGGTAACAGCAGCAGAAGAGTTATGGAAGTAGGAAAAGGGCCATTTGTTCTCTCAGATCTGTCCTATCTATAGACTGTACTCCAAATCTTTATCACTTACCTGCTCAGCCCGGTTAACTCCCTGATATAGATCCTCTCCCTTCTAATTCTGAGTCCATAAATCCACTTTGTGTCAATGACCAAATGTTAGCTCAACTCCTAGAGTTGTAGATCCGTACAAAATGGGTTTCCAGTGTTAGCCAGCTGTTTTGACACCTTCTCCCAGTGGCACGGGCAGTATCAACTTCAACACTAAAATGGGAAAAAGATTGTGCAAAGATCTTGTCAGGGTAGAGTTGTAGAGCCATCACATAAGATCAGGCCATTCAGCCTATCAATATGGGGTGGGATTGCTTGCACAGTGGTTTTTGGCAAGGAACCATATAATCGTCTGTCCATTTCATATACAAGCCTTCAACTTTCTCTCTTTCCCAGAACTGGCGTCAGATGATGTGTTGCATTTCCCAATCACTTCCTCCAACCTCCTTATTTACTGCAGTGAGAGAAACTAGTTCTAGAGAAATGAGATTACAGGCAGTGCCTCCACAGATGTTAAAATGTGGTGCTGTTACTAATCAAACTGCAATGTTTGACAGACTTGGAAATGTTTTTCCCTTATTACGGAAAGTTCTCCTTTTAGTTGAACAGCTCAGCTAAGTACAAAAACATTGATTATCTTTCACAGATGGTGCTATGGCCTCAAGACACATTGTTAACTTCAAATATGAAATTTGTCTTGATGCATGTGTTAACTTAATGTTTAATGTTTTGAAAATAACCTAAAGTTTATGAATCAGAAAGATATTTTACTGTGGATTAGATTCCTGTGAATTTGATAACAGAGTTTATCACTATCCTTTGAGAAAGTGGCTCAATTTAATATTTTACAGGTTTTACTGTTTGTGTGGTTAGTCGTCACTGAGATTCTGAGGTTAATTTCGAAGTTAACTCTGTGCCTGGATTGCTTCCACAACATTAAACCTTCTCTTTAAACGTACCTTACTGTTTTTCATGAATATCTGATCTTCAGATGGAACAAACCTGGGTCAGGAACTTAAGGCAGTGTTCTCTTTAAAGCAACTGTTTCAGACCAATGCCTTTTTCTTTATAATTCAACATATTAATTATCTCACTGGAATGACAGCACGGAAATGGGTCATTTGGCTCAATGGGTCCCTGCCAATTGTAATGCTTTCCCAGGAGTCTTTGCCAGGTCACTTCATCAAGACATCCTTATATTTTGTCTGTCTCATATACTTCGCTAGCTTCCTCTTAAATGCATCAACACTATTTACCTTGACTAGAATAAAAAGATGACATAGTGGTAATGTTACTGGACTAGTAATCCAGAGGTAGGGCACAAAATAATTATATTCATTTTATTTTTCGAGGGCTTCTCTTGAGATTTGCTCAAGGGCCATGTTTTAATTTTGGGAAGCTACCTTTTTATTCTCACAACTTCCTTTATTGGATGTCATAGCCTGCTCTGGAGGGTTGCTTGGCCCAGTTGGCTGGATGGTTGCTTTACAATGCAGCATGATGCCAACAGCCTGGGCACAATTCCCATGAGGTAACCATGGCAAGGGCTGAGCTAACTTTTCAACCTCAGCCCTTGCCTGAGGCATGGTGACCCTCAAGTGAAACCACCACCAGTCATCTCTCTCCAGTGAGAGCACAATCCACGGGGACTAGGGCACCTGTACCTTTCAGGAACATCCTGTGTTTGTGTTGACGTATGGGTAGTCTGACTCGCACAGAAGCAGAATTGGAATAATTCATCAATATCCTCAAAAATTCATTAAATTTAAACCCACAGCACTCGAGGAAGGCATTGTTTTCCAAGAAACCACAGTATTTAAAATTTGCACAAGACAATGGGCACAGTTTAGCAACAAAAATTATTTTTTCAAAATAACTGACACACACTTATGCACACTAGTATCTGTTTTACACATTCAGCTTCACTCAAGCCTCATGCAAACTACCAGATGAAAACCTTAAAAGTTTTATTTCCCAAGCTATGGGTGTTTTCCCCTAACTAAAAAAAAAACTACACAATATCCAGAATCTTCTAAACTGAAAGCCTAATGCACAATTGTTCCCAGACTGTGGTTTTAAAAATAAACCACCATAGCTACATAAATATGATGTTAATCATTAAACCCCTTCAGATACACAGACCAAAATTTTAGATTTAGTTTTTTTTTAGATTTAGACTTTATTGTTATGTGCACTCAAGTACTAAAATACAGGAGAACAGTGGAAAGCTTTCAATGCTGTGACACACAGCGCCATCTTAGGTATAAGTACCTAGGTACAAAAACTTAAGAACTAGCCAGCAGCTCAAATCCAAACTCAAATTAAGTGAACTTACTATATATATAATTATAATACATATATTGTATATTGTATATAAATAACCTATCTCACCTATGACCTATTGTTGGGCCGAAAGGCCTGTTTTCTTACTGTAGGGATTCTATGATCACAGTAACCAGTTCTACATTCTAAACTCTCACTGGCTAAAGAAATTTCCCCTCAATTCCTTATTGTATTCATTGATGGCCATCCTATATTCCTAACATTATTGTGTCAGTTTGAGGGTCTTTTACTTTTTTGTTCCTTAATGCTGTTGATAAGGATGTTCTGACTAACATAGGACAGTTGAGCAGCAAAAACAACTGCATGACCTGAATAGATTCTGAAATCCCTTTGTCTAAGAAAATCAGGAACACAAAAGACCAGTGCTTCAACAAGCCGATGTGAACAGCTAGAAACACATCCTCAATTTTTTTTTATTCCTTAAGGGAGATAGTCACTCCACTGATGAAAATCTGAACAGAATTTTTAAAAAGTGATATTTCTCCCTTACTTGTATTGGAGATTGAAACCTTTGATCTTGACCCCTGGTCATAATGCTATTAGAATCCCTACAGTGTGGAAGCAGGGCATTCAACAATAAAGTCCACACCAACCTTTCGAAGTGTATCCCACCCAGACCCACTCCCTTACCTTATCCCTGTATTTCCCCTAGCTTGCCCACCTAGCCTGTATGTCCCTGGACTCTATGGGCAATTTAGCATGGCCAATCCACCTCATCTGCACACCTTAGGACAGTGGGAGGAGACAAGAGCTCCTGGAGGAAGCCCATGCAGACACAGGGAGAATATACAAACTCCAAACAGACAGTTGCCTGAGGATGGAATCAAACCCAGGTCCCTGGCGCTGTGAGGCGGCAGTGCTGACCACTGAGCCACTGCGTGCCTTTTAATACCTTTTTTCTGTTTGTTCTTGGGATGCTTCAACCCCGACTTCATTTCCCAATCTTTGTTGCTCTGAGCAGTGCTTCTTTATGCTGATGGTGCTGCCAGTCAGTAGTGAATGAATCCCACTTGGTATGTGATATCACTTTAAAAGAGAACGTCCTAAGGATCAAGGAGCCAGGTTGTAGGATATATGACTGATGTGTTTTATGATCTATATGTTAGCTTATGTACTCTCAGAAATAAGAAGGGATTGATGATCTTGATGGGATTGCACTATAGGCCCCCTGATAGTCAGAGGGCAATTGAGGAGCAAATATGTAGAGAGATTTCAGATTATGTGTAAGAATAATAGGGTTCCAATAGGAGGAGATTTTAACATTAACATAGACTGGGACTGCCATCGTGTTAAGAGCTTGGATGGTGAGGGATTTGTTCAGTGTGTTCAAAAAAAAACTTATTTTATCAATATGTAGATGAACCTACTAGAGAAGGAGCAGAAATTGACCTTCTGTTGGGAAATAAGGCAGGGCAAATTAGTGGGGATGCACTTTAGGACTAGTGATCATAATTCTATTTGTTTTAAAATAGTTATTGAAAGGTATAGGCCTTGTATAAAAGTTAAAGTTCTCAGTTGGAGTAAATCAAATGAGACAGGACGATCCTTAAATTTTCCTTTTTGTTCTTTCTTCCTTTCCCTTCAGTGAAGCACATTGGTTTACTCGTCTGAATTGAGTCTGTATAAGACCATAATACATAGGAGCGGACGTAAGGCCATTCGGCCCATCGAGTCCACTCCGCCAATAATGGCTGATGGGCATTTCAACTCCACTTACCCGCATTCTCCCCGTAGCCCTTAATTCCTTGTGACATCAAGAATTTATCAATTTCTGCCTTGAAGACATTTAGCGTCCCAGCCTGCACTGCACTCTGTGGCAATGAATTCCACAGGCCCACCACTCTCTGGCTGAAGAAATGTCTCCGCATTTCTGTTCTGAATTTACCCCCTCTAATTCTAAGGCTGTGTCCACGGGTCCTAGTCTCCTCGCCTAACGGAAACAATTTCCTAGCGTCCACCCTCTCCAAGCCATGTATTATCTTGTAAGTTTCTATTAGATCGCCCCTTAATCTTCTAAACTCCAATGAATACAATCCCAGGATCCTCAGCCGTTCCTCATATGTTAGACCTACCATTCCAGGGATCATCCATGTGAATCTCTGTGAGACACTGTTGCTTTTTGTAATCTGGAACAGCCGGGGAAAATGCTAAGTCTTACTGATGGTTCTACCACTCAGGCTTTATCAATAAGCTAAGCTATGTAGCCAGTAGTCAGCTCTGGAGTCCTCACACCACTATTCCAGCTGTCAGATCTCTGTGTCTGTTAAGGAAGATTAACCCGATGACAGTAACACACCAGTTTCAGAAGGTCTCTGTCCCATATGAAGAGGAGGTGAGGGTGTTGGACGGGGGGCAAACAAAGTTAAAAATCACACAACACCAGATTATGGTCCAACAGGTTTATTTGGAAGCACTAGCTTTCGGAGCGCTGCTCCTTCGTCTGGTAGCTGATAAAGGAGCAGCACTCCGAAAGCTAGTGCTTCCAAATAAACCTGTTGGACTATAACCTGGTGTTGTGTGACTTTTAACTTTGTGTGCCCCACAGGCATTTTAACCTGATGCCCCAGTGATGTAACCAGGCCAATGCATTATCATGTAACAGGCCATTGACTGCAACACCAACCCTCTAAAGCACAATAATCCGCTCATCAAAGTAGAATTTCTGAAGTTTTAGGTTGCGATTAGATGGCAGAATCCTGGAGAAAGGGAAATTGCGCTCTGAAATGTACAGGGCACAAAGATATACATGCAATGTTTAAATGAAAATGGATTTGAGAATGATCAGATTAGCCATGAACTCAATGAATAGAGCTGCAGACTTGATGGGCTAACTGACCTCCTTCTGCTCCTCCATCTTATGGTTGAACACAGCCTTAAAATAATATGAGATAACGATGGTGATGACAAGACAAAAGAATGGACTGGGGAACAGATGGGCCCTGGAAATTAATTTAAAAACCTTTTGGTTCTAATTTTATTATAACCTTTGTGGTCAAAGTTATATGGGGGCCGGGGGCAGGGGGGGCGGTTGGAGGGGGATAGTGATGTGAGGTAATGTCGCTAGTCGTTCAGAGGCCAGTGCTCTGGGGGATAGGTTCAGATTCTACCAGAGTTGGTGGAATTGACATTCATTGAATAAAATTGTAATCTAGTGCAGAAATTTATAAACGAGCAGTTGTCACCAACCCTGTAGCCCTGAATAGCAGAAAAGTTGATTGGAACCAACAGGCCAAGAATTAGATGCCCCCCACCCCCAGCCCAGGGCTGTATTTTTCTGCTGATGAGCAGATTTCCTTCCCTAAGGGGCATCAGTGAACCAGGTGACTTCCTCCAAAAACCAATATGGTCGCCATTTAGGCAAGTTTTTCATTAATTCAGATCCCACCATCTGCCATGGTGGGACTTAAGTCCATGTCCCCAGAACATGAGTTAGGCTCTCTGGATTACGGGTCCACTGCCCCCGCTTCATTATTTATTATTACTTATTGACATATGGTGGGTGGATATCAAAATCAATGTATCTATTTGGAGGTAAGCTCAGTGTGGTTTGGACGGTAGTGAGCTGGTCACTTATCATCATTTATGTGCCTTTCCACCGAAGGCGAACTGAGCATGGGACTCCTAACACCTAGCCCACAGTCTCATGGTCACTTTTATTGACTTCTGTAAAAACCCATCTGGTTGACTAATGTCCTTTAGGGAGGGAATCTGCCATCCTTACTTGGTCTGACCTACATATGAGTCCATACCTATTGCAGTGCCGTTAACTCTTAACCGCCTTAAGAGCCAACCACTTTGCTGTGGGTCTAGCTCTCCCTTTCACAGGCATTGCCCCTTTAATGCAATAGTAGTTTTGCAACAGAAAATTTACTTAATTCCAGAAATTCTGTAAACATCTGTGGGCCAGGCCTCTGCCTTTTACAAATCCCAGCGATCTGAACGCACAGGGATTCCTTTCAAGAGCTGGGCTCTAAGACAAGGTGGGCACAAGCGTTAAAGGTGACGGCAGTCAGCAGTGAAAGGGCAGTTTGTGATTTGTGATTCCAATTGGAGGTGAGTGTGTTGGCACATTCAGCCTGGAGCCTTTCCAAGCTGTCAGTCTGTGGTGAGTGGGCCCACTGAGCTGTTTGATGGCACACTGTAATCCCCTATACAGGCAAATAAAGGTTTGGTTGTGACTGTTTGATTTGGCACAGTCGCTGCATAGTGGATAATTCTGCCTCTGGTAAGGTCAGTTCTCATAAGCTACATAATGTTCAGCTCGCTCAGTCTATAAATAGAACAGCGGTGGAACAACAGGTGTCAACAGTGAGCCCATCGACAAAGGGGATATTTGCAGTGAATTGGACCCAAATTGTAGTCTTATCTACTCTGAGCCAGGAATTGTTTCCAATGTTTTGAGTGATCCAGTCTGCCTGAGGCTCAGAGAACAATGCTGGGATTGTGCACTTCTGTATTGCCTGACTCACAAAAAAAAATCTTTCTCCTGACCCACGTTAGGGGAATGTTTACAGTGATTTGTTCTGAATAGCCAAATTGGCCTGGGATCCTAAACAACAGCTCCATTCCCTTTTTACCGCAGTGACACCAACCCATACCTCAGATATATCCAGAGCAAACTCTTACAGCCACCCCAAACCCAGTGGGAGTATAATTTGTGTTCTACCTTATAACTATAGAATGATGAATATCGTATCTATTTTGCAGATCTTGTGAATACTGAATGTAGAAGCAGGAGCATGCCATTTGGCCCTTAAAGCCTGTTCTGCCATTCAGTATGGTCATGGCACACTATCCAACGCAGTACCTTGTTCTTGCTTTCTTCCTACATACTTTGATCCCTTAAGTCTTATATCTACTTTTGTATAACATATCCACACACTTATATTCATATCTTTCTTGCAAGTCTTCAATTATTGGCCTCAACGATTTCCTGTGGCAGAGGGTTCCACAGGCTCACCACTGTCTGGGTGAAGACGTTCACTGTCTGGGTGAGGAGTCAACTCCATGCAGTGAGATATAACTTACGCTGGTGCTTCCCCGACAGTGAACTCCATTTCAAGGCTCTCAGTGAAAGTGGGGTGGAGTGGGATTGGGAGGGGGCAGGTGGAAGTGGCCTTTGCTGCCTTGGAACTTGCTATCCCAAGGTTTCAGCCTGTGACCCCACTTGGGTTTCCAAGCCCACTTCAGGAAGCCAAGTTCGACGCAAATGCCCATGGAGTTTAGCCACAATGTTGACTCAACTCACCTGGCACTTTGCACACATAAACTATAAGATTAAACCAATACCTCGATCATTTCATGTAAGGTCCTGTTTTATGATAATACAGATTAGATTAGATTCCATACAGTTATGGAAACAGGCCCTTCAGCCCAACAAGTCCATACTGACCCTCCGAAGGATAACCCATCCAGACCCATTCCCCACATTTACCCCTGACTAATGCACCTAACACTGTGGGCAATTTAGCATGGCCAATCCAGCTTTGGATTGTGGGAGGAAACCAGAGCACCCGGAGGAAACCCACACAAGCTCCACACAGACAGTTGCCCGAGGCTGGAATCGAACCTAGGACCCTGGCACTGTGAGGCAGCAGTGCTAACCACTGAGCCACTGTGCTGCCTCTGATTGTGGCCAGGCATTACACAAGTGCACAATCCTAGCATTGTTCTCTGGTCCTCAGGGAGGCTGGATCACTCAAAACATTGGAAGCAATTCATGGCACAGAGTAGATAAGTCTACAATTTAGGTCCAATTCACCGCAAACGTCCCAGTCTGAATGTAGACCAGAAACAGAAATAGCTGGAGAAACTCAACAGCTCAGGCAGCATCTGTGGAGAGAAATCAAAGTTAACATTTTGGGTCCAGTGACCCTTGTTCGGAGTAGTAGCTAGGAATGTAGTTGCTTTCAGTTCTGAGCAAGGGTCACCAGATTCAAAACATTGACTCTGCTTTCTCTTCACAGATGCCACCAAACCTATGGAGTTTCTTTAGCAATTTCTGTTTCTGTTGCAGATTCCCAGCATTTGCAGTTCTTTGTTTTAATTTTGGGAAATGTAGAATTTGATCCCGAGGAATCGTAAGTGGCCTTCTATCAGAATGTAACTTGATTTTCTGGACCTTAAAGGGATGAAATAGAAGTTTCTATAATAGGGCTGGATGATGCCATCATTGACAATCGTCATGGAGCCTTCCATTGAATAGTAATTGCAGAAGGTGCTGTAACATGTCAGCACAGGATCTGCTTGTTTATTTGAACCATGTCAGCCAGAACATGATAACATCCACAATAAAATTGGAAATTCCACCCCTCCTCCTTTTTTATCAGACCAGAGATTTCACACCCTTTCCTGCCTGTTGCTTAAACATTCCCATATCTGTGCCATCCTTTATATACCTCCAGGGAGGCTCTGTCTGATCGGCCTTTCGGAATTATTAATTTCAATTCATGCCTTCAATGGCACCTCTGTGTTGGAGTGGCCCTCGATGTCTCCTTCTTGCCTCAGCAGCAACTGTCTCTCCAAGATGCCTGAGCTGCTAGTCCTGTGATTGGGTCACCAGAGTCCAGAGACTCCATCCCCTATCTTTAATTGGACAGTGAGCATGGGAGCAGCCAATTAGGAGGCTTTCTCTGTGAAAATGTCTGCCATTGTCTGGCTTCTGGCAAGGTGGGTACTGGCCCCGATGCCATTAGTCCCAAAGCCCAAATGCCCATTTGTTGCCCCAAAGACTTGCAGTCTTCAGCGGGAATATAGGATGTCGCCCTCCAAATCATTGATAAAATTTGCTGATGATTTGTCCTTCCATCCCACAATCCCCCAGTGCTTGAAAGCTGAGTTTTCTGTCTCTACACTTGACTCTAACCACATTGCATCCTACGTCTCTGAAACTGGAAATGGAACTGTATTGTAGGTCTAGCTTTCTCAGCCATGAGTAACACTGACAGACTTCCTCATTCCGTGTATAAACACAAGTCCAACCAACACAAATATGGGTCAAAATTCTAGAATACCCTCCCTGACACCATATGGGAGGGGGAGGAGAGTAGCTAGACCAGATGGATTGCAGCGGTTCAAGAAGGCAGCTCACCACCCTTCTAAAGGGCAACTAGGGATAGACAGTATATTCCAACACAGTCCCATGAAAGAATTGTTTAAAAAAAAACACGGAAAATAGAAAACAAAATTCTTCAAATGCTTTTGAAAGGAATAGTGTAGGATGTCAGTTTAGAGTTTAGAATGTCAGCCCTTCTTTGTGCCTTTTTGCCTCCTGGATACTAACTAATTCACTATAAACATAAATATTAAGCTTGTTTCACCCACCCATAGGCCCTTTAAAAGGTAGGTTCATTTAAAACTGAAGCAGGCTGAGTAATGCAGAAAGTTCAGATCCTGGGCCAATCTTTGTTTTAAAATTAATTTAAATACAGCACAGATGACAGCATGGAGTATGGCAAATGTACAAAAGCTATGTCATTGCTCAGGAGCTTTCAAACTGTCAGTAAATTCAAGAACAAAGAAAATTACAGCACAGGAACGGGCCCTTCTGCCCTTCAAGCCTGCGCCAATCCAGATTCTCTATCTAAACCTGTCACCCATTTCTTAAGGGTCTGTATCCCTCTGCTCCCTGCCCATTCATGTATCTGTCTAGATACATCTTAAATGATGCTATCGTGCCCATCTCTACCACTTCCGTTGGCAACACATTCCAGGCATTCACCACCCTCTGTGTGAAGAACTTTCGATGCATATCTCCCCTAAACTTTTCCCCTCTCACCTTGAACTCATGACCCCTAGTAATCGAGTCCACACTCTGGGAAAAAGCTTCATGCTATCCACCCTGTCTATAACCTCTCATGATTTTGTAGGCCTCAATCAGGTCCCTCCTCAACCTCCGGCTTCCTAGTGAAAATCGTCTTCCTAATGAAAATCATCTTAATCTATTCAACCTTTCTTCATAGCTAGCGCCCATCTATACCAGGTAACATCCTGGTGAACCTCCTCTGTACCCACTCCAAAGCATCCACATCCTTTTGGTAATGTGGTGACCAGAACTGTACGCAGTATTCCAAATGTGGCCAAACCAAAGTCTTGTACAACTGTAACATGACCTGCCAGCTCTTGTACTCAATATTTTCTGTCAAAGATATACTCCGCCTAAAGATTTCAGAGTTTAATTCCACTGCTCTGACTAAACACAGTCTATACCCTCCCTATAAAACAGCCCCACTCTACACCGTCCCTATAAAACAAGCCCACTTTATACCATCCCTATAAAGCAGCTCTACACCGTCCCTATAAAGCAAGCCCACTCTGCACCGTTCCTATAAAGCAAGCCCACTCTACACCATTCCTATAAAGCAAGCCCACTCTACACCGTCCCTAATTCCTATAAAGCAAGCCCACTCTACACCGTCCCTATAAAGCAAGCCCACTCTACACCGTCCCTATAAAGCAAGCCCACTCTACACCATTCCTATAAAGCAAGCCCACTCTACACCGTCCCTATAAAGCAAGCCCACTCTACACCGTCCCTACAAAGCAAGCCCACTCTGCACCGTCCCTATAAAGCAAGCCCACTCTGCACCGTCCCTACAAAGCAAGCCCACTCTGCACTATCCCTATACCCTCTGTACAGGGCAAGATATTTTGAACATTCCATTAATATTAAAGAATGTGGTGGAGGAATTAAGTCATCACTGGGGTGGCACTGCTGCCTCACAGCGCCAGGGACCTGGATATAATTCCAGCCTTGGGCGACTGTCTGGGTAGAGTTCTCCCCGTGTCTGCATAGTTTTCTTCTGGCTGCTCTAGTTTCTTCCTATGGTCCAAAAATGTGCAGGTTAGGTGGAGCAGGCTCAATGGACTATATGCTCATCTCAAGTTCCTCTTTCTTTAATCCTCATGCTTTGTAGAGGCAGGATATTACACAGATATTACACATGCTAAATTGTCCATCGTGTCCAGGGATGAATAGGCTGGGTGGATTAACCATGGGAAGTGCAGGATTACAGGGATAGGGTGGTGAGTCTGGAGGCAATGCTCTTCGAAAAGGTGTGAACTCAATGGGCTGAATGGCCTGCTTCCATACTGCAGGGATTCTACCCATCACTAAAGAAGTGGTCAGAGACAAACTAATGAGGCTAAAGGCAGAGAAGACCCCTGATGCTAATAGTTTGCTTCCTCGGATCCTAAAAGAGGTGGTGGATGTATTGGTTGTAATTTTCCAAAAATCCTTGGATTCTGGAAAATCCAGAATCTCTGGAGAGGATTGGAAAATTGCCAGTGTGACACCTCAATTCAAAAAAGAAGGAAGACAAAAGATGGGTAACTGTAAGCTGATTAGTCTCACATCTATTGTTGGAAATGTATTGGAATAAATTATTAAGAAAATAACAGCAGAACAATTGGGAAACCATGATCTAATAAAGCAGTCAGTGTGACTTCATGAAAGGGAAATTGGGTATATTTGAGAATGATCCATTTCCATCTATAATCAAAATACAGCTTCCCTGCCTGTGCAGTATTTTTTTACGATGGCTTTTCTTTTGAGCTTGCTCCTCAGACAGCAGGTGAAGATATTGTCGATACTATTTATAGTTCAGCTTGATCTGTTCAAAAGTGTAAAGTGGTGCGGATGCTGAAAATCTGGAATCAAAACAGACAAATGCTTGAGATTCTCAGCAGGTCAGGCAGCGTCTATACAGAGAGAAAGAGTTAATGTTTCAGCTGTCAAATGGCAATGGTCAGCAACCAGAAATATTAACTCTAGCAGGACTCTAGATCTTGAATTAACCAAATACCGTCTCAACAGACCAGTTAATCATCATCAGCAAAGTGATGCAAAGAGGAATCAACAGCGCTAGTGAGTGGCACTTGTGAAGAAGTGACCTGCTCATCAATGTGCACTGTGAGTTCCGCCACGGCCACTCAGCTCCTGACTCTCTCACGTTCTTGGTTCAGACACGAACAAAACAGCTGAATTCCAAAGGTGAGGTGTGAGAGACTTCCCTTGACATCAAGGCCGCACCTAACCGAGTGTGGCATCAGGGAACCTGAGTGAAACGGAAGTCAATGGGAATGTGGGGAAAACCTCTCCACTGATCTGAGTCATACTTGGCACAAAGCAAGGTCTTAGTTGTTGGAGGTCAGTCATCTCAGCTCCAGGACATCTTTTCAGGAGATCCTCAGGATAGTGTCCGAGGCCCAAACATCGTCAGCTTCTTCGTCAATGACCTTACCCTCCCAACCTCCCAGTCACCGAATCAGGAGCAGGGATGTTTGCTGATGATTGCATGAAGTTTAGCACCATTCATGGTACCTCAGCTCCCGAAGCAGTCCATGCCCAAATGCCTGGTTAACATTCGGGCTTTGGCTGAGAAATGGGAAGTAACATTCCCACCACATATTACCAGGCAATGACCATCTCCACAACAACAGAGAATCTAACCATCGCCCCTTGATACTGAAATATTTTACTATTGCTGAATCCTACACCATCAATATCTTAGCAGTTACTATTGACAAACATATAATTGAACCAGCCATATAAATACTGTAGGTACCAAAGAAGATCAGAGGCTGGGAATTCTGTGATATATCCTGCCTCTACAAAACATAAGGATTTAAGAAAGAGGAATTCGAGATGAGCATATAGTCTATTGAGCCTGCTCCACCATTCAATATAATCATCGCAGATCTTAGACTTCACCTTAGTGGGCGGCACGGTGGCACAGTGGTTATCACTGCTGCCTCACAGCGCCAGAGACCCAGGTTCAATTCCCGCCTCAGGCGACTGACTGTGTGGAGTTTGCACGTTCTCCCCGTGTCTGCGTGGGTTTCCTCCGGGTGCTCCGGTTTCCTCCCACAGTCCAAAGATGTGCAGGTCAGGTGAATTGGCCATGCTAAATTGCCCGTAGTGTTAGGTAAGGGGTAAATGTAGGGGTATGGGTGGGTTGCGCTTCGGCGGGTCGGTGTGGACTTGTTGGGCCGAAGGGCTTGTTTCCACACTGTAACGTAATCTAATCTAATCCACTTTCCCACCCACCTCCCCTGTCCCTCTGTCTGTCTCATCCTTCATCCACAACCCTCAGGGTAGGGCATTCTAAAGATTCCCAATCCTGTGAGTGAAGAAATATCTCCTCCAGCTTAGTCCAAAATGATCAGCCCCTTATCCTGAGAGTGTACCTCCATGTTTGAGATTCCTCTACTACAGGAAGTGATGTCACAGTGCTCACCCGGTTAAGCATTCATAATTTTGAATGTTTCTTTGAGATCACCTGTCATTCTTTTAAAACCCAGAGAGTATCGATCCAATTTACTCAGCCTCCTATCATAGGGTAACCTGCTCATCCCAGGGCCCAGTCAAGTGAACCTTGACTGTACCTTCCTTAAATATAGAGACTGAGATTCCACCCATTCTTCAGGGTGTGATGTTACCAAAGTCCCACATAATTGTAGCAATTGAAACCTTAGGAGTGGCATGGGGTTAGCACTGCTCCCTCAAAGCACCAGGGATCCAGGTTCGATTCCAGCCTTTGGGTGGCTGTCTGTGTGGAGTTTGCACATTCACCCGCATCTGCATGGGTTTCCTCCAGGTGCTCCGGTTTCCTCCCACAGTCTAAAGATATGCAGGTCAGGTGGCCAAGCTAAATTGCCCATAGTGTCAAAAGATATTCAGGCTAAGTAGGTTATCCATAGTAAATGCAAGGTTACAGGTCTGCGTGGATTGTTCCCTGGAGGGTCGGTGTACACCTGACAGGCCGAATGGTCTCTTATCTGCACTATTGGGCTACTATGCTTCCATCCATAAAGTACAAGTCAGGAGTGCGATGGAATGCTCTCCACTTGTCTGGATAAGACCAGTTCCAACAACACTTGAGAAGCTTGACACCAATCAGGTCAAAGCAACCCGCTTGATTTGCAGCTATCCATCATCTTCAATATTCAGTTGCCCCACACTGATGTGTACAAGCTGCCTCATGTTGCGATGCCAACTGCTGGTGGTTGGGGTAAAATGCTGTGATCAATTGTCTCTTCCTTCCTGTGTCTGAGAGCCTATCTACTTAGCCCCAGTAGAGGATAACCCAGTATTAATTCTTAGCAAGAAGAGGCACTTGTCTTACAAAGCAAGATGTAATTTACTGCACAATAGCAATAGTTTAAATACAACTTGTATTGACTTGTTTGGCATAATTACTCAGACTGTCAGGAGCCAGAGAAGACCCATCTGTCTCTATCGACACCTTGAACTACTGTCTCTCCTCCACCCAGAGACTGTAACATCATCAGATTGGGTGGAGCTAAATTCAGCTTCTATATTAACCCCTTCAGAACCATTACCTTATACAACACCTTCTGGAAGAAGTACATTCATGGCTTCATAGGCAGCACCTTCCAAATCTGTGACCTCTACCATCTAGAAGAACAAAGCAGCACAGGCATGGGCCCACTGCCTACTGCAGTTTCCTCTCGAGGTCACAGTTCATCCTGATTTGCAACTATATCGCCATTTATTTATTGTCAATGGGTCAACATCCTCAAAGAGTCATCTGAACACCACTGTGGGTGTTCCTACTGTCCACGAACTGCTGGGCATCAGAATGGAGGCTCACCACCAATGGTTAAAGGTCAATTAGGAAGAGGCACTTAGTGGTGGTCTAGTCAGTGCCTCTCACACCCTGGGAATAAAGAAAGGAAAATTCTTGAAAGTGAACATCAGCCTAAGTGCAAGATGAAAGTTGGTAGACGAAACAAAGGGATTAGCGTCTGGACTGATTCACATCTGCTGCCTCAATATTACACAGCAGGGCGCCTGAAAAGAAACCTCGGAACTATTTTCTGTCTGGCTTATCTCTGAGATCAAAAGATCAAGCTGAAAGACAGAAGTGGCCTTTTTATTGGTCACAGTTCAAAGATTTTGGAAGTGACTGCTCCCAGTGTCCAGGCTGAGGATTGAAGATAGCCCCCTAAAAATAATTACACTCTTATGAGGTGTTTTTGACTGAATGAATTATTATCATTAAATATTCTCCACAGCATATGGAAATGTTTTTGCTGGTAACTATTGAGACCGGTGCACTGACTACTCTTCGATTGTGATTTTCAGGATTTCGCATTAACTCATTAAGCGCCAGTGCAGCGATTGTAATGCAGGGAGCTCACAGTCTGAACACAGATCTAAACAAATCTCAGTCTTAAAACATTACCCCATTCTCCACTCCCTTTGACTCCCGACCACCCACATGCATGTACACACACATACATACTTTGATGTTAATACCCTCGTTGTGTTTCTAAAAAGCTTTATCACTATCTTATGAAGGACTTCAGGGCTCAATTTTCAGCTGACCTTGTGGCATTATTCTGAAAGACACATGCTGATAATTCTAGCCCAGGAAGTTGTTGTGAAATGGCTGAGCCAATGAAAAGGGCTGAGTATGCTCAGCAGGTCAGTAAGTGTGTCTGTCAGGAGAATGACCGAATCTTACAGCGCCAAAGAGGATGCCGTTCAGTCTATTGTGTCTGTACTGCCCCTTTAGAAGAGCTATTAGTCAGTCTTGCTTCTTTGCCATGGATCTGGCGATAGAAACGCTGTCCCTGTGTCCATCAAAGCCAACAGGTTTTCTCTGCTACACTCAGAAAGATGCCCCCCCCCATTCTTCCATCCTGACCTATCGTCTATCTCCAATGTTAGGTTACTAACTCTGATTGGTTGTCACCAGGAAGTTCCATTATGTACCTTCCTGCCTCTCAGCACCCAGCTCCCACATTCCAGCCACAAGTAAAATACTGCTCAGAAGATCGTCAACCCATCATCACTGAGATGGCTGTCTGAAGGAATTAAGTGCCACTCTGAGGTCTTTTCCCTGAACATGCTTCAGTTTCAAAGATTGGGCCATACTCTAAGGTCACCTGCTCCAGATCCGAACCTCTCACTGTGTTTCTGCTCCTGTCTCCATTGTTTCTTCTGGCACTGACCTGAAACCTGTGCCCTCCCAGTCCCGATCCTGGCATCTGTGGGAACGGTTTTTCTCTCTCTCTACTCCACTGAGCCTCTACATGGTCTGGAACATTTTGACGAAAGCAACTCTCGGCCTTGTCTTCTTTAAGCCCCAGCTTCTCCGAAATCTTGGGTGTGCCAATTGGAAAGGCTGGAAGTTCTTAACAATTCTCCACTGTCTTATCAACAGGTATTTTTTCCATGTCTGGAATGTTTCTGACGAACACGAACATTCAAAGAAAGTTTTTGGAAAGATATGTTTAATGCTTCTATTTGGTTTATCTTGGGGTGCCCAAGGCCTTATACTAATAATTGATTATTAATCTTGAGAAGGTACAGAACTCTCTCAGAGGGTGGATAATCTTATTGGGAGAAAGTGAGGACTGCAGGTGCTGGACAGCAGAGTCAAACAGTGTGGTGCTGGAAAAGCACAGCTGGTCAGGCAGCATCTGAGGAGCAGGAGAGTCGATGTTTCAAGCTTAAGCTCTTCAACAGGAAGGTGATATCATTCCTGATGGAAGAGCTTATGCTCGAAACGTCGACTCTCCAGCTTTTCGGATGCTGCCTGACCTGGATAATCTTATTTCAAATCTCCATCCACTCTTTCAGGTCCTTGAGTCTCGTGTTATCTCCCAGCTCCATTCCCAGATCTTCTGTCAACCCTTCCTATTGTTTTCAATCTTCCCTACCACTTCATTACAATACCAGGGTCACAAGTAACTTACTTTTTGTGGAACATTATCCCTGTTCATACTGTTCAGCCTGTCCATAGATTTACAGCTCAACCACGCTCTGAGGTTTCTACTCTGAGGTATGTGATTTTGTGCAGTTCCTACCTGCATGAATGCATTTCAAATTAAGCCTCTTATTTTCTCTGTCATACTCTCAAGCATCCCCTTCCCACCCCTAAGCTGATTTACACCTCAACAACATCATTTGGAGATGCAGCAAGCAATGGGGTAGCCAATTGGTTAGCACTGCTGCCCCACAGCAACGAGGACCCTGGTTCGATTCCACCCATGGATGACTGTAAGGAGTTCTCTCTATCACTGCGTGGGTTTCTTCACAGTCCAAATATATACAGATTGGCAATGCTAAATTGTCCCCCCAGTGTGCAGGGTCGGTGGGTTAACTATGGTAACTATAGGGATATGGTGGTCGCTGTTCAGTAGAGGCTGAATGATCTCTAATTGCACTGTAGGAATTCTATGATTAGGAAGGAATATGCTTTGTTGGTCTTCATTGCACAACAAGTAAGGATTATACAGGGCCTTAGTGAGACCAGATCTGGAGACTTGTATAATGTTTTGGCCACCTTACCTAAGAAAGAGTCTATTTGCCACAGAATGAGTGGAGATTTGCTAGGCTAATACTAGGGATGAAAATGTGTTGCTGGAAAAGCGCAGCAGGTCAGGCAGCATCCAGGGAACAGGAGAATCGACATTTCGGGCATAAGCCCTTCTTCAGGAATGCTCGGGATGCAGGAGTGTCTCTCCTGTGAGCATAGATTGGTTTGACTGGGCCTGTATTTACTGAAGTTTAGAAGAACAAGTGGGGATCCAATTGAAATACTTAAAATTCTAACAGGATTGGACAGACTGGATGTAGGGAGGTTATTTCCCCTGGTGGTAGGGTCTCGAACCAGGGAACATAATCTTGGGATATGGGGTAAACAATTTCGGAATGAGCGATGAAAATTTCTTCACTTAAAGGCTGTGTAGGGCAAATCACTGAATATATTCGAGCAAAACAGAGATTTTAAAGGCATTAAAAAGTGTAGGGAGGAGGTTGGTATGCAGAGACATAGAGTTACATACTGAGGTGGAGAATCAGCCATGATCCTATTGAATGGTGGAGTAGTTGCAAAGGGCTGAAATGGCCTCCTCCTGCTCATGGCTTCTATCAGCAGACACAGGATTAGCTTCCACTTCCACAATGCCAGTGCCCAGCTCTGCCTCTCCAGTACCACTGCCAACACTTCTGAGTGCTGCCAGACTGCTTGCTGGACATTAGGCCATGCTGTTTGTGTGGCTGGTATACCTGGTAGACATTGAGCCTGTTTGCATTCTGGGAACCTCTGCGCTGGAGATCTCTTAGAAATGTAGAAAATAGGAGTCAACATAGGCCAGCCAGCCCATCAAGTCCGCTGTTCTATCTCAACATTGGACTCCTTTCTCCCCAACACCTTGAACTTGTATAAACCTATTTGTCTCTTTCTTAAATATATTCAGTGACTTCACCTCCACAGCCTCCTGTGTTAGAGAGTTTCACAGGGTCACTACTGTCTGTGTGAAGATAGTTGTCCTCAGTTTGAAACAGCCCATTGCATCTTGCACTCCTTATGTAAATCCTAGGTTCTGCTTGTTTTCCTTTTGTATCTGTATTTACGAAACATTTCCGACAGATACCGGAACATTGCTGTCATAATGCCTTGACCTTTATGATATGCTCTGTAACTGTTTGTATCACTCAGACCTTTTGGTGCAGTATGTTGTGTTGACTGCCCTCTGCTGTCCATTAGGTGTTATTCCTAAAGAGCAATTAAATGAAAGCAACATATTGTAGACTATATCAGACCCAAAACATCAATTCTATTTCAGATGCCGTCAAACCTGCTGAGTTTCTCCAGCATTTACTGCTTTTACACCTCAAGAACACGTGCATCTGTTTGTAATCCACTTCTGCTTGTTTCTGATTTGGAAATCCTACTTGCCGCACTTCTCCTCCGTTCCGCAGTTCATCAAGCCCTTTTGCCCACCCCCCCCACCCCACGTTTGCTGAGGCCCTGAGTTCTTTCTCTTCCTTTACGTCTGATTTCTGCTTTGAGAAGGGGCCTTAAAAGCTACCTTCACAAGTGGCCTGATGTCAAATTGAATTTGACAATATTACTGTGAGATGCGTTGGAACATTTCACAATATTAAAGATGCTATATCAATGCAACTTTGTCGTTGGCATTGGATCTTGCTTTATAATGATCTTGTGAACTCCTTGGGAATATAGGATGTAAGAGCAGATGTAATAATTTGTCTCCTTGAGACTGTTCCACCGTACAGTAAGATCAGGTCTAATCTCTACCTCCATGCCATTCTCCTACATATCTTTGTGTAGAAATCTGTCGCTCTCTGCCTTTAATTTATTTAATGACTGAGCCTCCATAGGCCTCTGGGGTCAAGAATTCCAAAGATTCACCACCCACTGAGAGAAGGAATTCCTCTTCACCTCAGTCCTAAATGGCCTACCTCTCATCCTATAACTGTGTGTCCGAGTTCCAGATCCTCAGCAAGGGGGAAATGGTCTGGCTGCATCTACCCTGTCCAGCCCTGTCTTAATGTTATACACTTTAATCTTTTAAACCTGATGAACACAGGCCCTTTCTCCTCAGTCTCTCCTCGTAGGATTTGACTAAGTTCAATTAGCAACATAAATAATCATTGTTGGTCCACATGATTTCATGTAATTGGTAAAAGGAATTGAGGGGACAAGAGGAAAGATGTTTCATCCAGAAAGTGGCAGGGGTCTAGGGTTCACTGCCTGAATGAGTAGAGGGTGGTGGCTGTCTGGAATTCACTGCCCAGTTTGGTGGTCGAGGCAAAAAGCTTCAACTCATTTGAAAGGAAGGTGGATCTGGCTGTAATCCGTCAGGCCCTGGATCAGTTGCTGGAAAGTGGGCTCGGGTGCAAATGTGATGCGCTGAAGAGACACTTTCTGTGATTAATATTTCCCATCTCCATTTGCCCTATGGAAGACCACTCTATTAGATCAGTACTTTGGAGATATTTTCCTAACCAACCTGTTCAGAGATGTTAATGCAAGTCAGTGGACTTGAGACTTGACCCTTTGCTAAGTGGAACTGCACCATCGGAGTCCATATTAATACACTGTATCATATCTCCCCTAGGATTTGGCTTATTACTAATTTGACAAAAGTGCAGAAAATAAATGTCAGTGAGCCAATCGGTTGCAAAGCCTGATCATGTGATTTTAGGAAATGTTGCAGCTTTGACTGAGCTTCATTCACTGGGCTTTAGATTATAGAGTCATAGAGATGTACAGCATGGAAACAGACCCTTTGGTCCAACCCGTCCATGCCGACCAGATATCCCAACCCAATCCAGTCCCACCTGCCAGCACCCGGCCATATCCCTCCAAACCCTTCCTATTCATATACCCATCCAAATGCTTTTTAAATGTTGCAATTGTACAAACATCCACCACTTCCCTGTTCTGAGGATCCAAGCACAGAGGTTTTAAAAAAGCTTATTTTTTAAAATTTCATTCCCAGGATGAGGGCATCACTGGCCAGGCCAGTATTTATTGTGGCTCAGGAGTCACATGTAGACCAGACCAGGTAAGGATGACGGTTTCCTTGCCTCAAGGACATTAGTGAACCAGATGAGTTTTCCCAGCAATCGACAATGGTTTCATCATCATCATTAGACTCTGAATTCCAGATTTTCAAATATTAAATTAAAATTCCACCATCTATGATTCTCGTGAGATACTTAAAAGATCAGCACGTGAAAGCGAAGGGAAGAGGGTGGCATCTGTTTTAACTGCCGAACTGTTTTGTTCCTGTAGGTTGACAATGCCAAAGTGCTACACTATGTTGGTGCTGGAGTGGGGTTCCCCAGCAGTATGCTGTTCATCTGTTTCCAATCGGTGCTCACTTACAGGATAGCAAAGAACTCCCTGGACTACCAGATCGGCCACTGCCGTGCATTCCTCACCATTGTGGCCTTCATCAACCTTGTTATGAGTATCCTTTCTGCAGTGCGCCTGTTTCAGGAATATTACCCACACTATCTCTTAAGTATATCCCAAATACAATCTAGAAACTCATAGCAGGCACCCTCACCGGTCTCTAAATTCCTTAACTGTCTTTCCAGGTGGGGTCTTCTTCATGCAGGAAAGCTCCCAGCTCCAGCATGCGGCAGCTATATGCGAGTGGGTTTTCACCATCATCATCCTCATTTTCTATGGGACATTCGCTGTGGAGTTCGGCTCCATCACTCAAAACACCTTCCTTGAAATGCTGGCAAAGAGAGACAAGAAGACAAACTGTAAAGCAGACACCAATATGGCTCCCAGCTCAGGCATCAGCCGTACCCAAGAGGCCATTGCCATGATCTAAGCTTCGAGATCTCCACAGACAGGTCGAACTATAACTCTGTCGTGAATGGGGTGGGGCTGGGGGGGCGATATCTGTGGAGCATTACTGCCTGTCGGAATGGAGGGGGAGATAAATCATTAAATACCTCAGATCCTTCAGCAAACCAGGGATACTGTTACACAAAAGCCATCACAAAAGGACCAAACCTCTCCTTTCTCCAATGATATTTTTGGAACCTTTCTATGGAATTTAAATTTTTTTTATAAAGTTTGATTTTTATAACAGAAATGAATTATATATTTTATGACCGCAAGTAATTCGACAATTCAGAGTATTGTGAAAGACATTTGATGTCTTTAAGTTACTTGTAATACTGATCCATTTAAATGGGACAGGTCAACTCTCAAACTGAAATGATAAAGTTCACTTTTTAAAATGTAATTTCCATTTATCGGTAGCTGATCTCAGTGTGTTTACAAGTTATCTTTCACATTTAGGCTGAACAGGGGAGACCGCTGTTTCTAAGATATTAGCATTTCCACTGCTGGGGAGTTGATTATGGCCAGGAGCAGGTTAATCAGTGAAGAAATCTCACTCTGGATCGATGTATTCCCACCCTCTCTGCCCTGACCCTGCATCCACCTCCTTCCCCCATTCCGTGCGTCTGTGTTGTTTTAACTGATCTAACCTCTGCCTCCGCCAGCCCTTCTCTCTCTCTGAGAGGATGTGTCTGATACCACATTCTCTCAGAAGCCTTTGTATTGACCCTTGTATCCATTGAACCTTGCTCTCCATATTTTTCCATGAGTTGTTTATCCTTGTTCAATCCTAAACCTTTCCAAGGTCTCTCTGATCTGCATCTCTTGCATGCCTGATTTCATTTCCTGCCCATTTTTGTGGGCCTCCAGCCAACTAGTCCCTAAGTTTTGGAAACCCTTCAGAAATCTTCACTGCCTCTATCTCTCTTCCTCATCTCTTCATCACAGACCTTAAAACCATTGATTAAACTTATTGTTCCCTGTCTTAGTATTTCATCACGCACCAAATTTACTGATAATTTTCCGGTGAAAACTCTGGGACATTTTTACTGCGTTAAAGGTGCTAGATTAACACAGGTTATTGTTGTGTCAGATTTTGTACAGTTGACGACAATTTCTGATCTTCATGTGGTGCAATCTGCTGGCATGTGGCTATCTGTAGGGCCTAAGTCTCTTCTGTGTGTGACAAACAGTTAGTCCATCTGAGTTGTTGAATATTTTTAACATGCATGTACACATTTTAAGCAAACAACCATATGATCAGAAATGTTGCTTACTGATCATTTGCTCTTGTAGTAAATAAACTACAGCTCCAGCCATCTTATCATCATTTACAGACCTGAATTAGAAATAAATACCAAGTAACGGTTTACATGTGAAGGAGTTGCACTCTGCCCACAGCTCAGGTATCAGAGGGAGGACAGAGTTGACATCAATTGACTGAGTGTGGCATCCAACAGCCCAAGAAAAACTAGAGTCAATGGGAATTTGGCAGTTGGGGGGTGGGGGTGGGGTGAGCGCTAAATTAATTAATCTGAATTGATTAAATTAACACTCATTGCAGATTATACAGAGGAGCCTCAATTATCCGAACAACACGAGTGGGGAGTTCTTTGTTCGGAATAATTGAATGCCAGATGACACAGTTTGGCCTAGCATCAGGACCTTGCGATCTTGTCTGGAAAATCCGAAATTCGGATAATCGAGGTTCCACTGTCAATTGTCTAAACAATCTGTTCAGGGATATCTCTGGAGGGGGTGGGACTTGAACGCAGGCCTCTTGGCTCAGAGGTAGGGACACTACCACCGCAGCACACAAGCCCTAATATTGTCCTGGACCCTTCAGCTGCTTCATCAATGACCCTCCCCCCATTCAGAAGTGGAGATATTTCCTGATGATTGCTTTATGCTGAGCCTTTTCCTGGACTGGTCTGGTTCCTGCTCTGATGTACACAGTGGCACAAAGCAGGCATGTTTGTAATGAACCAAATGAGTATATGGATATATCTGCTACAAGTAAACTCACAAGACTAGCACTTGGCATTCCCCCACACAAACGTCTCTCCTTAAGTGGTTCATCTGCTAATTAAGATCTCTCCATGTCTTCGTTAGGCCAGTCCTCCCTGGTGATCGAACTGATGTTTATAATCATAGAATGCTTGGAGGCAGGTCTTTCACTCATCAAGTCCACACCAACTCTCTAAAGAGCATCCCTTCCAGACCCAACCCCCCTACCTTATCCCAGTAACCCTACATTTCCCATGGCTAGTTCACCCAAACTGCACCTCCCTGGGCACTATGGGTAATTTAGCTTGGCCAGTCCACCTAACCTACACCTCCCTGGGCACTATTGGTAATTTAGCTTGGCCAATCCACCTAACCTACACCTCCCTGGGCACTATTGGTAATTTAGCTTGGCCAATCCACCTAACCTGCACCTCCCTGGGCACTATTGGTAATTTAGCTTGGCCAATCCACCTAACCTGCACCTCCCTGGGCACTATTGGTAATTTAGCTTGGCAAATCAACCTAACTGACATATCATTGGTCCTGGGAGGAAACCGGAGCACCTGAAGGAAACCCACGCAGAAAAGGGGAGAACATGCAAACTCCACACAGACAGTCGTCTGAGGGTGGAATCAAACCCAGTTCCCTGGTGCAGTGAAGCAGCAGTGCTAATCACTGAACTACCAAGCTACCCTCATAAGCTGTGTAGTATATTACTGTAGCTATTTCTTATATCCCCTTCAGACTATCAAACAAGAGTGACCCATATCCAATTCTTTGTCATTTGTGGCTGGTTATATTTGCATTTGCTACTGCCCATCTTCCTCCCTGAGGCGTTCTTGCACCTTGTGCCAATTTTCTCAAGGTTTCTGAAAGTTCAACCTTCGACAAAGCAAAGGCAAAGACAACTTTACTGCTATCCAAGGCCTTCTTAAAGGTAAACAGCGTCAGTCCTTATCTTGTCATTCACAGATATGCAGTTCCTTTATCAAAAACTGGAGGTGGGAGGTTTTGTCCTGAATCAAAATGCTGAGAAATACATTTGTAATTTTAACCCGTGTCCAGCTAAATCTTCAGTCATTGTTGCCTTCCTCTCTTTTACTACCTTTTTTATCCATCTCTGCACACAGGGCTGTCAGGTGCCACCTACAATATCTATAAATACAAAAGATCAATATATAATACTAATACACACACTCATTATTATGACCAAAATTTGTGGGACTGAAACTGAGGCTAAGTACAGGGATATAGAAACAAAACTTAAGTTGAGCTTCAACCCGACATATCCATTCACAACTCCTCAGATATTGAAGCAGTCTATGTCCATAAACAGATTTGAGAGTGTGTTGCTGGAAAAATACAGCAGGTCAGGCAACATCCGAGGAGCAGGGAAATCGACGTTTTGAGCATAAGTCCTTCATCAGGAATGTCCATTTACAGCAAGACCTGTACCAATATTGTGACTTGGATTGTTAAGTGGCAAGTAATGTCAGTGTCACAAGTGCCAGGCAATGATCATCTCCAACACGAGAGAATCCAACTATCATCACTTGACTTTATCATGACTGAACGTCCACAATCAACATCCCCAAACAAAGGGTTACTATCTACTAGTAATTGTACCGAAGCAGCAAGTTACATCAACACAGTGGCTACAAGAGCGGGCCAGAGGCCAGGAATACTTCTGCAAGTACCTCACCTCCTGACTCCCCCAAAGCCTGTCCACCATCATGAAGACCCAAGCCAGGAGTGCCCACTTGCCTAGATGGGTGCAGCTCCAACAACACTTAAGAAGCTTAATATTTGCCAGGACAAAGCTGCAAGCTAGATTGGCACCACCTTAAACTTTCAATCTGTTGTGTGGATATGCAGTGCCAATCTCTGCCAACAGAGCTTGAGGGGGGCCTTGCTGCCACAACTCCCTCTTCTACAGACTCTACTTGGTCGAAAGTGTTAGGGAAAAGCCACTGGAAAATCAGAGAGTCATAGAGATGTACAGCATAGAAACAGACCCTTCGGTCCATGCTGACCAGATATCCTAACCTAATCTAGTCCCATTTGCCAGTACTTTCTCCATATCTCTCTAATCCCTTCCTATTCATATACCCATCCAGATGCTTCTTAAATGTTTTAATTGTATCGGCCTCCATCACTTCCCTGGCAGCTCATCCCATACACCCTCTGTCTGAAAATGTTGCCCCTTAGGTTCCTTTTAAATTTTTCCCCTCTCACCCTAAAGCTATGCTGTCTAGTTCTGGACTCCTCCACCCCAGGGAAAATATCATGTCTATTTATCCTATCCATGCCCCTCATGATTTTATAAACCTCTATAACGTCACCCCTCAGCCTCCGACACTTCAGGAAAAACAGCCTCAGTCTATTCAGCCTCTCCTTATAGCTCAAATCCTCCAACCCTGGCAACATCCTTGTAATTCTTTTGTGAACCCTTTCAAGTTTCATAACATCCTTCCGATAGGAAGGAGACCAGAATTGCACACAATATTCCAACAGTGGCCTAATCAATGTCCTGTACAGCTGCAAATAACCTCCCAACACTTTTACTCAATGCTCTGACCAATAAAGGAAAGCATACCAAACACCTTCTTCACTATCCTATATACCTGCAATTCTACTTTTAAGGAACTATGAACCTGCACGCCAAGGTCACTTTGTTCAGCACACTCCCCAGGACCTTACCATTAAGTGTATAAATCCTGCTGAGATTTGCCTTTTCAAAATGCAGCCCCTCGCATTTATCTAAGTGCCACCTGCCACTCCTCAGCCCATTGGCCCATCTGATCAAGATCCCATTGTAGTCTGAGGTCACCTTCGCTGTTCACTACATCTCCAATTTTGGTGTCATCTGCAAATTTACTAACTCTACCCCCTATGTTCACATCCAAATTATATAAATAAATGATGAAAAGCAGTCAAAAGAGAGGTTCTTCTCAAAAAGATGTAGTGAATTGCAAGATAACATTAGGTCAAAGTTACATGAGTAAGAACAACATTGTTACAAAGAGTATTGTGGGGTCAAGAACAATAGATTTGTCTCTTTAAGGTCCCAAGATGCTCTGCCTTTCCTTAACCAAGATGTGGAGGAGCCGGAGTTGGACTGGGGTGAACAAAGTTAAAAATCACACAACACCAGGTTATATTTCAACAGGTTTATTTGGAAGTACAAGCTTTCGAAAGTTGCTGGACTATAACCAGGTGTTGAGTGATTTTTAACTTACCTTAACCAAATCCTTATGGCATTATCAGATTGGGTGGAGTTTAAACTAATCTTCAGCATTAACCCTTTTCGAACCACTGCTGCATACAACACATTCCCTCTATCACTAGAGTGGCAGCAGCATGTACCATCTACAAGGTGTGCTGCAGGAACTCACCCAGGCTTCTTCAACAGCACCTTCCAAACCTGCGAATTCTATCACCTGGAAGGACAGGCGTAGATGTAGTCTGAACATTGCAGACTTCCTGGCCAGGAGATATTGCAATAATGACAGGCATGGGAGGCAAAACAGCACATGGTGAAGGGAATTACGCCAGGTATCCTGTTTATTCACTCAATGCATCTTCCACTGAAATAGGCTCCGATGAAACACAGTAACCTCCAACTGACAAGATATTCTTCTGTAACTTGGCCTGAAAAACAAAAATGTTTGTAAATTTTACAAGTTAATAAATATTTGTTTAATAATAAATGATAAATCCTAATAAATCGAAGATGTGCACGATTTTGTCAGACAGTATGAGAGCTGTGTCCAAATGCTGCATGAACCACAAATCAATGCACCAGATTCACAAGGGGAGATGGTGAAAGGTGTTAACCAGGCAAAATTCTGTGGTGTGTTTGGAACCATCAGATTACATTACAGTGTGGAAACAGGCCATTCGGCCCAACAAGTCCACACCGACCTGCCAAAGCGCAACCCACCCATGCCCCTACATTTACTCCTTACCTAACACTATGGGCAATTTAGCATGGCCAATTCACCTGACCTGCACATCTTTGGACTGTGGGAGGAAACCGGAGCACCCGGAGGAAACCCACGCAGACATGGGGAGAACGTGCAAACTCCACACAGTCAGTCGCCTGAGGCGGGAAATGAACCAGGGTCTCTGGCGCCGTGAGGCAGCAGTGCTAACCACCGTGCCACCGTGCCACCCCAGACTGCAATCAGAGATTGCAGTTTGGGGAATGGAGGATCGAGATTGTATTAGCATTTGTTGAAGTGATGTTTCTGCAGTAGGACATCTGCAGCGTGCGGGTTAACCTAAACCTAACCTCCTGATCCAAAGCAGTTATGAGGTAATTGTTGATAATGTCTACTGTGTGATTTCTGCAATACCCAATCACTGTAATGAATTAAAATGCCAATAGCACTGCAGTTAAAGAACTATCTGCCATCTGCAAATTGGGTTTGGCCTTAGGACAGGTGAAAAAGAAAGATTAGAATTTATATACCATCGCTTCTTGAATTTAGCAAGTCATACAAAACGTTACAGTCAATGAAATTTTTTGAAGTATATTACTGTTCCAATGTGGGAAAGCGAGCAGGCAACATGTGCACAGCAAGATCCCACAAGCAACCAATTTTTCTTCCAGTATTGTATCAAAGGGGCAGTATGAAGCCTCAATCTGCTGACTCAGCCAGGTGAATGCTTCAATAAGCATTCAATGCTTCAATGTGCAGAGCTAAGCCTCTTGTGTAGAGAGGAGTGTGGCCACTGGAATCAGTGGAGTGGCTGAAGTCATGGTGATGTGAACAAGGTTCACACAGAAAGTTGCAAAGGATGCTGTGCCTCAATGAGTGGCAAAAGTATTAATGTGTTAGGTAATAAAATAAAAATTTCTTCTCAGGAATCAGCAGAAACTGGTGACCCTGTTGGAAAAGGGCCAGGTTAAATAGGCCTGAGCTGGATGGCTTCCATTATTTCCATTTGCCATTGTTATGGTCTTACCAAATATGCTGTCCATGAAAATACCCAAAGATTAGCAAGTGTAAAAGGCCGAAACATTAGAATGGCTGAACAAGCCAGGAACAGACAAGGGGTGAGATGTCTTTTAATAAAAATCTTCAATGTGTGGAGAAGCTCTGATTGGGTCGATGTAGAGAAAATGTTTTCAATTGTGAGACAACCAAAGTCTAGAGACTGTATCCATTAGAGAGTCACTAATGATCCACATCCATTAGAGAGTAACTAATGATCCACATTTGTATCCTCTGCTTATCATCCCTCCTGCCAGTGGACATTGTTTCTTGCTAGCTACTGTATATTGTATATACCTGTCATAATATTGAATACTTCAATTGAATATTCATGAAAAAAAAGAATAATTTGGGATTAATTAGATGGTTCAATAATTAGAGCTGGTTTAGATACAATAAGTGTGTGTAGTGCCAGTAACGAGGTCAGGAGAAAGTGAGGACTGCAGATGCTGGGGATCAGAGCTTAAAAATGTGTTGCTGGAAAAGCGCAGCAGGTCATGCAGCATCAAAGGAGAAGGAGAATCGACGTTTCGGGCATATTTGAAAAGTGTGTATTTGAAAAGGAAAGATTTTCAGTGAGTGTAGCGCTCACAAGGAGGTGGTTCAGACCCTCTAGTCTTCCACAACTCCGTTCAAATCATGACAGATCTGTAACATAGTTCTATTGATTTACCCTGATTACTTAACACATAATGTCCTTAACTAGCACATGCTTGTGGGGAAAGAGTGAGAGAGTGGGGTAAATTGAGTAAGTGTTTCCAAAGCGATGGTACAGGAATGATGAGCTGAATGGTCTCCTTCTGGGCTATAATATTCTACATACCTTTATTGAAAGATCTCCCTCACTCAACACAAAGCACGAAACAATCTGGGATTAGGTGTCCATGATCTCCAAATGCAGCACTCTATACAGACCAAGCATCCCTAGCGCACTCTGATTGAGAAATCTCTTAATAAAAGTATAAAGTAAAGGCTAAAAGTGGGAAAGGAGAAAGTGCATTGGGGATTTAGAATACTGTCCTCTCACCTCTGAGCTCAAACTGCAAAGCCAGTTTACATTGATAAGATTGACCTTTCTGTGTATGGGAACCTCAATCTATAAATTAGTTCATGCCAGAATGAGCTGGCATTGAAGCAGAGATCCTCTGGGTGTCACTAGTGAGCCCACCTGTACAGAGAATATCACCTTTAGAAAATAGAACATTACAGCGCAGAACAGGCCCTTCGGTCCTCGAAGTTGCGCCGACCTGTGGAACCAATCTGAAGCCTCTCTATCCTACACTATTCCGTTCACATCCATATGTTTATGTGTTTTCCATACGTTTATATCGCAGTGTTCCTCAGGTAGGTAAGAGAAGGATATAGGAGCTACCTTGAGGAAGGGAATGATTTGAATAGTGGGTCAGTGATTGATAGAGGGTGAGGGGAAGCAGTTGGGAGAGGGATGGCGACAATCAGAGCAGGGGGACTGAGCAGAGGCCAGAAATGGATAGAATGTGGCTCATTAGGACAGGTCGGTTTGACAAATGAGCCCTCAAACAGGCATCTTAACCTTGATTTTCATTTTAACTGGGCCTAAACACCTTTTGCAGCTGTTACCCATATTGTGGGGGAAAAACATTTGTGGCACAGAATGAATTGATTCTGCCCCGCCCCCCCCCCCTCCACCACCACCAGCACCCCCACGTTGCCTGGCTAGCCACACATCCCTGATGGAAAAAGTGAGGTCTGCAGATGCTGGAGATCAGAGCTGGAAATGTGTTGCTGGAAAAGCGCAGCAGGTCAGGCAGCATCCAGGGAACAGGAGAATCGACGTTTCGGGCAATTCCTGAAGAAGGGCTTATGCCCGAAACGTCGATTCTCCTGTTCCCTGGATGCTGCCTGATCTGCTGCGCTTTTCCAGCAACACATTTCCAGCACACATCCCTGATGGAAAAACCAGTTTTCTAAAAGGACAGTAATACAGGGAAAAGAACTTATTGGAGAACTGTTCTGAGGGATACAAAAAAAGTCAGATCAGTATACATCACAGGAGGGGAAATTGTGATGCTATTAGGCAGGGACTGTGGAGCGTAAATTGGGATCAGATATTCTCAGGGAAATGCATGACAGAAATGTAAAGGGAGCACTTGCTGTGAGTGCTGGATAGGTTTGTCCCACTGAGGTATGGAAGGGATGGTAGGGTGAAGGAACCTTGGGTGACAAGAGATGTGGAGCATCTAATGAGGAGGAAGAAGGAAGCTTACTTAAGGTTGAGGAGGCAAAGATCAAACAAGGCTTTAGAGGATTACAAGGTAGCCAGGAAGGAACTGAAGAATGGACTTAGGAGAGCTAGAAAGGGGCATGAAAAAGCCTTGGCAGGTACAATTAAGGAAAACCCTAAGGTGTTCTACACTTAAGAGAATGGCCAAAGTGAGGGTAGGGCCAATTAGGCAAAGTGGAGGGAGCTTGTGCCTGGAGTTGGAGGAGGTAGGGAAGGTCCTTAATGAATATTTTACTTCAGTATTCTCTAGTGAGAGGGACCTTGTCATTTGTGAGGACAGTGTGAAACAGGCTGATATACTCGAGAAGATTGATGTTAAGAAGGTGGATGTGCTGAAAAATTTTGAAAAACATGAGGATAGATAAGTTTCCTAGGCCAGAGGGAAATACCCAAGATTTATATCAGAAGCCAGGGAAGAGATTGCTGTGCCTTTGGTGATGATCTTTGCATCTTCACTGTCCACTGGAGTGGTACCAGATGATTGGAGGATGGCAAATGTTATTCTCTTGTTCAAGAAAGGGAATAGGGATAACCCTGGGAATTACAGACCAGTCAGTCTTACCATGGATTGTGGGCAAATTATTAGACAGGATTCTGAGAGATAGGATTTATGATTATTTGAAAAAGCATAGCTTGATTAGAGATAGTCAGCATGGCTTTGTCAGCGGCAGGTCATTGAATTCTTTGAGGATATGACAAAATACATTGCTGTACAGTGGATGTGGTGTACATGGATTTTAGCAAGGTGTTTTATAAGGTTCCCCATGGTAGGCTCATTCACAAAGTAAGAAGGCATGGGATACAGGGAAATCTGGCTGTCTGGATATAGAATTGGCTGGCCAATAGAAGACAGAGGGTGGTAGTAGATGGGAAGTGTCCATCCTGGAGCTCAGTGACCAATGGTGTTCTGCAGGGATCTGTTCTGGGACCACTGCTCTTTGTGATTTTTATAAATTACTTGGGAGATGAGGAAGTGGAAGGGTGAGTTAGTAAGTTTGCCAATGACACAAAGGTTGGCGGAGTTGTGCATAGTGTGGAGGGCTGTTGCAGGTTGCAACAGGACATTGACAGGATGCAGAACTAGGCTGAGAAGTGGCAGATGGAGTTCAACCTGGAAAAGTGTGAAGTGATCCATTTTGGAAGATCAAATTTGAATGCAGATTACAGGGTTAAAGGCAGGATTCTTGGCAGTATGGAGGAACATAGGGATCTTGGGGTCCACATCCATAGATCCCTCAAGTTGCCACCTAAATTGAGAGGGTTGTTAAGAAGACATATGGTGTGTTGGCTTTCATTAGCAGGGGGATTGAGCTTAAGAGCTGCAAGATTATGCTGCAGCTCTATAAAGCCCTGGTTAGACCACACTTGGAATATTGTGTTCAGTTCTGGTTGCCTCATTATAGGAAGGAACTGGAAGTTTTAGAGAGGGTGCAGAGGAGATTTACCAGGATGCTGCATGGACTGGAGGGCATGTCTTATGAAGAAAGGTTGAGGGAGCTAGGGCCTTTCTCATTGGAGCGAAGAAGGATGAGAGGCGACTTGATAGAGGTGTACAAGATGATGAGAGGCTTGGATAGAGTGGATAGCCACATAGAGTCATAGAGTCATAGAGATGTACAGCACGGAAACAGACCCTTTGGTCCAACTTGTCCTGCTGACCAGATATCCTAATCTAATCTAGTCCCATTTGTCAGCACTTGGCCCATATCCCTCTAAACCCTTCCTATTCATATACTCATCCAGATGCCTTTTAAATGTTGTAATTGTACCAGCCTCCACACTTCCTCTGGCAGCTCATTCCATGCACGCACCACCCTCTGTGTGAAAAGGTTGCCCCTTAGGTCTCTTTTATGTCTTTCCCCTCTCACCCTAAACCTATGCCCTCTAGTTCTGGACTCCCCCATCCCTGGGAAAAGACCTTGTCTATTTATCCTATCCATGCCCCTCATGATTTTATAAACTTCTATAAGGTCACCCCTCAGCCTCCAATGCTCCAGGTAAAAACAGCCCCAGCCTGTTCAGCCTCTCCCTATATGCTATTATTCAAGCAGAGGCAAACAGCATGGGCACATTTAAGAGAAGCTAGACAAACAAATGTGTCGAGGAAGGAATTGAAGGTTAGATAGCCAGAGTTAAGTAATGAGAAGTGGAAGGAAGATCATTACAGCAAAAAACATGTCACCATTTAGACCAAATGATGTTTCTGTGCTGAGAGTACACTTGCATCATATCATCAGAAGATGGTACAAGGATTCCAGAACATAGAAGCTTTATCTGCCATCTTCACAAATCAAGTTGGTTATCGACTGAAAAACAAACAAAACAGCGGAAGCTGAATGTTTCCCTGCTTGCAGCAAGGCCAGTGAAGAATCCGACAATTGAGGGTTCAGAGGTAATGGTAGTTTTCAGACCAGAAGACCTAGTTTCAACTGACTGTAAAGATTGTGTCAAATGCACATTGTTGTAGCCAATGTAACACTTCATTATGTAAAATATGATGGTCAGCATTAAACATTAATCTCAGAGACTTCGATTTCATATATTGATAATATATATCAGACATCCATAAGATGTTGTATGAACAGTTAGCTTAAGTAGAAACTTTTATCTTCTAGTTTCCATATCAAACAAAAAAGTTGCATTTAGTTCTAAATGTCTTGAGAAAAACCACAGTTATCCATACGGGTGGGTTTGCTCGCTTTGAAAGTCTGAGATGTCCTTCCGCAGTAGTCTAATGGAAGCATTGAACATTGGAATTTGTAGCAACAATACCTCCTTAATATCATGAGTATGTGGTGATTGCTTGATAAATTCTTCAACCTGATTGTCCATCATGGAGTTTTGTCACTTTTTCCAATATACCCTCAACTCTTTGTACTTTCGCCCAGGGTGGAAATGGCTATCACGAGGGGGCATAACGTTAAGGTGATTGGAGGAAAATTTGAGGAGAAGTCGGAGGTAGGTTCTTTATGCAGAGAATGGTGGGTGTGTGGAATGCACTGCCAGCATTGGTAGTAGTTAGATACATTAGGAACATTTAAGGGACTCTTGGAAAGGCACATGGACGATACTAAAATGTAAAGTATATAGGTTAGTTTGATCTTAGAGTAGGATAAAAGCTGGCGCAACATCGTGGGCCGAAGGGACTGCACTGTGCTGTACTGTTCTGTGTTCTATGTTCTACGTTCATTCTCAAGGTTTACTGGCTTTTCCTTCAGGATATTGTGTGTGAAAACAGATGTGGTGCTGTTGCTTATCTCCAGCCAGATTTGGGATGAACTTGGATAGCCTCAGCCAGGTCATGTTTGGGTGCAGGCCTGTAGCAGAGAAGTTGGTCATTAGCAGGCCCTCAATTGATAATCTTATTGAGGGAGATCATAAAGATGGCAGCAAAAGATTACACCAATGCAGGATACTCCTCTGTGTCTGATGCAGTTATTATGGGATGGTTGACCAAGGGTTTGGCTAGGATTAGTACTGGCGTGTTAGATTTAAGCTACAATGGGCTGAGTGGCCAGATAGCCAATCTGACGTTGGGAATTTCTGGGTCTATCCAGCAAGTGAGAGTGAAGGAGAGTGCATGTTAATGAGGTCAGATTAAGTAATAATGAAAGTGATAATGAGCATTAAGCCCATTAATTAGCCTCTCACCAGCCACTGACAAGAATTCTGGAGTTTAGGTTGAAAATGTGACTCTTTCCCCCGGACATCAAGAAAGGTCTCACCCAATTTCTCATAATATCTCCCAGCTTTCCCACCAAAGCCCATGTCATTCAGGAAAATAAAGCCTGCCTATTTATATTTCCTTTTCCAGTCAGAGCTGAGATGGGGTGTAATGTGTGTTCAAGTCAGTTGCAAATCAGTCAAACTATGAAATGCTGCCTTTCCCCAGAGCATGTGACAGAAGCTCCCCACCAGCATTCAGAAAAGCTTAACCATCTGAAAAGCAGAGTGTAGTGATTCCTAGGTTGCTACGGGAGGGGGTGGAGCTGGAGACAGAAGCTGGACTGAATGCCAGTTGTACATGGCTAAATGCCAAACATGAAAAGGATCAGAGGTCAAACTTTTAACTTCTTGTCCGAGATCCAGTCACAGCGCAGGTCATAGTCAGATGAAAACTTTTTCAAGATAGAGTTGGAAGACCAGATCAGCTGAAGAAGAGAGTTCAAGCAAGCGAATGTCTGAATCAAGAAAATGCTAACAGTTAGAAAATATCACTGCACATAGTCCGTCCAACTTGTATCATTATTTACTTCATCGAAGGACAGTCATTGAGTTGATTTTTACCGGAATGGTTACTCCTTACTTGACTTTCTGTCTGTAAAATGTAGCAGCTTGATGACTGAAATAACTCCACAGAGGCCAGTATTCCATCACCAAGCCAACCCTTGCTTACACGTGGCCTTGATACTGGTCCGGCTGCTCTCAGAGAGGCAGGATGGCTGACCCTCCTGTTCTAATCTGTCAGCCTGGGCTCCCTGAGTGGACCAGGTTAACAGCCTCAACCAGGGAACTCACATTCTATGAGGCTGACCTTATTACAATCTTTTCTCCAGAGTTATGTTAGCTGAAAATGTGTTGCTGGAAAAGCGCAGCAGGTCAGGCAGCATCCATGGAACAGGAGAATCGATGTTTCAGGCATAAGCCCTTCTTCAGGAAGGGCTGCGCTTTTCCAGCAACACATTTTCAGCTCTGATCTCCAGCACCTGCAGTCCTCACTTTCTCCTCCAGAGTTATGTTATACAATAAAGATGACAAAATGGGTGAACTCCCAAACATAAAAGAGACAGTGATTGCTGAATCAGGAATCTCCCTGGAAAAGCCAGACAGTTTATAACATCCCAGGAAGTGTTGAGCTAGGGAAGACAGAGACCCTGAGACCGTGTTTCACTTCTGAAACTGTCTTGGGAAGCTAGCATTGGGAACCTGGAACAAAAATAAGGTTGTATTTTCAGGCACCAAACCTTCTTTCATGAATAAGGGTCAAAAAATAAATCTTTGAAAAACAAGGAAGTGTTCAAGAAAATATAAATGTCACATACCTGAAAAAAAATAAGTCACTGATCAAAATGACAGAACTTGTATTTATAAGGCAACTTGCACAGCTTTGGAACATTCTAAGGCACCTAGTAGCCAATCTAGGACTTACCAAGTGTGACCACAGTCATTGTGTAGCAACTAATTTATACCAAGTTTGAGATAAGCAGCCAGTTAATCTGTTTAAGTGGAGTTGGTTGAGGGATAAATTATTAGTACGAAGTCTTCTCTGGTCTTTTTTTCAAATTGTATCTCAGTATTACTGACATCCACCTTAGAGGGAAGACAGAGCTCTGGTGTGACATCTTTTCCAGAAGATGGTACATCTGACAATGCGGCACTCCTTCAGTACTGCACCTGAGAGTTGGTTTGAATTGTGTTGGATTTAAACTTCATTTAGACATGACCACTCCAGGCAGTACATTACTGTGGGTGGGACCACTTTGTCAGAGTTTCAGATTAAATGTTAAACCAAGGCCCCATTGTCCTGTGGTTGTAAAACATCCTGTGGCTCTAAAGGATCAGGGCAGATCTCCCAAATGTACTGGCCAATACTTATCCCTCAATCAACATCACTGTTTATCTGCCCATTATCACACTGCTGGATGTGAGATCTTGTTGCGTGCAAATTGAACACCATATTTCCCACAACAGCGACAGCTCATCCCGTTATTCTGCGGTGTTAACATTCAGGGCTCACCAATGGATCCAAATCGCTGGGTGCCACAGACATCAGAAGGCAATGCACTTTGGCTGCCGTTTTGTGGATCGTTTGGTCGATAACTTCATTCTTCAGCGTGCTGCCCAGGTGAAGCAGTCTGTCACCAGGAAGCTGTCACTAAAGAACCCCAGGATGTACACAAGTGGCAAGAGTATACCCACAGAAGCAGGGCTAAGGTGTTACAATGGGAATATCACGAGCCGAGCGATCCAAATGTTCAACTTAATGCTCGGAGGCACTGGCTCAATTTTAAAATCAAATGAATAAACATCTGGTTTTTGAAAACCCATCTCAGTCATGGACACCTCATTGATTCTCATCAAAATCCATCTGCTCCACCAATATCTTTTAGGGAAGGAAATCTGTGATCCTTGGTCTGGCCTGCATGTGACTCCAGACCCAAAGCAAGTGTGGTTGTCTAACTGCCCTCGGAAATAGCAAGCTGCTCAGGTCATGGGTAATTAGGGGTGGGCAATAAATGCTGGCTGTGCCAGTGTCACTCATATCCCATGAAAGGATACATTTTTGAAAACACGTTAATATCAGTAAGTAGCACATGTTTGAGTATTAATGTGTTATGCAATGAAGGAGCTCTGTTTTTCCACTACAGAAGGGTGGTAACAGGAGGTCCACTTTGTGGCTTAATGGGAAAGCCAGCAAGTTGTCAGAGGAGGTGCTGAGGACATTCAAGCTTTTCATACCAGAATCCAAATTCTTTCTGTCACATTGTGTGGTACCAACAATTGGTCGCTTGAGATTGGAATAGGGTACTGCCACCATTTCTCCATTCCAGTGTAAGGATTGAGAGAATTAGCGGTGATAAGTCACTCTTGGGTTTTAACAAGAAGAGACACTTGTCTTACACAAGGTGTAGTTTATTGCATGATAGTAACAGTTTACGTTGACTGGTTAGTCATATTTACAAAGACTGTCAGGAGCCAGAGATGACATGTCTGTCTTTGTCAGGTACTCACAGTGGCTAAGTGGTTAGCTCTGCAGCCTCATAGTACCAGGGACCCAGGTTCAATTCTGCCTTTGGGTGGCATTCAGTGTGGAGTTTGCACATTCTCCCCGTGTGTGCGTGGATTTCCTCCCCGTGCTCCGGTTTCCTCCCCTAGTCTAAAGATGTGCAGGTTAAGTGGATTGCCTATAACATCCAGGGATGTGTAGGTTAGATAAATTAGCCATGGGAAAAGGAAGGTTACAGGGAAACAGTAGGGGGTGTGGGTGGGATGGCCTTTCGAGGGTTGATGTGGATTCAGTGTGCTGAATGGCCTGCTTCCACACGATAGGGATTCTATGATTCTTCCTTTCCCCATCCTAGATTGTGTGACATCTTCAAACTGGGTGGAACCTCATACAAACTCCAAAACTAACTCTTTCAGAACAACTACCTTATACAACATTTGATACTTATCTGCCTACATCATCTTGATTGATCACATCCAGCCAAGTCTAGCATCATCTTTTGGCTGAACTGTCCACTGTTTCGAGGGGAACAGGGAGGCCATTTTGAGCTGCAGACCGAAGTAAGGACTGCAGGTGCTGGAAATCAGAGTCAAGTTTCCTGCTGAAGGGCTTTTGCCCAAAATGTCGATTTTCCTGCTCCTCAGATGCTGCCTGACCTGCTGTGCTTTTCCAGCACCACTCTAATCTTGACTCATTTTGAGCTGCACCCGTGGCTCCCTTCCTATATTTGTTTTGGTTCCCTTTTCTGAAGCCAAAGTTAACCTCACGCCCAAAAGCAGCACATTTCCCCTTTAAGAGGTATGCACCTTTACGATCTGCAGCAGTCCGTGTGATACCTTCCCCAGGAAGCACAGGGTTTGTTTCTCACATTTAATTGCCTTTGAGAAGTTGGCCTTGCTTCTCAAGCTGTCCAAATGGAGGAGCCAAATCAGAAATTTGATCCTATTACAATGAAGGAGTGGTGATGTCTGGGTGAACACCTTGGAGGGAAAGTTGCCTGTGGTGGACTTCCATCTGTACACTGCTCCTGTCCTTTCTGGATGGTACAGGTTGTGGGTGTGGAAGGAGCCTTGGTAACTTGCCACAGTATACCTTGTGGACCATGCACCCTGCTGCTACTGTACATCAGTGACGGATGGATGAATGAAGGAGATGGGCTGGTGTTCAAGCAGAAATTAGCTTCACCTCTGTTTCCTACTTTCAGACTGTGATTCTGCTTCGAAGATACCGAACTGGCTGGAAAGTATGTTGGGAGGTCCTGAAGCCACTTAAGGCACTATATAAATGAAGTTCTTCCTTTCTGTGTATCATGGCCACCATCTTCCTGAACACTCAGCTCTACCCCAGAACCCTTCCCCAATTCTTCCATCACATCCAAAAGCTTTGTTTGAGTAGTTATCACAGCCAGGCTTCTCCAGTCCAAAATCATATAGTCCCTACCCTGTCCCAGTTCAGGTCATCCATCTTCCAAATCCTCAATGACTAATGCCAGTTCTCCTTCAGACATGTGTCAATTCCCAATCCTTAGGGATCATTTCCATCTTCAGCAATTACCCTGCCATGGACTCACTCTCGCCATCTGCAGCACATTCATGGGTAATGTCACAAGGGTACATGAGAAAGAACAAGAGGCCACCTTGGGTTTTATAGATAGAGAATATTCATGTGCACCAGGCTACTTTAATATTGCAAATAATTAGGGCAGCACGGTGCCTCACAGCGCTAGGGGCCTGAGTTCAATTCCAGCCTCAGGTGACTGTCTGTGTGGAGTTTGCACATTCTCCCTGTGTCTGCGTGGGTTTCCTCCAGATGCCCTGGTTTACTCCCACAGTCCAAAGATATGCAGGTTAGGGTGGTTTGACCATGCTAAATTGCCCATAGTGCTCAGAGATGTGTAGGTTAGGTGAATTGGCCATGCTAAATTGCCCATAGTGCTCAGGGATGTGTAGGTTAGGTGGATTGGCCAAGCTAAATTGCCCATAGTGCTCAGGGACATGTAAGTTAGGTGAATTGGCCAAGCTAAATTGCCCATAGTGATCAGGGACGTGTAGGTTAGGTGAATTGGCCAAGCTAAATTGCCCATAGTGCTCAGGGACATGTAGGTTAGGTGGATTGGCCATGCTAAATTGCCCATAGTGCTCAGGGACGTGTAGGTTAGGTGGATTGGCCATGCTAAATTGCCCATAGTGCTCAGGGACGTGTAGATTAGGTGGATTGGCCATGCTAAATTGCCCATAGTGCTCAGGGACGTGTGGGTTAGGTGGATTGGCCGTGGAAAGTGCAGGGCTGCAGGGCTGCAGGGATAAGGTAGGAGATTGGCTCTGGGTGGGATGCTCTTAAAAGGGTCAGTGAGCAGACTGAATGGTCTGCTTCCACACTTTGGGGATTTTATGAATTCACGAATGCCTTCATGAAGGAGTTTTGTTTCCCTCCCTCTTGTAAATTGTGCTCCATGGTTTGCTCATTGATGTGAACCGTTGCAGCCAGTGCCTAGCGGTTAGTGCAAATTGAAAGAGAGAGAGTATTTCTTGGTCCCATCTTTTTGAAGGACCCAGCATGTATCAGGCTGCATTTGACTGAGTGTGAATCTTTCATGCTACATGCTACATTCAGAAACTAGACTCAATTGTTTACCAGTAAACTCTATTTGTTGGGATCAAACAATGCGATCAGGTTTTAACCAATTCTGGAAATGGAGCAGGTTTTCACATAAGTTATCAGACCTGAGGAAGTCTTCTAGACCACTTTGAAAAAGCACATCTCCCTCAACATCAGCAAAACTAAAGAGCTGATCATCGACTTCAGAAAGGAAGGAGGAGCACATGCCCTGATCTACATCAGTGGAGCTGTGGTGGAGAGGATCGAGAGAGTTAAGTTCCTAAGAGTGACAATCACCAACAATCAGCCTTGGCCCTCCCACATAGATGCGATGGTAAAGAAGGCACAACATCACCTCTGCTTCCTCAGGAGGCTAAGGAAATTCAACATGTCCATAGGGACCTTCACCAACTTTTATAGATGCGCCATAGAAAACATTCAATCGGAATGTATCACAGCTTTCCCAGGACCGTAAGAAACTACAGAAAGGTATGAACACAGCCCAGACCATCACGGAAGTCAACCTCCCATCCATATACTCCACCTACACTTTGTATTGTCACAGAAAGGCAGGCAACATCATCAAAGACCCCTCCTACCCTGGTTATGATCTCTTCCAATCTCTTCTGTCAGGTAGAAGGTACAAAAGCTTAAACACACAGGTTCAAGAACAGCTTCTTCTCCGTTGTTATTAGACTGCTGAATGGACCTCTCAAATTTCACATCTCATGTTGACCTCGCTTTTGTACACCTCCTGTGCAGCTATAACTTTCTATGGCTCGCTCTATTTAATTGCCGTATGATCTGGATATCCTTGTATGTTATGATCTGCCTATACTGTTCGTCAAACAAAACTTTTCACTCACTGTACTTTGGTCCATGTGACAATAATAATAAATCAAATCAAAAGAAGCCAAAGAACCCTGAGGCGAGACCTACATGGAGAACACAGTTGGCTTCACTCAAATCGGGGTAGTATTTGATTCAAGCTAAACTTGCAGAGTTAAAGTTAGAGTTAGGGTTAAATGTGGATTACGTTAAAGGTCAGGTGAAGTGAAGTTAAATGAAGTGAATTAAAGTTGAAGTTAGATGAAGTAAGAAGTAAATTTTACAATGAATGTATTAGGGTTAAATAATGAAGGGTTTGTTTAATTAAATTGTGTGTGGGTTCTTGCCTCTTGTCACACAAGGGAGGAATAGCTGGGCGAAAGGTTTGAGTACCCTCTTTGTGGGCAACAATTCAAGCTCTCAAAACTGGTTTTATACAACATGGTCAATATTGGAAAGACATCAGACTGTGGTGATTAAAAGGGGTGGCTTTGGAACAAATCATGTGGTCAGATCCTGCAAGCAATCTGAGTGTTTGTGCTTCTCACTCTTTGTAGGCAGTCTGAGAAATGAACTTGGTGAGCTGAGGCTGGGAAAGGTCTGATCCATTATTTGAATTCACAGGCAGTGTAAGTAGGAAGCTACAATCAGGATCAGATTCAATCAGTCTACCTTGTCTACAGAATGAGACAATACATTTTCCGTGCCTTGGTTAATGAAAACAGAACTGGCTTCTAACATTCTCCAGTGTTCTCACCTTCTGGCAGACTTTGATTACCCCATAACAATCTGTTCAGACTCTGCTAAATGTCTATACTTCAGTCTCTGTTTATTCTTAATTTGTGCGAGAACAAATTTGCTTTTAAAATACAAGCAGCTTAAGGCTAATTTATTTCTTCTCTTTTGCTGTGAAAAACACATTCAAAATAAACAAGACGTGTAGATTTTGGTAAACTGCAGACAGGAGAAGGAGAAGATTTCCTGAAGTGCTGTGAATCACTGGAGAGGTGATGGCCTAGTGGGTATTAGATTAGATTACTTACAGTGTGGAAACAGGCCCTTCGGCCCAACAAGTCCACACCGACCCACAACCCCTACATTTTACCCCTTCACCTAACACTATGGGCAATTTAGCATGGCCATTTCACCTAACCTGCACATTTTTGGACTGTGGGAGGAAACCGGAGAACCCAGAGGAATTCCATGCAGACACTGTTGCTAGACTATTAATCCAGAAACTCAGTTAATATTCTGGGGACTTGGGTTCAAATCCTGCCATGACAGACGGTGGAATTTGAACTGAATAAAGAATCCAGACTTAATCAACCATTGCTAATTGTTTGGGGCGGGGCGGAGGGTGAGGGGTCCTATCTCATCCAATAATGCCCTTTAGGAAAGGAAATTTGCCGTCCTTACACATCTAAACTCCCTGTGACTGCAGACCCAAATGGGGAGTAAATGTTGGCATAGCCAGAGATGCCCACATCCTATGAGTGAATGCTTTAAAAAAAAAGATGCCAGGAGCTTAGTAGCTGCTTAACAACTACTTCATTTATATAGCACCTATCTCAAGGCTCTTTATAGAAGCATTAAGGAACACGGAGCCACATAAGGACATCCTGAAATGGAAGCAAAATGCTGCAGATGATGAAATCAAAACAGAAAGTGCTGGGAAATGTTTGCAGATCTGGCAGCATCGGTGGAGGAAGAAACAGTGTTAATGTTTCCCATTTGATGTAGCTGTTCTTCAGGCTTAGTCACAACAGAGAGGTGTAGAGAGGGAATTCCAGAGTTTAGGGTCACCAGGATTCCAAGGGATGAGATATTCCAGAGGCTTGTGGAGCTGGATTGGGATTACAGGGAAGGGCAAAGACAATGGACTTTGAAAGCAAAGGTGAAGGTTTCAAGAAAAATATATTATTTGGGAAATGGGACTGGATGGGTTACTCTTCTATGATAATGTAGATCAGTGAGCACAGAGATAGATAAACAGGACTAACTGTAGTTGTAACATGGGCAGCAGAGCATTGGATGATCTCACTGTCAGCACTGGAAGGCCATTCTGGAATGATAGAATCCCTACAGTGTGGAAACAGGCCATTCAGCCCATTGAGTCCACAACAACCCTCTGAAGAACATACCAACTATACCTATCCCCTATCCCTGTAACTCTACATTAACCATGGTTAATCTACCTAGCCTGCACACCTATGGACACTAGGCAACTTAGCATGACCAATCTACCTAACCTGCATATCTCTGGACTGTGGGGGGAAACTGGAGCACCCAGAGAAAATGCAGACCTGAAGAGAATGTGCAAACTCCACACAGTTGCCTGAGGCTGGAATCCAACATGGGTCCCTGACACTGGGAGGCAGCAGTGTTAACCACTGAGCCACCGTGCCACCCCAGGAGTGTTGGGATAGTCCAATCTCAAGGGAACAAAGACAGCGTCTCCGCTGAGATGGAGATGAGCTGAGATGGAGACAAAGTTGGCTGAACTTAGTGAGGTGTAGAAAGTGGTCTTAGTGTTGGTGTGTGAAAGTTTTAGATCAGAGTGGCTTCATCTTAGACTGTTGTCTTGGAGAGGACTGAGGTCAGTCACTGGGGGCAGAGTGAGGTTAGATTTGGATAAGATATCAGGATAAGGTTCTTTCAGTCCTCTGATAGAAAGGACAATCGCCCACCCCTAACATGCACACACACACACACACACATTTTAATTTTTAAAACCATTCATAAATGGATCCATGGAATTGATGAGTGGTTAATGCCTATCCTTCGGCCATGTTGACATTATAGCTTGTGGTGCACCAGTCCGCTGCTGGATTCCATTATAATGATGGCGATACATTCTTTCCTAACGAAAAGTACTTCACTATGAAGCACAAAGTATGGGACATGGGCTGTAACAGGTGCTATGGAAATGCAGGTTCCTCCTGTGATGCTGAGAGTCTGCAAGGCTGGAGTATCCCTATGGAAATGGGTTTAGGATTTCAGTCCATTAGACTGTTTGTGGTCCATATTCCGGGCTCTCACACCCACAGGGAAGGAATGGGGGAGCAGGAGGCTGTGGGTATGTTGATAAAGACTGGACCCAAAACGTTGTATCTGCTGTCGCTCTCTCTGTCTCCACAGATGCTGCCAGATCTGCTGAGTTTCTCCAGCAATTTCTGTTGTTTCCAGTCGCATTGACCCTGGTGGTGGAGTGGGGAGGCTGATGGGACAGTCAGTTAACAGAGAAAACTTCCCAACAGTGATGTCAAACAAGCTCTGTGAGTGTGTGTGTGTGTTTGTTTGTGAGTGTGAGTATGTGTGTGTGAGTGGGTGTGTGTATGTGAGGGTGTGTGTGGGTGAGTGTGTGTGTGAGTGTGAGTATGTGAGAGTGTGTGAGGATGTGTGTGTGTGAATGTGTGAGTGTATGTGTGAATGTGTGTGACTGTG
>NC_057747.1:7413879-7424695 GCF_004010195.1 Chiloscyllium plagiosum
GTGAGTGAGTGTGTGAGTGTGAGTGTGTGTGTGAGAGAATGTGTGTGTGTGAGGGTGTGTGTGTAAGTTTGAGTGTATATGTGAGTTTGTGAGTGTGTGTATGTATGTGTGTGAATGTTTGTGTGTGTGAATGTGTGTGTGTGAGGGTGAGTGTGTTTGTGAGTGTGTGTGTGAGAGGGTGTGTCTATGTGAGCGTGTGTGTGTATAATTGAGTGTGTGTGTGTATTTGAGTGCGGACCAGGGATATGATGGTATCCCACTTAAACAGAACCCACCCTGTCGAGACATTAATTCCGGCAGCAATGTCCCTTTAAAAAATCTCCGTTTTGTAAGAGCCAGAATATCAGTGGCAATGCGAGGGGTTTAGATATAGCGAGGACGATTTACAACCTTGGAACTCAGTGTCTGCAAAGCAATATTGCATTTAAAAAGAGAGAGAGGGAGTGAGAGTTGCCGACAGATGCAACTTCCTCCTGACTCCGAGCTAGTTGCACTTTTGGGGTGTGTGCTTGCTTTGAAAGAGTGGATCGTTTCTCTCTGTGTGTGTGTGTCCCAACTGTGGCAGACCGCGGCTGCCGAAGGATTCCTTGCCGTCAGTGAGTCCCCCTCCGAAGCCTGTACCTGAGGAGGGGGCGATCGAGAGGGCTGTGGGAGCTGTGTGCCGCCTGTGGAGCCCGGGACCATCATGAGCTGTTGGCTGCTGCTACCCTTGCTCACCAGCGTGGTGTCTATCGCAGGAACCTGGACAGTGTAAGCACCAATTCCTCTCATTCCTGAGCCCCACTCCCTCTCACATCCTGCTCCCTCCACCCCATCTCTCTCTCTCTCTTTCTCTTTTCGGATTGAAAGCAAACTTTCTGTCGCTGTTTTCCTTCAGCTGCAGTCACCCAGCTAGCGTTCATCTCCAAACTAAAATCTCAGTCCTCAGAGAGGGGCACAGTTCTGAGATCCCTCAGCTCAGGACCCGTCTTTCGCCCTTCTCAATGACTTTAGCGACTTCATATGAGAAGTAATTCAGTTTGGTGACAGATTCAGTCATACCTGTTCAGTGTTGTCGAGAACCGTCTGTCAATCCTTGTACGGTGACTGAACGGATTGACTAACCCTTCTTTGGTGGACTGTTTAAATGCTGACATTGATTTCTGAAATTCATTTCTAGATTTTTCTTTTGCCTTCATCCTTATTTCTTAAAAGCACACCATCCCATTGAAACTAAAATCAAAATTGTGTTTAATCCCCAACAATGTAAAGACAGAGACCATTGCTGACACTACGTGGTTAATCCTTTCTATCTCTCACACCAATCTAACATTAGTGGGAATGTCAAATGCTCTCTAAGGCTCATTCTTTTGCTGATTCAGGGTTGCAATGGGTTAACATTGGCTCCTACACATGGCATTGATCCCAGCATAGTGTTGTGTAGCAAAGCCTTGATTGTAGCCAGTGTCTCTGGGTTAGGGAATCCCACACATCAATCTGTGTGCTCTGAAGGGAGGGGGTGGGGGGAGGGTGGTGGTGAGGGAAAGAGGCAAGCCATCCTATTCAATTCGAAGCACCTGACTCTTTCTGCCTGCTTTCTTACAGAAAAGAAACTCCCACTTGGTTCTGAGTTTGCTGTCCCGTGTCGCTTGTGTTGTAACTATTCGAAGCTAGCTTTGGAAACTTGGCTCCGGTCGGTTAGAAAGTGCCGCGAGTTGGAATGAGGAAATTGTTCACTTGCTTGGTTCATTTGGAGGGTTTGTATCGACAGGATCTCTGCTGTTTGTACAGTCAGGTTTGCTGGGTTGGTGTACAATGATCGTAGCTAATGGCTTCCAGTGTGCCTCATAGTTTAGATCCAGAATCATCGCAGAGGGAGGACATTTGGCCCATCGTGCTTGCAATGATTCTATCACCCCAGTGCCAACCTCCTGCCTTTTCCCCATATCCTTGCATCCCTGCACATCTCACTGTCTTCCATCTTTCAAAGACTGCAGTAAGATCATTGCAGCAAACTGTGCTCCATCTCTGGGAGCCCTACATTTAACTGGTTTGGATTTATAGACATGATGCCTGAATGTTATTGGCAAAGATAAAGCTATAACTTGATAAAGTGAACCTCCCAAAGCCACAACCAGTACCAGCTAGAAGGACAAGGGCAGCAGACAGACGGGAACACCAACCCTTGCAAGGGTCCCTCCAAACCATCCTGACTTGGAAATATATTGCCTTTCTCTCAGTGTAACTGGGTTCAAATGGTAGAATTCCCTCCCTGAGGGCATTGTGGGTCTCTCTGCACCACACCGACTGCAGCAGTTCAAGAAGGCAGCTCGATACCACCTTCTCCAGAGCGACTAGGGACGGGCAATAAATGCTGGGCCGACCAACGGCACCCTCACCCACGAGAGAATGAAAAAAACAAGTTTAATGAATCACTTCAGATCTTGTGAGCAATGACCCTTTGATGTAATCCCTGCCATTTGGAATGTACTGAAGCAAAAATTAATCCATTTAGTTGCTTGATCTGGGTTTACACTCACAGATACTGTCCGTCTCTTTTCTTCACCCCAGGCCTCAGAGTGGGTTCAGTCACAGGGAATCTGAAGGCTGTGTGTTGGAATATAAGCCTGTGCCAAGTTAACTGATTATCACTATGGTAATAGGAAGGGTGTTATGGTTGAGTTCAGTACCCAATGGTTGTGGTCGGTAAAGTTAGGCAGGTGGCTTGGTGGTTAACACTGCTGCCTCACAGCACCAGGGACCTGGGTTCGATTCCAGCCTTGGGCGACTGTCTATGTGGAGTTTGCACATTCTCCCTGTGTCTGCGTGGGTTTCCTCTGGGTACTCCGGTTTCCTCCCACAGTCCAAAGATGTGCAGGTTAGGGTGGATTGGTCATGCTAAATTGCCCATACTGTTCAGGGTGCATTAGTCAGGGGAAATGTAGGGGAATGGGTCTGGGTGGGTTACTCTCCGGAGGGTTGGTGTGGACTTGTTGGGCCGAAGGGCCTGTTTTCCACACTGAAGGGATTCTATATGAAGTCCTCTTCCTGAATATAGTGAGGATGGAGAGGGAATTGGAATCGGCTGAGGGAGGGGGTCTCAGCTGGTAGTGTACACACATAAGTGTCTCCTTTAGATTTGAATGTAGTGCAGGAGAGAGGGTGCTGCTCTGTTGGAAGTGCTGTCTTTCAGACACTGAACTGAATCCTGCCTGCGCTTGCAAATGAATACCAATGATCCCAATGACGCTGTGTTGGAGAAGAGCTGGAAAGTTATCTCTGGTTTCCTGGTCAATCTTTGTCCCTCTATGACCATCCCTGAAACTAGATTATCTGATCATTGGCTAAAAGAGCACACCCTGGCAGCTGCATTCCCTACATCACTGCAGTGACTTCAAATAAAGCAATGATTGGGCCTTAAGATGCTTTAGGTGGCTTAAGGTTGGCAGAAGGCGCTGTATGAATGCAGGTCTTTCAAAGGATGAAGGCAGAGTTTGGCTGCAATGTGCCCATAAGTTGGAAAACCCATCGACACTGATGAAGAAATGAGGTAGAGGAGGCACCTGTCACCACAGATCTGTACCCCAACATAAGCCAGTGTCATCAGAAAGGGAGGCAGAAAACTGCTGGGGAAGAGACTGAGGAAGGCTGAGTGATGATGAAATCAGATGTACCTCAGAAATATTCAAAAAATAAACTGGACTTAGAGGCCAGCCACAGTGAGCTGCACTTCAGTGGAGGGGAGATAGATTCAAAATGCTCACTTTGGGTTGGTACATTTAGATCTCTTGGTGATTGTACAGTGACAGGGAAGATGAGGCCTGGGGAAACAGGATGTGCACATATTGCCATGGTAACCATGTCATGGGGACAATAGGTCAGGGACTGTACTCCTGAGAACAAAGCAAAATTGATAGCAGTGTACAAACCTTTATGTTCAGAAGCATTAAAAGGGTCAACAATTCGATCAGAGTCACAGACTTTCTGCGGCTCATTTAATGCAGCAGTGTCATATTGTTAACATAAATCTTAAGGCAAAGAAACCAGAAAAAAGGTGGGAATTTTCTTCCGCTCGCAAGTTGTAACAGTGAGGATATAAACAAACTGAAAAGTATAAAGCATTAACTTCCAATCTGTGCTTGGATCATCTAACAACAACCCAAGGCAGCAAAATGGAGCAGAGATGGAGACTATATTTGAGTGGCGGCCTACGTGTTGAGATCAGGAATGCATTGACTTAAGGGATTGGAAGCAAATTCAATAACAACTTTCAGAAAGGGAATTGGATAAATATTCAAAGAGAAAAAGTTTTCAGGGTGATGGAGAAAGAGCAAGGGAGTGCGACTAATTGGATTGCTCTTTCTAACCGCTGGCAAGTTGATCATGGCGCGAATGATATCCTTCTGTGCTGTGTCATTCTACATTATAGAAGGGTGTAGCTGCTATTGCTGACATGGTTAGATAATAGAAACAATGAAAGTGTGACAGCTGTAATCTCTCTCTTTCTTGCCTGTGATATGTCAGCAAACCTGCTGAGTCATGAGGAAACAGTAGACTGGCTAGCATGCCCTATGAGATTCTGCAAAGGATCTATAAATAGGCCTGACTAAACCTGAATCTCAACATTTCAGTGGATGCATAATTCAAACATGTCTATAGATTTAAAGTATAATACAATAAATTAGCAACAGTGCTGAGAGGAGTCATTAATGGCCCACCCCATAGAATCCCAAATAACATGCTACAGCACTGGTCTTGTGTTCAAGCTGTCTTTTGGGACCAAACTCACTCTATCATTTTCCACTTTCATATAAGAATAGAAGATTCCTTCCCTGGTTTTGATACCACTTTCACATTTATTAGACTTTGGTGGGTTTCGAGCCCAAGCCACTAGAGGCCAGTGACATAACCACTATGCCACTCTCTCCCACTGCTATCTTGAGGGGTTCTTCATCAGTTTAAGCAAATACCAGCCTGCAAGCAGCGTGTGAATATTTTTCCACTCTGTGTTTAACTCTGTGGCCTCGACTCCTCCTCACTCCTGGCTCCTTTTGTACAATCCTTTTTGTGCTGCTTGAAGGCCTTGCCTAGGCCTCAGACTCTGGAATTCTCTCCCTCACATAAGAGGCTTTTTAAAACCTACTCCTCAGCAAAGCTGATAGTCACTTTTCCCCTCTCTTCCTGCCCCTTTTCTCCACTTTATCCCAAAGTAATCCGCCTGGAATGGACTATGATGTTGGGGTGTTGGTGGGCCCGGGGACCATCGTGGAGACACATCCCCTTCCCTCGATATCGAGCAGAGCACAAGGAGGGAAGAAAATGAACTCTGTTTTTACTTATGTTTAAGGCTTATATCTTAATTTCAGTCTGATACCTTCAAATCTTCTCTAAGTCAAAATGCAGAGCGCACTGACATGGTATATTTTTCCCTGTATTCGTTTGTTAATTACAAGTGACAATAAATCATTCAATTCAGTTCAAAATATCTGGACCAGGATCGAGCTCTCAGTGTTCTGACTCTGACACTAGAGTCTAGAGTCCTACAGCATAGGAACAGACCCCCAGTTCAACTTGTTCATGCTGACCAGGTTTCCTGAACTGAAGTTGTCCAATTTGCCGAGTGTTACCCAAACAGAGCCCATTCATTGTGGGGGTACACATTGATTGACATTTCACAGCTGCCTCAGGGGCACAGTGGAGTCAAAGGGCTGACTGTGTGGAGACATAAGGCTCAGTTTGGTTGCAGTGCTCTTGTACATTACTTTATTTCTGGTCCTTGGATCGAACCATATAAGTCAGTGAGTAACACCGGGGTAAATATTGACAGGAGATCTGAGATTTGACACAATAAGAAAACTTGTGGTAGTTTGAACTGTATTTCCTGCTGTGGGAGATGTATAGGCCATTAAAAAACACGGTTCTAAAATTCATTTTTTTATGAAACAACTACCTTGTTTTTGTCGAGGCCTGAGTTGAAATGACTGTAACGTTAATTTTGTTTACATTCTATGTCGCTGCTTTTGTTCTTGCACCTTCTTGATGCCGATGTTTATTTCTGTGAATCCCTCTCTAATCAGAATGCAGTGACTTGGTTTGTGAAAAGTGTCAGTGTGGTGATTGTTTGTGTTATGAAAACATCAGCCTTGTATCTGCTGCATAAGGACAAGCTCACAACTGGGTTGTCCAATTCTTTGCGCTGGCACTTCATAACAGATTCCTATTTGATCTCTTTATACATGCAAGTGAGGCCTGTTGATGGCTCTCAAATTGAGTAGGCCTCAGCTTGGCTCTATCATGTTAACAACCTAAAGCCTGAGCTGAGGGGGCAGTAGCCCAACTCTCGAGGATTGCCTTGGAAACATCCAACAGGGAACTAGACAGTTCACTGAAAACGATATTTAAATCAAAAGGATTGTGCAGGGTTACAAGGTGGGGGGGGGAGCAGAATGGCACTGAGAGAAAGTCTGCACTGATGTGATTGGCTGAATCGCTTCCATCTACACCATACCAACAGTGAGGCTCCAAATACGAAACAGCAGGCCCTTGCTGAGGGGCGATAATCATTGAGGTAATAAACAAAATGTGTTTTCTCATTTTCTTTGAATACTTTAGTTTACGAGTTTCAAAAGTATCAGATATGGGGGAAAGGCAATTGAACTGATGATTAACTATAATCCAATCTGTTAATGAAAAGTCAACTCACAGAGAGACAAGGTGGATGTGTTTGGCACCCAATGGCGGCAGAGTATGGGCATGGGGTATTTGGAGGCTGGTGGTCATGTGATGTTACCCCCAGAGTTAATCAAGAGTCATTTATGACACAGGAGGAGGTAATTTGCCGGCTCTCTGAGGAGCAATCCAGTCCCACACCCTCACTTGATTTCTGTTATCCTGCAGCTTTTCTTTCCCTCAAGTGCTCATTCTTTCAAAATCATTGATTGTCTCCTCTTCCAGCACCCTCATAGCTACCTGAAGGAGCAGTGCTCCGAAAGTTAGTACTTCCAAATAAACCTGTTGGACTATAACCTAGTGTTGTGTGATTTTTATCTTTGTCCACCCTAGTCCAACACCAGCACCTCCGCCCTCATAGGCAATGAGTTCCAGACCATTCCTTCGCACTGCTTTAAAAAGTTATTCCTCACACCATCCCCCATTGCTTGGCACCTCTTGCCAACACTTTCATTCAATCTGTGACCCTTAGTCTTTTTATCATGACACGCCGTGAGCAGCTTATCTATGTCTACCTTAAGACCATCATAATCACAGGGATCTCCATTAAATCTCCTCTCAACTTCCTTCACTCTGAGGAATATAACCCCCAGCTTCTCCAACCTAACCCTGTAGCTAAAATCTCTCATCCCTGGCACTATTGTGGCACATCTCCTCAGCGCCATCTCAAAGACCCTCTCCTCCTTCCTAAAAGATGGAGATCACAAGTGGATGCAAGATTGGCTGAATCAAGAGCTTTATAAAGATTGGCCACCTGAATCCACCACAATTACACTACCTGTGGCTCAGTGGTTGGTATGGTGGCTCACAGTGCCAGGGACTTGGATTTGATTCCCGTCTTGGGCGACTTCCTGTGTGGAGTTTGCATATTCTGTCCGTGTTTGTGTGCATTTCCTCCGGGTGCTCTGGTTTCCTCCCACAATCCAAAGATGTGCAGGTCAGGCGAATTGGCCATACTAAATTGTCCATTGTATTAGGTGCATTAGTGAGGGGTGAAAAGAGGGTAGGGGAATGGGTCTGGGTGGGTTACTCTTCATAGTGTCGGTGTGGACTTGTTGGGCTGAAGGGCCTGTTTCCATACTGTAGGGAATCTAATCTAATCATGACCTGGTGCGTCGTCATCAGTTTTAGCTAAGTTCTGAACTGCCTCTTATCTGAAGGAGAGCTGCTTCATTCCATTAACATGAGTCACTTTACTCGGTTTAATTATTTGTTACCAATTAATTTGCAATAACAGCCAGCATCAGAAGTTGTCACACCCAAATCCTCCGCCCCCTACCTGACACAACCTGTGGCAAATGTAACAAAGTTAATTAGAACTTGTCAGTGCTTGTATTGTGGGATATTTGGACAAGGGGGAGAACTAAGGTGTTGAAGTAATGTGGTTGCCAGGAAGGAGACATTCATTAAGGTGCTGTCCAGAATTTGCTGGGAGTTTGGAAACAGTGTTCGGATTTGTCTGATGACTAGGACTGTTAAAAGAAAACCTAGTAACTAATGCATATTTATGAGAAAAGAAAGAAGAGAGAAGGGGAGATAGAAAGACAACAAATGAGTAAAAAGCTGACACGAGTGAAGAAAGCAGAGAGTGACCAGCAGTGATAAAGAACAAAAATAGAGGGACGGAGAAAGAGAGAGAAGGAGAAAGAGAGAGAGAAATAAAATCCAGGAGATTGCAAGATTAAGCAAAAGAGAGGGTCAAGAAGAGAGAAATAAAAATGTAGGGAGTTGAGAGTTTGAAAAAAAATTAGATTCTCCATCCAGTAGGAAGGTGGGTGGATGTTGACAAAATATAGTGTGGAATTTTCTTGAGGCACGAGGGTTCTCACTTGACGATGGGTAGCTCATGCCAATCAGGCAGTGACAAAGCCACCAGAGTGGGGACCTTCCCTTGGCATCAAGACTGGCCTAGGAGGGAGGGAGGGAGGGAAAAGGAGAGGGTCAGTGAGAGCTCTAGACAATCAAAGAATGGCAGCTCTTGCATTCAGTAGCACCAAGAAAGAGGTTGTGGCTGCTTCTGGAAGCAGAACTCAGAGATTCAGGATCATGAGGACCCCAGATAACAGAAAATGATGTGGTTAAAATCACACAACACCAGGTTATAATCTAACAGGTTTATTTGGAGGCACTGCTTCATCTGCTAGTGCCTCCAAACAAACCTGTTTGACTATAACCTGGTGTTGTGTCATTTTTAACTTTGTCCACCCCAGTCCAACACCAGCACCTCCAAATCATGAAAATGATCTGGTCAGGCCGAGAATTCATTTTGTTTTTATTGATACTTGGAATACAGACATTGGCTGGGCCAGCATTTCATGCCCAGTTGAAGAGTCAACCACATGGCTGTGGGTCTGGAGTTACATGTAGACCAGACCAGGTAAAGAGAGAAGAGTTCTTTCCCTAAAGGATAATAGCAAAACAGATGGCTTTTTAAAAAAAGTCAACAATATTTACCATTTGACTAACTTTTTACGGACTCTGACATTCACCATTTGCCATGGTGAGATTTGAACCCATGCCCTCAGGAGTTAGCCTGGGGCTGTAGGTTACCAGCCATGTGACCTTGCAATTGTGCCATCATCTCCTTTAATGAATTGCAGTGGGAGGAGCATCAGAAGCCAGGGCAGGGACATGGCACATTGTGGGCACACCTCTATCTGTTGCTCAATGACCAGGCAGTGATTGAGGGTCCATCTTCTCCAGGGGTGAGAAGCTGCTCATTACCTGTCACGTACATACCAGGGGAAACATGCCAACCTGGGGATGTAGGCTGAAACTGGCAACGGGGAGGGCCATCGTGCTGAGACTTAATTCTATTGGTGGGAGGTGGGAGGTAGGGTAAGGAAGACCACAGGGATTGAGGACATTACCATCCTGCCTAGAGCTGAAAATGTGTATTCCTGAAGTAGGGCTCATGCCCGAAACGTCGATTCTCCTGCTCCTTGGATGCTGTCTGACCTGCTGCGCCTTTCCAGCAACACATTTTCAGCTCTGACTCCAGCATCTGCAGCCCTCACTTTCTCCCCTAATTAGAAGCCTACCCTGCCTCTGAGTTCACCACCACAGAAAATACTGAGAAGGGAGTGAGAAATAAAACCAGTGGGAGGAAGGTGGGGTAAGAAAGCTGTAAAGATGGTCAGATTTACCTTCTTGGAGGGAGATAGGTAGATTCTCCCAAAATGTAAATTTTCACTGGAGCTCGCATTTCCTGGGTGTTTTGTTTTGCTGTTTGATTTGAAGTACTTCCTTGTGCCTTCACTTATCACTGTTGACTGATGAAGACATCCAAACTAGAAACAAGAGTAGGCCACTTGGCCCCTCAAGTTTGCTCTACTATCCAACAAGATCCACATTCCCACCGACCTTATCACCTTCTTTGCCAAGAATCTATCTACCTCTCCCTCAAGAATCTTCAAAACCTTTGCATCCACAGTCTTTTGACGAAGATAGTCCAAAACGACACCCACCTTCTAGGTGGAGAAAGTTCTCACCTCTTGTTCATTATTTTTAAACTAGACAGGCAGGAGGCTGGAAGACCACAGCAAGCCAAGCAGCATCGGGAGGTGGAGAAGTCAATGTTTCGAGTGTAACCCTTCTTCAAGAGTCATAGAGTCATAGAGATGTCATACAGCTTGGAAACAGACCCTTCGGTCCAACCCGTCCATGCCGACCAGATATCCCAACCAAATCTAGTCCCATCTGCCAGCACCTGGCCCATATCCCTCCAAACCCTTCCTATTCATATACCCATCCAAATGCCTCTTAAATGTTGCAATTTTACCAGCCTCCACCACATCCTCTGGCAGCTCATTGCATACATGTACCACCCTCTGCGTGAAAAGGTTGCCCCTTAGGTCTCTTTTATATCTTTCCCCTCTCACCCTAAACCTATGCCCTCTAGTTCTGGACTCCCTGACCCCAGGGAAATAACCTTGTCTATTTATCCTAATGCCCCTCATAATTTTATAAACCTCTATAAGGTCACCCCTCAGCCTCCGATGCTCCAGGGAAAACAGCCCCAGCCTGTTCAGGCTCTCCCTATAACTCAAATCCTCCAACCCTGGCAACATCCTTGTAAATCTTTTCTGAACCCTTTCAAGTTTCACAA
>NC_057747.1:7424961-7430822 GCF_004010195.1 Chiloscyllium plagiosum
ACCACCACCCTCTGTCTTCTACCTTTGAGCCAGTTCTGTATCCAAATGGATAGTTCTCCCAGTATCCCATTGGGAACCTTGTTGAACACCTGACTGAAGTCGATTTAGATCACATCTACTGCTCTGCCCTCATCAATCTTCTTTGTTACTTCTTCAAAAAACTCAATCAAGTTTGTGAGACATGATTTCCCACGCACAAAGCCATGTTGACTATCCCGAATCAGTCCTTGCCTTTCCAAATACATGTACATCCTGTCCCTCAGGATTCCCTCCAACAACTTGCCCACCACTGACATCAGGCTCACTGGTTTATAGTTCCCTGGCTTGTCCTTACCACCCTTCTTAAACAGTGGCACCAAGTTAGCCAACCTCCAGTCTTCTGGCACCTCACCTGTGACTATTGTTGCTACAAATATCTCAGCAAGAGGCCCAGCAGTCACTGCCCTAGCTTCCCACAGAGTTCTAGGGTACACCTGATCAGGCCCTGGAGATTTATCCACTTTTATGTGTTTCAAGACATCCAGCACTTCCCCCTCTGTAATATGGACATTTTGTAAGATGTCACCATCTATTTCCCTACAGTCTATATCTTCCATTTTTTAAAACATTTTTTTAAACAGCAACTCTGAATTCTAGATTTCCCAATCAGCAGAATCATCCGTTCCAAATCTACTCTACCAAGATACCTTAGGATTTCGTACGTTTCAATAAAACCATCTCTTACCCTTCTACACAGGAGTCAATATGTCTAACCTGCTGAACCTTTTCTCATAAGATAACTTGCCCATTCCAGGTCTTCATCTCGTAAACTTTCTCTGAACTGCTTCCAATGTATTTAAATCCTTCCTTAAATAAGGTGACCAATACTGTGCGCAGTACTCTAGATGTGTTCACACCAATGGCCTGTATAAATAGCCTTGCTAATGTGAGGATTAGGTTCTTCTCATATTGAGTAATAACATTCTATTAGTTTTCTTAAATACTTGCTGCCCCTGCATACTACTCTTTGAGACTTATGCACTAGGACACACCCTCTGCATCTCAGCACTCTGCAGTCTCTCTCCTTTAAGATAGTATGCTTTTTTCTTAAATTGGTTCTCCCAAATGCACAGTTTCACATTTTCCAACATCATTTGCTAGATCTTTGCCCATTCCCCTTACCTATCTCTATCACTTTGTAACTTCCTTATGTCATCTTCACAACTTGTTTTCTTCCCTATCATTGTGTCATCAGCTAACTTAACGACCACTTCTTTGGTTCCACCGCCAAAGACATTTATAAAATCGATAAAAAAGATGGGGACCCAGCACTAAACCCTATGGCACACTACTCATTGTGACTTGCCAATCAGAAATTGATCCATGTGTGACTACTCTCTGTTTGCTATGGGCTAGCCACAGGAATACATTGCTTCTTTTTATTTCCTGCAATAGCCTGTGATGTGGCATCTTATCAAATCCTTTCTGGAAATCCAATACAGTACATCCATCAGCTCAGCATCATATGTTACATCCAGAAATAATTAAATAAATATAATTTAAACATACAGCCTTTTCACAAAACTGTGGGCTGTGTTATCCTTGACTTTTCCTCAGTCCCCAGTTATAGGTCTAACAGCAGGTTAATAACCTTTCCCACTTCAGATGTTAAGCTAGCTGGCGTGTAATATCCTGCTTTCAGTCTTTTCCTTTTTTGAATTAAACAGATAAATTCACTGGATTCAGCTTTGACAAAGGGTCAGTTAGACTCGAAACGTCAGGTCTTTTCTCCCCTTACAGATGCTGCCAGACCTGCTGACATTTTCCAGCATTTTCTCTTTTGGTTTCAGATAAATTCACTGATTGCCCTTCTTATAGAACATTCCCCAATTCTAGGGAATTTTAAAGAATCAAACCAATACATCAACTATCACATTAGCCTCTTTTTAGACCCTATTAACTTTAGAATGAAGTACCTCAGAACTCAGTGATTTGTCAACCTGTAGCTACGACAATTTGTTCAGTTCCACTTCTCTGGTGATTGTAACTTCCTTGAGTTTCTCACTCCCTTCCATTTCCTGGTTTATAGCTATCTTTGAAATGTTCCTTGTATTGTCTACAGTGAAGACCGATGCCAGATTCATCCTTATGTCTGTATTAAACCGAAAGAAGTGCAAATGCTGGAAATCAGAAACAGAAACAGAAGTTGCTGGAAAGGTTCGGCAGGTCTGGCAGTATCTGTGAAGAGAAATCAGAGTTAACATTTCAGGTTCAGTGACCGTTCCTCAGAACAGCTGAACCTGCTGAGCTTTCTGTTTTGTGTTCTTTTTTGTTGTTTTCCATTGTGATTCCACAAGTTCACTTTACTAATCCCATTCTTTCTTAAAGGTTTTTAGAAACTTTTACTATCCATGTTTATATTTCTAGCTGTCTTTCTCTCATATTTGAATTTTCCCCTCCTTCTTCATACTATAGTTAATCTGTTTTTTTTGTGTGAATCATCTGACTTGCTGCTCAATTTTGCAGAAGAAATTACACCTTTCCTTTAATTTTGATATTATTTTTGTAATAACTCAGGAAACCCGACTGGAAAGGAATATTGTTTCTTGTTGACACCAAAATAGAGCCGCTACACCCATAGGCTAGCACCAGCCTGATATAGACAGTTCTGCAGACCTATCTCCGAGTCAGTTTTCTAAAGGGCTCAGGTGATGAGTTCCAGTCTAGTGCTCATTACCACATGAACTCATAGTCAACCATCTTCATGAGGAGATTAATTGTTGTTTCCCGTGGACCTTGTAGGGGTTCTAACAATCTTTAACCTTTCTCTGTTACCCATGATATTAGCTCCTCCCTTAGAATATTTTCTTTCTCATTGGAATGTATCTCTTCTGTACATTCTGAAGAATCCCTTCAAATATCTGTCACTGTATCATTATTGACTAATTCTTAAGTTAATTCATTCATTTATTTTAGCTACTTTCAAGCCCTCATAATTGTTTTTATCTAAGTTTAAAATACTAGCATTGCATCTTGTCCCTCATCTCTCAAACAATGTCAAATTCAATCATATTGTGATCCAGCCACAGAATAATAACACTGCAAGTTCTGGGCCCCATAAAAAGCAACAATTGAAAAGAAAAAATAATTATTGGGATGTAGCTGTCACTGGTTGTCCAGTTTTTACTGTCCATCGCTAATTGCCTTTGAAATAGTGGTGGTGAGCAGCCTTTTTAAACTGCTGCTGTCCCTACTTGGTAGTGCATACTGTTAGGCCTTATAGATGGTGGACGGGCCTCAGGAGTCAGGAGGTGAGTTATTTGCCATCTGGAGTTCCAGGGTTTTGACCCAATGTGAGTGAAGGAACACCGATATATTTCCAAGTCAGGATGGTGTGTGGCTTGGAGGAGACCTTGCAGGTAATAGCGTTTCTATGCATCTGCTGCCCTTGTCCTTGTTCTTGTCCATGGTAGTGGCTCTGGTTTTGAAATGTGCCTTGATGAATTCCTACAGTACATTTTGTGGATGGTTCACATTTATTACAGAGCCTCATTGATGGAGAGAGTGAGTGTTGGTGGATGTGGTGCCAATCAAGTGATCTGGTTTGTTCTGGATGTTGTTAGAGCTGCATCCATCGAGGCAAGTAGGGCGTATTCCATCATTCACTTGTTGCTTTTAGATAGTGGATGGACTTCAGGAGTCAGGAGGTGAGTTATTTGCTACAAAATGCCCCTGACTACTGTTATAGCCACATTATTTGTATGGCTAGTCCATTTCAGTTTCTGGGAGAAAGCAAAAACTTCAGGTACTGGAGATCAGAGTCAAGAGTGTGGTGCTGGAAAAGCACAGCAGGTCAGGCAGCATTCGAGGAGCAGGAGAATCGACGTTTCAGGCAAGAGCCCTTCATCAGTTTCTGGTCAAAGGTAACCCCCAAAGCCTTTCAGTGATGACAATGCAATTGCATGTCAAAGGGTGGGGATGACTAGACTCTCTCTCTTTTTGGAGATTGTCATTTTCTGACACTTGAGTGGTGTAAATGTTACTTGCCAGTTGTCAGCCCAAATCTGGATATTGTCCAAGTCTTGCTGCATTTAGATATGGACTGGTTCAGTACCTGAGGAGTCCCAAATTTTGCTGAACATTGTCCAATCATCAGTGAACATCCCCAATTCTGACCTAATGATGGAAGGAAGACTATCGATGAAGCGTCTAAAGATGGTTGGGCCCAGGACATTATCCTGAAGAACTGAGATGACTGACCTCCAACAATGACAGCCATCTCCCTCTGAAATAAAAATGATTCCAACCAGTGGAGAGTTTGTCCACTGATGCCCATTGATTCCAGTTTTGCTAGAGCTGCTTGAGGCCACATTAAGTCAAATGATTCCAGTCTTGTCAGGGCTTCTTGATACATACTCGGTCAAATGTGGCCTTGATATCAAGGGCTGTCACTCTCATCTCACGTCTGGAATTCAGCTCTTTTATCCATGTTTGTATCAAGGCTGTAATGAGATCAGGAGCTGAGTGACCCTGGCGAAACCCAAACTGGGCATCACTGAGCAGGTTGTTGCTGAGCAGGTGCTGCTCGATAGCGCTGTTGATGACCCCTTCCATCGCTTTACTGATGATGGAGAGTAGACTGATGGAGCGGTAATTAGCTGAATTGAATTTGTTCTGTTTTGTTTTGTGTATGGGACATATCTGGACAACATTCCACATTGTCGAGTAGATCCCAGTGCTGAATCAGTACTAGAACATCTTGTCTAGCAGAGTGGCAAGCTCTGAAGCACAAGTCTTCAGTACTACTGCCGGAATGTTGTCAAGGCCCATAGCCCTTGCATTATCCAGCACCTTCAGCCATTTCTTGAGGTTATATGGAGTGAATCAAACTGGCTAAAGACTGGTGTCTGTGATGTTGGTGATCAATGGAGGGGGCTGCAATAGATCACCTACTCGGCAATTCTGGATAAAAATTGTTGCAAATGTGTGCTGGGCTCCTCATTATTGGCGATGGCGTTTTATGGAGCCTCCAGTTAGTTCTTCAGTCATTCATGAATGTGACAGGACTGCTGAGCTTAGATCTGATTGGTTGTTTGTGAAATCACTTAGCTCTGTCTATCACTTGCTGTTTATGCCATTTTGCATGCAAGTAGTCCTGTTTGGTAGCTTCACCAGGGTGACACCTCATTTCCAGGTATGCCTGCTGCTGCTCCTGGTATGTCCTCCTGCACCCTTCATTGAACCGGAGTTGACCCCTTGGTTTGATGGTATTTGTGGAGTGGGGGATATACCAGGCCATGAGGTTGCAGATTGTTTGAGTACACACAATGTAAGGTATTTTCAATATGGAAGTGGAGCTTCCACAAGGACTGTGCGGTGGTCATTCTTACTGATACTATCATGGATAGAGACATTTACAGGTGAGGATGAAGTCAGGTATGTTTTTCCCTCTTATCGGTTCCCTCACCAACTGCCATAAGTGAGCAGCTGTGTCCTTTTGGACCTGACCAGCTCAGGATATTGAAGCCCCAGCCAGAGTACATTCTGCACTCTTGGCACCCTCAGGATTTCTCAACACAGAGCAGTAGCAACTCATCAGCCGAGGGGTGGTGTATAATAATTGCCAGGAAATGTACTTAGTCATAGAGTCATAGAGATGTACAGCATGGAAACAGACCCTTCGGTCCAACCCGTCCATGCCGACCAGATATCCCAACCCAATCTAGTTCCATCTGCTAGCACCCGGCCCATATCCCTCCAAACCCTTCCTATTCATATACACATCCAAATGCCTCTTAAATGTTGCAATTGTACCAGCCTCCACCACATCCTCTGGCAGCTCATTCCATACACATACCACCCCCTGCGTGAAAAAGTTGCCC
>NC_057747.1:7431133-7437062 GCF_004010195.1 Chiloscyllium plagiosum
AAGTGTATAAGTCCTGCTAAGATTTGCTTTCCCAAATTGCAGCACCTCGCATTTATCTGAATTAAACTCCATCTGCCACTTCTCAGCCCATTGGCCCATCTGGTCCAGATCCTGTTGTAACCTGAGGTAACCCTCTTCGTTGTCCACTACACCTTCAATTTTGGTTATATCTGCAAACTTACTAACTGTACCTCTTATGCTCGTATCCAAATCATTTATGTAAATGACAAAAAGTAGAGGGCCTTACACCGATCCTTGTGGCTCCACTGGTCACAGGCCTCCAGTCTGAAAAACAACCCTCCACCACCACCACCCTCTGTCTTCTACCTTTGAGCCAGTTCTGTATCCAAATGGCTAGTTCTCCCTGTACTTGCCCTGTTTGAATTAATGCCATGAGACATCTGGGGGGTATCTTCCTCCAGAATAAATCCAGCAGTGTTCTGCCACCTCTGCTGGATTTGTCCTGCTGGTGGGACAGGACATACCGCAGGATGGTGGTTGTATTGTCAGGAAGGTATGATTCTGTGGAGTATGATTATATCAGGCTATTGCTTGACGAATCTGTATGGTATTTCTCCCAGTATTGGCACTGACCCTAGATGTTGATATGGAGGATTGACAGTATGAGGTTGTTGATGTTGTGTCTGGTGCCTAGAGAGATGTTTAGATGCTAGAAAAAGTATCTTTATCACCAGATTACTGGCCCACTGAGAATGCCACTACACCATCACCTCTCAGCTTGTTGGAGATGATCATTTGCTGGCACTTGAAATGGTTCGAATGTTTCTTGCCACTTGGCAGTCCAAGCCTGACGGTATCCAAATCGTTTTGCATTTGGACATGAGCTGCAACAGTATCTGGGTAGTTACAACTGGTATTGGTCATTCAACTTATTTTACTAGAGCACCTTTAACATCCCAATAACTTGGAAGGGAATTTACAGTACCACAAAGCATTGATTATTCAGTAAATGTACAAAGAGTTATAAATGTGTATCAAGGATAGAATAAGCATTAGTTCAAAAAGAGAACGAAACATGCATTCAATTGGGAATGAAAGACACTTGCAAGTTGTGCTGTATCAAAGTGAATAAGGGAGCTTTGTGTGTTACTTTACTCACTGTCTGTTTCAATAAGGAAGTTCATGGTCAATGCATCAATGGCTAGAACAAGATATATTTGCAGTGCATTAATGACTGAATGATCCCACAGCTAGTTAAACATTAGAGAGAACAGCAGCTTGAATACATAGCCACAGGCAAGCAGGAAATTGTGACATTTTATATCATGAGATAATAATGCACAAGAAAGGTCATCCAGACCATATCAACTCATCCACCCTGCACAGCTCCCTTTGCAGGATCTGACAGTCTCCAGTTCATTCCATTGCTATCTCCAGGACAAACAACAACTACTTGCATTTAGACAGTGACTATAAACGATATCCCCATATGTTTCACAGGATCATTATCAGAGGGAAAAAAAGTGAACAACTGTTTTCGGTTTGATCGAAGGATATTTAAAAACAGTTCTGTAGATATTTAACAGCTGCTGAAACTTTCCGCTGTAGCTCAATAACAAGGAAAGCAAAGACTTCTTCTCCCACAAACTTAAAACCTTAGGAAGTGTACTCATTTGTAGGAAAGCATAGTGAGATTCCACAAACAGCAGTGTGACAGTAACTGGTTTGAAGTGATTAATGTTAAACAAGACAACATTACGGAAACGTTCAGCACTCCCTGGGCAGGTAGATAGGGCTTCGGTTTAACACTCTATCTGAACGACAGCACCTTGTGGGATGTAGGCGCAGAGTTGTGGCTTTAAGATTCTCTGCTCTAAGCCAAATACAAGTTGCGCCCTGATGGTGTAGTGGTAATGAGATAGGGTTAGTATTCCTCACAGTGATGTACGCATCACTGGCAAGGCCAATATTTGTCCCCTTTCCCAAATTATCTGTGGACTAAATAGCTTGGGTCACCATTCCAGAGGGAAGATAGGCCAACCACATTGCTGTGGGGTCACAGCCTCCTACTGACACACAACACAAGACGATCCGGCCTCGAACCCGCGCCACTCTTCGATCAGATTTGTGGCTACTCTGTTTGTGTCCCAAATTCCCCGTTCCTATCAACCCCGGTAATCTCTGATTGCCGTTCCTAATAAGAATCTGCTGACCTCCATCTTAAAAATATTCAATGACCCAGCTTTCACTGCCTTGTGAGGAGAGTGTTCCCCTAATTTTCAAATGTGCCCTTTATTCTGGATTAACTCCAAAGGAGCAACATCTTTGCTGTATCCAGACCATTCAGGATTTTGTACGCTTCAATCAACTCAAATGGAAACAAGCCTAGCCTGCCCAAACTGTCCTCGTAAGACATTGCATATATCAATCTAGTAAATCTCTTTTGAACTACCCCAATGCATTTACATCCTGCCTTAAATGAGCAGACCGAGCTGCACACTGTATTTGAAATGACCCTGACTTAGGGTCAACTCTGAAAATGTTAACCTCTGAACAAAGTTCCTTTCCCCTCGCTGAGGTATCTTAGCATCTCAGATTCCAACCCATCAATTCTAAGCTGAAGTTCCTGAAGCAGCAGCCACATTTATTGCAGAGGTAGTTGCTGTGGATCAGGCAGGTTTCCACCATTCCCCACATACTTCAGCTACCACACATCGTCTCCCTGCCATTGCTAATTTATTTTGTTTAATTTATTAAGCTTTCAAGCTTTAAACTGTCACTCATTGATTATTTGTAGTTTTATTGAACAGCTTAACTAGTTGAGCACTAAATTCAGCACAGCATTTCAAACTCCTTGGTTTGAATGTGCCCCAGCTTTGAGAAAATGGTAAAACTCAGCAACGTGCTTACCTCACTAATGTCTCTGGATCTTAGCTTTCAGGGCCTAGTGTGGGTCAGTGTGAACAGAGGAGGCAGGATGGATTATGGTGTTGTGCTGTATATTAACAATCAAGATCTTGGTGCGTAGGAAATCTTTATAAAGTTTTACAAAGTTAGAAAACTTGGAATCATTGTGATCAGTGAGGAGGACAGTGTAAGACATAGACAGGCTAGTGGTGTGAATGGATAGATGGCAGATGGGGTCCAGTGCAGAGAATTTTGAGATGATGCTTTTTGGTAGGAAGAACATGGATGGTCAATGCAAAATAGGCAATATACATGTAAAGGGGTTATAGGATCAAAAGGATCTGTGTATATGTGCACAGATCATTGAAGAACTGACGGAGAGAGCAGTTGATAAAGCACTTAATATCCTGAACTTTATTAACAGGGGCACAGAGCACAAGAGCAGACAGGTTATACTGAACTTGTAAATGACTCATATTAGAGCTCAGCTGAAGCATTGTGCACAGTTCCACATGCCACTTTACAGGAAGGATGTGAATGCATTGGAGAGACAGTGCCGACGAGATTTACAAGAATGGTTCCAGGGATGAGAAACTCCAGTTATAAGGATGATTGGAGAAGCAGGCTAAGAGGAAATCTGTTTGCAATTTTCAAAATTGTAAGAGGATCAGTTGGAGTCAATGGGAGAGACTGTTCCTGTACATAATGAGATCAAGAATGTGAAGGCGCAGACTTGAAGTTAATTTTCAAACAAAAAGCAAGTACAAGGTGAGAAAAAGACCTTTTCAAATAGTGAATGGTTTGAGTCCATAATTCACTGCCTGAAAGTATGGTGGAGGCAGGTTCAATTGAAGCATTCGAAAGGGCATTGGATGGTTATTTAAATAGGAACCATGTGCAGAGCTATGGGGAAAAGGTGGGAGAAGGTCATTTGTCGAGCTAGTGCAGACATGATGGGTCAATGGCTTCCTTCTGCTCTGTAACACTGCTGTGATTGTGTGAGCTTGGAAAGGGACAGCAGGGTTTTGAGGAAAGATCAAGGTTATAGAGGATGGGAGATCAGAATTGACATTGAATCAGAGAATGGATGAGAGTTTTCACAGCAGCTGATCTGAGGTAGGGATGGAAACAAGACAGGGTTATGGAAAGTGGACATCTGTTGTCATGGTGATGGCGAGGGTGTGATGTTAGAATCTACATTGATACAGTACCTTTCATGATTCAACACACTCTACACTAAAGTAAATATCTTTGAAGTGTAGTCAGTGTAGTGGCAAAAAGACAGAAAATTTGCATGGTGCAAAATCCTACTGACCATGATGGAATGAATAATGAATAAACTACCTTTTGCGAATTTGATTAAGTGAAAGATATTGGGCAGGACTCTATGATGACTCCTGATCATCTTTAAATTCTGTGCAAGAAATCATTGTATCCCACTGAGAGAACAGGCAGAACCTGAATTTAACAAACATCTGAAAACCACACCTCCGAACATGCAGCATTCCCTCAATGTATCTGCAGACTCACAGCTGAGCCCATAGGGACTTAAGTCCTGGAACTGGGCTGGGCCGGGATCTACAATCCTCTGACTCAGAGGAACAAAATACGACTGTAAACCAAAGCTAACATCAGAACCTATTCACCTCTCTCTGTAACACTGCTGTGATTGTGTGAGCTTGGAAAGGGACAGCAGGGTTTTGAGGAAAGATCAAGGTTATAGAGGATGGGAGATCAGAATTGACATTGTAAAGAAGAACTCAGTGCAAAATTTGTCTTTTACTAGGTTGTTTTACAGCCTCCTTGCCCATCCGGGAGAATTTATTAGGAAGCATTTTTCAAGTTTAGCTTCTGTATTTTGTTAACCGTCTATAAGATCATTCTCACAAATCTTCATTCTTGGCCCTAAAGCTTGAATCTCATACTCTCCTTGTGAAGTAATTACTAAGAATGACAGTGGTGGTCACTGATCTAGTAAACAAATACTCCTGGGATCACAGGTTCAAGACCCACCCTGGCAGCTGATGGAGTTTAAATTCAGTTCCTAAATCTGGATGTTAGTATTGTTACTGGTGACCATGACAACTCTCACTGGCTGACATGAAAACCCATCTGCTCACTAATGCCCTTTGAAGAGGGAAACGTGTCATCCTTCTCCCGTCCAGTCTACAATTTAATCCATACAGGCAACAAGATGGCTGACTCTTAACTGCTCTCTGAAATGTATGAGCAAGCAACTCAGGTCAGATGCATTGGGGCAAAATTGTTAACTTTATTTCCAACACCCACATCCCACAGGAGAATAAACTGAGAGAGGGCTCAGATGACTGTCACCATGTTACCTCTACACCAACTTTGTCCTGACCTAACTGAACGCTGCAAACAGACTCAAGAAGCTGAAAGAGTTCCTCCTGAGGGTCTCTGCATTCCTGTTCAGCTGCCCGTACTTTTACCTGTACCTCAGCAGCAGTAATTGGGTACAGTTAATGCATTACATATAGAGTGCTTGGTGTAATGGTGCAAAGATAACAATCCCTCCCTCAATGTCAGCAAAACTAAAGAACTTGTTGGGCCGAAGGGCCTGTTTCCACACTGTAATCTAATCTAATCTAATCTAATTACATATAGAGTGCTTGGTGTAATGGTACAAAGATAACAATCCCTCCCTCAATGTCAGCAAAACTAAAGAAGACGGATTGCACCTAAATTGGAAAGGGACTAATATACTGGCAGGGAAATTTGCTAGAGCTGCTCAGGAGGATTTAAACTAGTTAGGTGGGTGGGGGGGAGCAGGGAGATAGTGAGGAAAGAGATCAATCTGAGACTGAAACAGTTGAGAACAGAAGTGAGTCAAACAGTCAGGGCAGGCAGGGACAAGGTAGGACTAATAAATTAAATTACATTTATTTCAATGCAAGGGGCCTAACAGGGAAGGCAGATGAACTCAGGGCATGGTTAGGAACATGGGACTGGGCTATCATAGCAATTACAGAAACATGGCTCAGGGATGGGCAGGACTGGCAGCTTAATGTTCCAGGATACAAATGCTACAGGAAGGATA
>NC_057747.1:7438623-7456447 GCF_004010195.1 Chiloscyllium plagiosum
GGAACTATAGACTAGTGAGCCTGACCTTGGTGGTGGGCAAGTTGTTGGAGGGAATCCTGAGGGACAGAATGTACATGTGTTTGGAAAGGCAAGGACTGATTAGGGATAGTCAACATGGTTTTGTGCGTGGGAAATCATGCCTCACAAACTTAATTGAGTTTTTTGAGAAAGTAACAAAGAGGATTGATGAGGGCAGAATGGTAGATGTGATCAATATGGACTTCAGTAAGGCGTTCGACAAGGTTCCCCATTGGAGACTGATTAGCAAGGTTAGATTTCACAGAATAAAGAGAGAACTAGCCATTTGGATACAGAACTGGCTCAAAGGTAGAAGACAGAGGGTAGTCGTGGAGGGTTGTTTTTCAGACTGGAGGCCTGTGACCAGTGGAATGCCACAAGGATTGGTGCTGGATCCTCTACTTTTTGTCATTTACATAAATGATTTGGATGCAAGCATAAGAGGTACAGTTAGTAAGTTTGCAGATGACACCAAAATTGGAGGTGTAGTGGTTAGCAAAGAGGGTTACCTCAGATTACAACAGGATCTGGACCAGATGGGCCAATGGGCTGGAAAATTGCAGATGGAATTTAATTCCGGTAAATGAGAGATACTGCATTTTGGGAAAGCAAATCTTAGCAGGACTTATACACTTAATGGTAAGGACCTTGAGAGTGTTGCTGAAAAAGAGACCTTGGAGTGCAGGTTCATAGCTCCTTAAAAATGGAGTCGTAGATAGATAGGATAGTGACGATGGCATTTGGTATGCTTTCCTTTATTGGTCAGAGTATTGAGTACAGGAGTTGTGAGGTCATGTTGCAGCTGTACAGGACATTGGTTAGGCCACTGTTGGAATATTGCGTGCAATTCTGGTCTCCTTCCTATCAGAAGGATGTTGTGAAACTTGAAAGGGTTCAGAAACGATTAACAAGGATTTTGCCAGGGTTGGAGGATCTGAGCTACAGGAGAGGCTGAACAGGCTGGGACTGTTTTCCCTGGAGCATCGGAGGCTGAGGGGTGACCTTATTGAAGTTTACAAAATTATGAGAGGCATGGATAGGATAAATAGACAAAGTCTTTTCCCTGGGATCAGGGAGTCCAGAACTAGAGGGCATAGATTTAGGGTGAGAGGGGATAGATATAAAAGAGACCTAAGGGTTTTCACACAGAGGGTCGTACGTGTAAGGAATGAGCTGCCAGAGGAAGTGGTGGAGGCTGGTACAATTGCAACATTTAAAAGGCATTTGGATGAGTATATGAATAGGAAGGGTTTGGAGGGATATGGGCTGGGTGCTGGCAGTTGGGACTAGATTGGGTTGGGATATCTGGTCGGCATGGATGGGTTAGACCGAAGGGTCTGTTTCCATGCTGTACATCTCTATGACTCCATGACTCTATGAACTATTCATCAACTACTTCACTGGAGCTGAGGTGGAGAGGGTCGAGAGCGTCATGTTCCTAGGAGTGACGATGACCTTGGTCCTCCCACATAGATGCAGCAGTCAAGAAGGCACAACAACACCTCTGCTTCCTCAGGAGGCTTAGAAAATTCGGCATGTTCACAAGGACCCTCACCAAACTTTACAGAAAGTGTTCTATTTGGGGGCATCAAGGCTTGGTATGGTATCTGCTCTGCCCAGGACTGTAAGAAACTACAGAAAGTTGTGAACATAGCCCAGACCATCACCCAAGCCAACCTTCCATTGACTCCATCTACACTTCTCATTGCCCCGGAGAGGCAGTCAACATCATCAAAGACCCCTCCCACCAAGTTATAATCTCTTCCAATCCCTTCTGTCAGACAGGAGATACAGAAGCTTAAACACACGTACCAACAGGTTCAAGAACAGCTTCTTCCCCACTGTTATTAGGCTGATGAATGGACCTCTCCACCTTCAAATCTCATGTTGATCCTGCTTTTGTATACCTCCTGTGCATATGTAATCTTATATACCTCACTCTGTCAAAACAGTCTATGATCTGCATGTCCTTGTATGTTATGATAAGCCTGTAGTGCACGCAAAACAAAACTTTTCACAGTACTTAGGTACATGTGACAACAATAAATCAAAATCAAAATCAGTGACACACACAGAAGCATACTGAGTGGAGCTTCATGTGGTTAAGCTGAACCCATGATGAGGGCCGGCAGTATCACACTGAGCTTCCCTGTCTCCTCCCTTTGCCCTACACCACTCCCAGGTCAACTCATTCCCCTTCATTTACCAATATCTTTGGCTGCTTCACAGTAAGTTTCCATTCTCTGAAATTCTCTGTATAACCATCTTTTAGCTCCTCCTTCTCCAATCTGTTATTGTTCAGGTTGTAGCACATTATTCCCCATTCTCTCTGAAAGATTCTGGGTTGTTTTCTATGTTAAAGCACTCAATGTGTGAGCTTTTGCAAGGAGATCGTGTCCGTATACTCAGTACCCCTCTGTGCTTTCAGCTGATCTCATGACAGAATGCGTCTCATATATTTTGAGAGTTGGTGTCCTGCCAAACATATTAATTTAGTTAAAGTGCAGAGCAAACACTGATATATGGCCTAACTTCAACTTTGGAAACCAGAGTAACAATTCCCCCGATCTTACAATCTCTCAGTAACTTTAGTACCAATTAAACTGTAGATTTACAAATATTGAATAAAGTTAAAATTGTCCCTGGAGTAATTTATCTAATTTTGTTCTCCTTGTTTCTCTAATGGGATGTGGTTTTGCAGGTGAAGCCAGTGTATGTTGCCCTCACCTCAATACCCTTGAACTGAGTGGTTTGCTGGGCCGTTTCAGAGGTTGGTTCAGAGGCAACAACGTTGCTGTAGTTTTGCAGTCACATTAGCACAAAGATCAATTTGGGTATCAGGAGGTGGCCATTTGGCAAATGGCTGGGACAGGCTGGAAGTGGGTGTGAGATGATGCCCCAGGCAGGTATAAAAGCCCGCTTCCTGCCAGCCTTGGTACGGCATGGTTACCCAGTGAAGAAAGTGCCTCTCTCTTGCCTACCCTCAGCTGTACCCTACTCAATCTGCAAGAACTCTGAATGGCCTCAGCGCTTTGGGAGGCCTAACTGTGAGTTGACTAATTCCAGGAAAATCACAATGAGCGACTCGTTTCCACTCAGTTCAGACCTCCATCTGAGGCTGAAGAAACCCACAGGGTAAATCCTATCGCAAGGAGGGAGAGGAAGCAAGGAGAAGGAGAAAATAAAGACCATATTCGATATTGTGACCCAGAAATAGTCCTAAGACCCAGAGGTGACCCTTATAAGGCAGCAATGCTGAGCTGAAGTGAGTTTATTCAGATATGGGCTGGAGATCAGAATGACTGACAAGTAAAGGTATCTGCTCGACAGGAGTAATTCTCACCTTACTTTTCAATGGGTGGAGGTGTTGGAGGGTGGAATTCTTTACCACAGAGAGCTGTCAAGACTGATTCACTTATTATATTCAAGGCTGAGAGAGATACATTTTTAATAAGTCAGGGAATCAAGGCTTAGGGAATAAAAGAGGAAAGTGGTCATAGAGTCATAGTGATAAACAGCGTGGAAACAGACCCTTCGGTCCAACTCATCCATGCCAACTAGATATCCTAAATTAATCTAGTTCCATTTGCCAGCACTTGGCCCATATCCCCCTCGACCCTGCCTACCAGTCATGATCTCATTGAATAGCAGAGCACCCTCGATGGGCTAAATGGCCTACTCTGCTCCACATCTTACGGAGTGAACAATGAGGGTGGACCTGCGTTATCTCAGTGAAACTGGATTCAAACTGCAACAGAACAATCTGTACATTTTCAGCTGACTGTCAGTACGACCCAAATCATGCAACTCAGTTTCCAAAACAGTTCTAATAAGGGAGAGGTGGAATGAAAAAATGAACTGGCGCTGGAGTCTGTGTAAAATTATCTGAGGTGTGTGGGCAGATTGGTTGTTACTGCGTGTGCATTGAATAATTTCTGTTTCTCTTGACAGGTATGGTCTAGCCCTGAGAAATGGCCATGTGTGCCCATTGTACAACTGGTAGGTTGTCATTTTTTAAATGTTATAATGAGGGCAGAGTAATTTAAATCAACGACCAGCTAGTCTACAGATGCTACAACTGCCTGTAGAGTAATGCAGATCTCAGGTACCACAGTGTTCACTGAATCCTGAGAACTCCAGTTACTGATCATAACACACACAGTGAGCTGCTCGATTGCTCCACGTCAAGATCTTGAGTGGGAGGGGAAGTGTTGGAAAGGGGCACACGTGATGCTTTCACGTAGCCTTGGTCCCACCCATTGGGACAAAAACAGCCAGGGTGATCTAGAATTGAAATCACTCGAGTGAACATGGCTTACTTTTATTAACCAGCTTATGCAGACTCCCTCTGTTGGTACAAATACCTACGGTAACTTCAAGTGAACAAAATGAACTTTTCAAAATGCTATGCGGTACAGACCCCTCTTGAGTGCTGTTTTCTATTTTGAGGTTCCACCCTTAAGAAGGATGTATTGGATTTGAGAAAGGGACACAAGGCAGATTTAAGTTCATGGGCCGGCTGTAGAAATTTGGCTTGCATTCCTGAGTATAGAAATTTGAAGAGTGATTTAAATTTAGATTGGAAAAACCATTTTCTCTGATCGGGATTCCTGCACAGAGGGGGCACGAACTTAAAGGTAGAGATAGATGGTTCCGGAAGAATGCGTTTCGCTCAAAGGATCATTGAAATCTGAAAGGGTTCAGAAAAGATTTACAAGGATGTTGCCAAGGTTGGAGGGTTTGAGTTATTGGGAGAGGTTGAAAAGGCTAGGGATGTTTTCCCTGAAGTGTCAGAGGCTGAGGGGTGACCTTATAGAGGTTTATAAAATCATGAGGGGCATGGATAGGATAAATGGACAAAGTCTTTTCCCTGGGGTGGGGGAATCCAGAACTAGAGGGCATAGATTTAGGGTGAGACGGGAAAGATTATAAAAGAGGCAACTTTTTCACGCAGAGGGTGGTACGTGTATGGAATGAGCTGCCAGAGGAAGTGGTGGAGGCTGGTACAATTGCAACATTTAAGAGGCATCTGGATGGGTATATGAATAGGAAGGGTTTGGAGGGATATGGGCCGGGTGCTGGCAGGTGGGACTAGATTGGGTTGGGTATCTAGTCGGCATGGACGGGTTGGACCGAAAGGTGTGTTTCCGTGCTGTACATCTCTATGACTCTATGCTCTATCTGCCAAAGACACTGGGAACATTGATAGTTTGTAATGTTCAGATAGATATGGGTTTGCTGGGGAAGGGAATCAAAGGATATTGATCAATTGATGAATGAGATGGAATGTAGGCCAGCATGATCTGAATGAATGGTAGAAGAGGTTTAATGAACTGAATGGCCTCCTCCTGCTCCTAATGTTCCTTGAATGTAAGATTAGATTGAAGGTGAATATATTGTTCTTTAAACTGATTTCAGAACTAAACGTGCTGCAATTCTGGTTAGCTCTGAATGGCTTAAAAACTGGAATTAAAACAGAGAATGCTGGAGAAACTCAGCAAGTGTGGCAGCACCTGTGGAGAGAGAAACCGAGTTAACACCTCAAGTTCAATGACTCTTGCTCAAAACTAAAAAGAATTGGAGATGGTGTGTGCTTAAGCTGTTTGGGAGAAGCAAGTGAGGGGACGAGAAGGTTTGAGGGTGAGAGGGATTATGGATCAATAATGTCAGCAGACAGAAGACAAAGGGGGTCGTAATGCCTGTGGAGAAGGACAAGGCAGGACAGTGTAGATGCTGAGTTTCTCCACCATTTCCAGTTTTTTTATTTCAATTGAACAACATCCTCAGTAATTCGTTTTATTTTTTGACTAGTTTGAATGCTTGTCACGGTGAACTGAGAGTGGTTGATTTGAAACTCGTTGTTTGAGTCAATGTCTGGTCTTTGTCCTGCAGGGTGTACAATCGTTCCTGTTCTCCTGACACCTCGGTGAGATGTTGCTCTGTTCATAACATGCCCTTTGTAAGGTAAGCTGACAGTCTGAGTGGTGACTCAGTGTATAGACTTCACACAACAAGGGGAGACGCTCTCAGGAACTGCACTGTGGCAGAAGATAATGCGGATTGACTTGACGGAGGAAGGGGTGGTTTAAAACTTTATGATGGAATGTGATGAGAAAGAGTTTAATGAATATGTAGATGGGCCTCTGAGGTGAGTTGTGATATCACTGTGACCTCAGTTGTTGTGTTTTTGTGCTTTACTCAGATCCTGTTGAGAGCTTGCAGCACGTAGTTTTATAACCCTGCCATCTGCAACGGCCAGTCACAAAGACGTTTGTCATGAGCTAAGCTCTCAAATTTAACCTCCGTTCCCACCATTCATGGTGTGGGGAAGATTAAAATGCCGCCTCACTTCCCCTCTGAGTTGGAACCCTTCTCAAGTTGAGTTGCTCAGTTCCCTACTCACTAACATCAAATCCCTACAGTCTGGAAACAGGCCCTTTAGCCCAACAAGTCCACACCGACCCTTTGAAGAGTAACCCACCCAGACCCATTTCCCTACCCTATTACTTTACATTTACCCCTGACTAATGCATCCCTGAACACTATGGGCAATGTAGCATGGCCAATTCACCTTACCTACACATCTTTGGATTGGAAACCCACACAGACACAGGGAGGATGTGCAAACTCCACACAGACAGTCTTCCGAGGCTGGAATCGAACCCAAGTCCCTAGCACTGTGAGGCAGCTGTGCTAACCACACAGCCTCCAGCCGTGGGATGGCATCTGCACCCTGGCAGAGGGGACCTCGACGGGCTGCTGGGTGCCCATCACCGTGGGATCCTGGAGGTTGACTGAACAATCTTAACAGGCCTCAGTTGGTCTCTAAATGAATTGGCCTCAACCCTTTTGAAAGAGGACCATGCCCCTTCCCCAGTGCCACCTGCAAAAGAATAGCCAAGGAGTGGGATGAGGCTGGAGTGCCGGGTATACAGATTGGCAGGATACACAACCTTTCTTTGGTAAAGTCACAAGAGGAGGCCAAGTTAGCCTGACTCTGATTATTCTCCACATTGACCCTCTGCAGTGTTGCTGTACCTTACCTTCAAAGTGAAGTGCATTCTACTAATGGGGGTGTATGGAGGTTTGGAATTGTTACTGAGATCCATCAGTGCTGGACTTGTGTAGCATTGAATAAAATTAAGGTTGCCAATTTTGGGTGGACATGTTCCTGGAGATTTTATCACATGACCTCCTGCCACATGGCTAATATTTTTTCACGTCATAACATTGAAAGCAAAATGGAGGAAAATGAAAGTTAAAACCTCTCTGACTTTTCTCGACCGGTGGAAGTGTCCATGAGATGTATTTTGAATTCCTGGGGTGGGATTTGCCAATTAAGATCTAAGCGTCAATGCTTTAGGGTCACATTTCTTTGGAGCAGCATGTGAGGTTTTATATCGGTGAGTTCACCAGACCGACAGACCGCTGGTGATGTGGTAGAGAGCACTGTATCTCACAGATCACTCACCTTTGGACAAATAGAGCAACCTCTAGTAGGATCGTGCCTTTCCTGTGGAGCTGGAAGAGCCCTACACTGCCTTACAGCATGAATAGGAACAAGGTGGGGCCAGTGCCTTTGGCAGTGGAGACACCCATCTCAAAAAATAGTTTGTTCATGTGTCACAAAGAACGTAACATAAATCTTAGGATGGTTCTGGTTTTGTGTGTATGTTACTCAGAGGCGTTCCGGGGGCAATGAATAAAATCAAATTGGCTTGTCTCTTTATGTCACCATCTGTAACATCTAGCTTAAAGTGGTTCTAAGGCACTGGAGAACTCAGATTGTTAAGTATCAATTTGACACACCAATCCCTGATGGGAAGCTGGTAGAAATGTTGCTAAATTGTTAACTCAGGGGTTAGGGACATTCTCTGGGGTGTTGGGTCAAATCTCACCACAGCTTGGGTCATCATTTGGTAGTGCAAACCTTGAATGTTACTGAAAAAAGATACCCATTTCATCCACGACTTTTGTCTTCCACTCATCAGGACAATTTGCAAGAATATCAATTACAGGGGAACACCAACATTTGTACTGTTTGAAAAGAGAATATTGATTAGTTGACAAGTGTAGAAGCATTGCCATAGAAAGACACCAGTTAATGATGAATGACAGTTTTGATTCTCAGAGGTTTAATATGCAAGTACAGCAAGTAATTAGGGAAGCTCATAAAATATTACATTTTATTGTGAGGGGTTTTGAATATAAAGGTAGGAAGGTTCCACTTCACTTAGAGTAGGCATTTATGAAACCATTTATGGAGTATTTAAGGAAAGATATATATAAGAAAAAGTTACCAGGCTATGACTTGGAATGAATGGACGATCGTATGAAGAAAGATTGGGCTTTGTACCTACTGGGGGTTTGATTTAACTGAAACATATAAAATCCTGAGGGGTCTTGACCAGATCTATGTGGAGAGGATCTTTCCTCTTATAGAAGAATCTAGAACAAATAGCCACTGTTTAAAACTCGTGAGTTGCCTCAGTAAAACAGAGATGAGGTGATTTTCTTTTTTCTCAGTGTTGAGCATCTTTGGAACTCTCTTCCTGAAAAGAGTGGTGGCAGTCTAGTGCTTGAATGTTATTCAGAGACTAGGTGGATAAATTCTTACTGAGCAAGTGGGTGAAAGGTGGGAAAGAGACAGGTGAGATTCGAAGTTATAATCTGTTCAGCCGTGATCTTGGAGTCGTATAGCATGGAAACAGACCTGTTCTTGCACTTTGCTGAGTGCAGTGGACAGAATGTGTGTGCAGTCAGCTGCACCCAGACACCATGGGACAGACTGTTGCCTCTCAGCGCTCTGTGCATGTACTTGGCATTCTGACAACGAGGCCAGACAGATTTAACTTGAAACAGACGAATTCCAGGTTACTATGTAATCTGCTGTTTGCTGTATCCATGGACACCTCGATGTTCTCTGTCAGTTGCCGACCTTCTTTCATTCATCAACCACGCTTAGTTCAGCTAACAACACAAAAAAACACCTTTAAACTATTTATTAAAATAATGACTTTGCCGTAGCCTTCACCCTGATGATAGCAAGTGGGTCATAGGAGAGATTTGGGGTCAATGATCCTCCAAATGTGATCCTAAAAATTACTGTCTAATTATGTAATTCCCAGTCTGTGCCCCTTCATCTGAGTCTGGAGTCCTGTACATCAACCCCTCACTCTGTGCATTCCCCCCAATCCTGCCCAACATGCCCTGGAAATGACTTGCATGGAACTGCATCTCTGCAAACATTCAAAAGACTCTCAATCTCTAACACCTGTCCTGGGATTTTGATCATCTTTCTAAAATCTCCTAAGCCTGTGTAACTAAAACAAGTACAGAAATTGCTGAAGAAACTCAAATGGTCTGGCAGCATCTGTGAAGAGAAAGCACAACTTTCCATCATCTGTAGTTCTTTATTTTTCACTTGTAACTATGTTCTCCTATAACTGAACTGTCCTGTTATTGTATTCTTTTGATATAGTGTTCTCCTGCAAGGGTTTTCCTGTAATTGCACTAGCCTCCAACTCTCTTTCCTGTAACTGTGTTCTGCTATAGCTGCATTTTCCTGTAATTCCAATAATTGCATTTTCCTACTACTGCCTTTTCTTGTAACTGTACTCTCCTTCAATTCTGTTCCCTATAATTGTATTCTGTTTTATCTGCATTCTCCCATAACTGCATTGTGACAAAACTGCACTGTCCTGTGTTCTCCTATAAGTGTGTTCCTTGATAACTGTCTGAAACTGCACTCTCTTGTAACACGATTTTCCCAACTCAGTGACCTTCTGCAACTATAGTCTCCTGTGGTCCCCTGTGACCACATTCACTTTAACTATCTTCTCCTCTAACTGTGACGACTGGTAAGTGCATTCTCCAATTACTATGTTCTTCTCTTATCCCATCTACTGATAATTATTTTCCTGTTACCATGTTCTCCTATTACTGTGGTCTCCTGTAACTGTGTGCTTCTTTAACTGTGTTGTTTACAACCACTTTCTCCTATAAGTGTGTTACCCTACAAATGTGTTCTTCTACAATTGAATTCTTGTTCCATAGCTCTCCCCCATAACTGTGTTCTCTATAACTGTGTTCTCTTACAACAGTGCTTTCAGCTAATTACAATCTAACAACATAGTCCTGCTCTTTATGTTCTGTAGCTGCATTTTCCTGTAACCATGTTCTCCTATAACTGCATTATTGTATAACTACTCCCTGCTCCCCTCTAAATGCTTGATTTTAAACTGCTTTTATTATTTTCCAGCATTCCTCCAGAGCTCTGTTCTCCTGTATCTCCACTCTCCTGTAACCGAATTTCTCATAACTGTTTTTCTATATCTATGCTCTCTTTTTCTGATTTCTCTGATGACTGTGTTCTCACATAAATGCATCCTCCTACAAATACCGTTTAATAAAACTGCACTGTCCCCTTTCTGTGTTCTGCTGCTGCATTCTTCCATAAGTGTTCTCCTTTCACTCTAATAACAGCATTATTCTCCAATTGCATTATAATAAAACTGCACAGTTTTCAAAATGTGTCCTCCTGTACCCGCATTCTCCTGTCAGTGTTTTCTCCTAAAATAGAACTCTCAACGATCTGGTCTCTGGTAAAAGAATGCTCTCCAATAACAGCTTGATCCTGTATCTGTATTCTTCTATATCTGCATTTTCCTGTAACTGCATTCACTCAGAACTCTGTTTTCCTGTAACTGTTGTCCCTCTTGTAAATGTGATCTCCTGTCACTGCATCTGCCAATAACTATGTTCTCCTGATCTGTGGTCTCCTATAATTGTGTGCTGCATATTTGTGCATTCTTATACAGCAGTGTTCATCTCTTACTGCAGTCTAATTAAACACAGTGTCCTCTAACTGCATTCTCTTCTAACAGCTATAATGGAATTATCCTGAACGTGCGTTCTCATGTAACTATGTTCTCTCTTTTTATAATTCTGTTCTTCTACACTGCATGCTCCTGAAAATACATTCTCCTACTGCTATGTTCCCCGCACCTACATTCTAATATTTCCCTATAATTGGTTTCTAAAGTAGCTGCCTTCCCCTATAATTGTGTTCTGATGTAAAGTATTTTCCTGTAAACAGCATCCTCTGATAACTCATTCTCCAATAACTGCATTCTCCTACTTCTGCATTTTTCTCTAACTGCAATTTCCTATAACAGTAATTCCAGCAATCTCTGTGCTTATCTCAAATTCAACAACATTATCCTCCCATATCTGAAATCTCCTCACTACTTATCCCATTCGGGAATTCTGCATTCCTCGAATTCTCTGTCCTTGCGCATACCTGACTTCTGTTTAGTCCCTTCAAAGTGCAGGGTAGGCACAATGGGCTGAAATAGCCTCCTTTGGGTAGATGCAAGGCACAAAACACAATGCTTATGCACAAGGAAAATCTGGCATAGGACTTGTAATAAAGAAGGCCAGATTAATGTGCTGGGAGACTGAAACAAAAGCAAAATTATAGGAAGGAATCAGACAAGCTAGTAGAATATTGTTCTACTGACTATTTTTAAGACAGAGATGAATAGCTTCTTGTTAATCTAATGGGTGAAAGAGTGGACAGGAATGTGGATTTAAGGTTACAATCAAATCAGCAATGGTTGTATTAAATAGAAGAACAGACTTTCCTGTAACAGTATCCTCTTGTAACTGTGTTGTCCTGTCACTGCATTCGCCTGTAACTATTCTCCTGATCTGTGTTCTCCTACAACTGTGTTCTCCATACTTGTGTTCTGTTGTATTCTCATACAGCAGTATTGGGGTGAATGGCCTATTTCTCTCCTTGTTCATATGTAAGGTACTGTGGGCACTGGAATGTGGAATGTAATTCTGGTGTTAATGCTGGTTTGGACCTATCTTCTCTACAGACATCACCACTTCCTTCACCTCTAGTTCTGACACACCTGTGATTCCTATCCTCACTCACCCTCTAACTTTCCCTTCTCTTCCACTTTGCTCACTGAAGGACATGAGTAAGCCAGACTCTTGTTGAACTGACTGTGGTTATTCAGAGTGAGGATAGGGATCTGAGTGCCATGCTGAGATTACCTATAGAATTGGGGGAGATATGTGGTGAGGCCTAGCTGGAGGCCTGAGGCCTTCTGAGTACTACTTCTCACCTCACTAATATTCAAGATCCTACCTTACCAAATATTCCAATCAATCTGAACATCCAGAATTCTCAACGTGGTAATCAAATGGAGATCTGGCAGATTCAGCTCGCTGTTTGTTCTGAAGGATCTCCATAATGGACTCTGAACAGAAACATCCGATATGTGCAGCATCATGGCACGTTGCCGATCCATTTACAGCAGTACTGCACCTCAGGCTGCACTGGCAGCTCTCATTGCAACACTGCAGCAAGGACATTGTGTGCTCAGAGACACAAATGGACAGCTTAGGGTTGACCAGGCTGCATCTCCAGGTAGCTCTCGCTTGCTCTCTTAGTGGTCACTCATTCAGAGCTTATAGGATCCTCACTGCACCTCTGCCTTGCCTTTAAGCACTTTGACCCCTCAGCCAGAATTGCCAGACTCACAGTATATCTGTCTTGCCATGCCGTATAGGGCTAGGAAGGCAAATGAGATTGGGAGAGTGGAGGATGGAACGGTGTTTGGCTAGTGGTTATCAAACACACTGTAAAGTACACATGACAATAAAATTATTCCTTCATTCATTCATTTTGTCCCTGGAGTGTAAGTGGTTGATGGGTGACTCTGTAGAAGTTTATAAAATCATGACGGGCTGAGATAACGTGAATAACAAAGGTCTTTTTTATATGGTGGGGGAGTTCAAAACTAGAGGGTGTATTTTTAAGGTGAGAAGAGAAAGGGACCTGAGGGACAACTTTTTCACAGAGAGAGTGGTTCGTGTGGAGAATAAACTGTTAGAGGAAGTGATGGCTGCAGGTACAGTTGCAACATTTAAAAGACACCTGGACAGGTACATGAGTAGGAAAGGCATTGAGGAGTTTGGGCTAAATGCTGGCAGGTGGTACTGGTTAGTTTGGGAAACTAGGTCAGCTTGGATGAGTTAGACTGAAGGGTTTGCTGCCATGCTTTATGCAGATCATAATGGTATGGACAAGCATTTCGGCAGAGAGTTCGCTGAGGCATGCACAAAAGGAATGACGTGGAATTGGAAAATATTGGCATGGGATTAAAAAGAGAAGGTCATCTTTGGCTTAAAATGAACACCGCTTTGTGAGGGCATTTAACCTGAGGCAGAGACTGGGAGTGAGCTTGAGGCAGGGCTGATTAACCAAATGAGATTGTGTGTGATGAACTGGAAGAAAATAATAAATATTCAATTATTTTTGTGAAGGAATTGACAAAACAATCAGGAGAGAACGGTGTGTTTTAAACAAAGGATTGCAGGACTGGCCTTCAAAGAGAGGTTGGGCAAACTGAACCGGTGTTGTCTAGGATATTGAAGCATGAGAGTTATTGGAGAGAAGATGGTGACACTTGCACTGGCAGAGTGGAGAAGGTCACTTTCTAGTGTTGGGCGTTCCTCCAGATAGCTGAGTCTGCACTGGCACAGGTGCCAATCCCAGACAGGGCTGGCATGGCCTACTGTCATGGCCTCCACTGCTGGTCCTGGGGAAGGACCTCTGGGACCCTGCCTGTTCAATCGGCTCTGATACCCAACCCCACAGCCTAATAGAATGTTTAAAAGTGATGTATTGCGCTCCTCCCCAGCCTGCTTGTGTACAACTCACTATCTGACTGACTGACGTTGGGCATTATGATAGGATCAGGAAGGTAGGTGAACATCCTTTCATAAGACCATATGATAAAGGAGGAGAATTAGGACATTCAGCCCATTGAGTCTGCTCTGCCATTTGATCTTGGTTGATACATTTTGTCCCCCCTAACATATTATGAATGTACCACATCGAGATTTTCTTTCTTTTTACTCATAGAATCTCTACAGTATGAAAGCAGGCCATTCGGCCCTTCCAAAGAGCATCCCACCCAGGCCTATCCCTCTACACTTTCCCTGTAACCATACATGGATAATCCACCTAATCTGCACATCTTTGGATTGTGGGAGGGAATCAGAGCACCCGGAGAAAACCCACACAGAGAGAATGTGAAAACTCCAGACAGACGGTTACCCAAGGATGAAATTGAACCCAGATCCCTGGTGCACTGCGGCAGCAGTGCTAACCACTGAGCCACCATGCCACCTCAAGTCCTCTTAAAGACATTTCTCTGTCAGTATTTTACTTCCCTTTTTCCATCTTCTTCATCTTGAGCTATTCCTGTTGAAAGGCTCATGCCCGAAATGTTGATTCTCCTGCTCCTCAGATGCTGCTTGACCTGCTGTGCTTTTCCAGCGCCACACTGTCAACTCTGATACCCACCACCTGCCTGCCACGTCTGGAGCAAATGTTAGGAATTGCGCAGGACAACCCCAGATTGACAATACTTATCCAGGTGCACAATGGACTTGTGAAGATGCCAAAAATTTCGGGAATTCCTGGCAGAGGCAAATTATTCGGGGAATGACACGTGGTAAGATGGGGTCTAAAATTGGGAGACTGGAGTACAATAGGGAAGGGATGGGCAGTTAACGAGATAGGTTTGATAAAATAACATGAGTAAACTCATTAGGTGTCACAGTGAGAAACCAACCAAAAAACCCGATAAAACTCATACTTAGGCCAAAAGAAAATTAAGATGCAGCAGACATTCACCACTGGCTGGCTTTTTAATTCCACAGCATTTTGATTGAATTCAAATTTTCACCACCTGGCTTGGTGGGATGTGAACACACACCCCTAAAGTGTGAGCCACAGGTGTTAGATTACTAGGCCAACACCATTGCCTCCACACTACAGTATTACTGCATGCTGGATGTTCCTGTAGATTCTCTATTCTCAGGCTCCCCTGAACTACTTGAAAGCCATTGAATTGTTTCTGTTATAGAGAAGGAAAGGCAGCAACCGTCTTTGAAATATCAAGGCCCAACAAGCAGCAACAAGAGATAAGCATTTATCTATCTTTAGAGGTGTTGATTGAAGGTTAGATGTTGGCTATTGCATTAAAAGAGCTCCTCTGCTGGTCTTTACTGAAAATCACACCATGGGATCCCCTGAGCAAGGTGAGCTTGGGCCCAGTATGGCACTCGGTGGCATTGGCAGCATCGGCAAGGTGGGCCTGCAGTGGACTCATGGCAACGGCATAGTGCAGTTCCTGCAGTACTCAGCAGAATCTGTGGCGGTTACATTGACAAGGCCCAGCCTAGACTCGTAACGGCGAGGGCATTGGTGGAGACAAAGTGGCACTGAAGAATGGCGACTCTTGTTCCACCGGCAGCTGGGTGGCAAAGGGGACTCATGCCTGGCCAACAGGCCCATAGATGAGCACTTATCAAGAAAGACTGTAAAGTTGAAGACTTTTTTTTATTTCTTCATTTTTCTGCTCTTATATTCTATGTTTTGGTTTATTTTTCTCTGTTTTAAAATGGCGCCAAGGACTGACGACACTACACAACATTTATCAATGTATTTTGGAACAAAATATATGTGACAATAAATAAATCAAATCAAGTACTGTCAGTTCCGATATAACCACGATAGTTGTGATCTCGCGTTATAAAGAACATTGCGTAATAGCTGTGCCATGGGGCCGGAATCACGTTATAGCCAATATAGCTAAGGAGAGTTCGCGTTCTACAAATAACACAGGTTCTGGAGAGTTCATGTTCTACAAATAATGGTCTAAGTTCTTCAATCACGTTAAAGCTAATTCACATTGAGGAAACACATTATAACAAAACCAACTGTAAATAAATCAAACCAAATATTTAATATAAACACTTGTGGCTGCGGATTCATCCCACAGTTTGGTATGCTTTCTGTTCTCCACTGAAGTGTTAATCTGGGTTTTGTGGTAATATCCAACAGTGTTACATAAACCCATGGCCTTCAGGCTCAGAGGCTTGTTTTGAGTTCTGTACATGAAATTATATCACTAATTTAATCAGGCTGCCTTGAAACAAGGCCTGTTTCAAGTTTGACGTGCAACAATGTTCAACAGACCTCAGCAAATCTCAGTGATTTCATGTAACTTCTAAAAAAAAATTATGCTTGAAATTTTCCCTGCCGCTTAACCCTTCCAACCCACCCTGCTGCCGCCCCCCCCACCTTCTCCAATTGTCTTACATCTGTTTGGTCCAAACTAGCCACTTTTAAGCCTCGAATTTTTATCTTTTCTTTTATCACTATTTCTTTCTAATGTCGCATTTGTGCACATTTGTTGTTTCTACCTTAAAAGAATCCGTTTTAAAAGGCTTTTGGCTATGGCTCAGTGCTAAGCAGGCTTTCTTCTTAAAAAGATTGTGGGTTCAAGTCACATTGAATCTAGCCTACTTTCTCAGTACTGAGACATCAATTCATCCTTTTCAGATGAACATGAGTGACCATTCATGTTATATTTTCAAGACTGAGACAGATTTTTAATCAGTAAGGCAGGAAAGTAGAGTTGCGGATTACCAGGTGAGCCATAATTTCATTTGAGTAGCGGAGTGGGTTTGATGGGCTGAATGGCTTATTTCTGTTCCTACAGATTATCTCAGGGTTAAGAAGAGCCTTCTGAGTGTCTTGCCGAAAATATTTCCCTCAACTATGAAGACACAAAAACAGATTATCTGGTTATTGTCACATTGCTGTTTGTGGCTCTTGCTGTGCACACATTAGCCACTTTGTTTGTCAACATTATCTCTCATTGCCTTACCCACCATGTGGATCTCAGGGGACCGTGCACAACAGAGACTTCTGGAAAGCAGACGCCATGCAGTGCCATAGCTATCGGTGTGCACGACGCCTCCCAGTGGCTATGGGTAGCAGAGTGGGAACATTGGTGTTTACCACATTCCACTTCACAGAAGAGTTACAGCACTGAGGGAGGCCATTCAGCCCATTCTTCCTGGCTGTTCAAATGGGTGTCACTATCAAGCACCATTCTTCTGTCTTTCCCCGGACATTTGCACATTATCTCTGTCCAAGTGATCATCCAATGCCCTCTTGCTGTTCAAGCATTTTCTGGGTCCATCAAAAGATGCTGAGTAACACCAGCTCTCCTTTACACGGCCTCATAGAATGTTTAAAAGTGACGTATTTTGTCCCCCTCCCCCACCTGCTTGTGTACAACCCACTGTCTGACTGATGAAGACTGACATTAGGCATTGTGATAGGAGCAGGAAGGCAGGTAAACATCCTTTCATAAGACCATATGATAAAGGAGGAGAATTAGGACATTCAGCCCACTGAGTCTGCTCTGCTATTTGATCATGGCTGATACATTTTGCCACCCCAACATATTGTGAATGCACCACATTGAGATTTTCTTTCTTTTTATTCATTGAATCCCTGCAATATGAAAACAGGCCATTCGGCCCTTCCAAAGAGCATTCCACCCAGGCCAACCCCTCTACACATTCCCTGTAACCCTACATGGATAATCCAACTAACCTGCAATCTTTGGATTGTGGGAGTGAATCAGAGCACCCGGAGGAAGCCCACACAGAGAGAATGTGAAAACTCCAGACAGACAGTTACCCAAGAGTGGAATTGAACCCACATCTCTGGTGCTCTCAGTCAGCAGCGCTAACCGCTGAGCCACCAAGCCACCCCAAATTTCTTAAAGGTGTTTCTCCGCAAGTGTTTTACATCCCTTTTTCCATCTTCTTCATCTTGAGCTATCTCATACAGACTGTCTCTCTCTCTCTCTTTCCCTATCCCACCAGTTTCTCTCTGTCTCTCTCTCTTTCTCTCTGTCTC
>NC_057747.1:7456502-7465914 GCF_004010195.1 Chiloscyllium plagiosum
ACCCGAGGTGTCTGTCGTGTGTGCCTTCCTTCCCCTGAGAGATTGGCAATTGGGCAGGAGGTGGACAGTACAGGGGATTTTCCTGGCAAGATAATTCCTGTTTCAGTGGTGTTTTGTGAAACTGTGTGCCTAGTATTGAGCTCTCCTAATGGGAGTCAGGAAGGGGGTTGATACGCATATGAGCTAGGAAGTATTATATGTTTACTTCTATCAGGATCACATACAGGTAGAGCTTTAGCAAATGACCCCTATACAGTGTGGATCCACCCTTTATAAAGGCTACAGATATCGTTTGTAATATAATGATGTTGTACCAGTTGACAAACTTAGCATAAAAATAATTATCGGGGTGAATTATGTATAGTGTTCCCAGATGTAGAAAGAATAAGGAGGTCAAAGAAGGTCACATTATTGGAAGGTACAGGTCAAGTTGAGAGAAGGAACAAAGGGATCTCACAGAATAAATATTTCATTGGAGACAGTTCAGAAAATGTTCACTAGCATGATTCCCAGTCTGGAGAGTTTTTTATTGTCTTTTTAAGTAAGAATCCAGTAATGAGTTCAAGAGGAGCTTCTACACTCAGAGGACAGGCAGAACTCATTGCCATATGGTGCAGATGAGGCAAATAGTGCCTAGATGGAGTTAAGGGGACACCAGATTAACACAGGACCAAAGAGGAAATGAGGATACTTTTTTGGGGTAAGATGAGGCAGGGTGGTGAATCTTTGGAATTCTTTGCTCCACTATACTGTGGAGACTCAGTGTGTTTGAGATAGATATCAATTTATAGATAACACTGACATCAAAGAATATGGGATACCAAGGGGAAATAGCGCTGAGATGGATGATCGACTGTTTCTCGAATGGAATAACAAGTTTGAGGGGCGGAATGGTCTCCTCCTGCTCCTGTGTTCTTCATTCAAATGTATCAATCACTTAGAAGTCAGGAGGTTCAGTGACGTTCTGTGATGTCACATGATTTCAGCAATGGCTCTTTGAGCGGTAGTGATGACACCAGCAGACCACCAAGGTGCAGAGTGCAATCATTGAAAAAGGTCTGAGGTACTGTTCTGGTCTCAATAATCTGTGGACTTGCCAGTTATTAAAGTTTTCTGTGAAATGTTAGCAGTACAAATCAAATTCTTCAACCCTCGATTTCCCTCTTTTGCACCATACAATTGCCATTTCCAGTTCTTGCCCCCTCAGTGTGCCCATGACGAGAGCTGACTTACTTTTGCAGGATAGGATGTGTTGTTGACATGGAATTACAGAACGTGTGACAAAGATATGTAGAATATTTGTACTACCATCACTTTAAATATGCAGAATATCCAAAATAGTTCCCTGTTCCTTTCTTCATGATAACGACTTGGCCAATCAGAGACAATCTGCCAACCAATCTGCTCCCTTGCCCCCAGTCATATAAACTGTTGTGACTGTTTGAAATTTGGCATTCTTGCATGTGTCCTGATGAGTATAAAATGAAAGCTTTGTCTCTCTTTCAAGTTCTGCACTGCCAAGCCCTCTGGGATTATTGAGGAGAAAGTGAGGTCTGCAGATGCTGGAGATCAGAGCTGCAAATGTGTTGCTGGAAAAGCGCAGCAGGTCAGGCAGCATCCAGGGAACAGGAGAATCGACGTTTCGGGCATAAGCTGAAGAAGGGCTTATGCCCGAAACGTCGATTCTCCTGTTCCCTGGATGCTGCCTGACCTGCTGCGCTTTTCCAGCAACACATTTCCACCTCTGGGATTATTGTCCAACAGCCAATATGTTGACTTGTGTGATTGTTTTCTGGGATATATCAGTAGCAGTACACTAAATAAATTACAATTCAAGAGTGGATTCTGTGATCTCATCCACAGCTGCACTGACACTACAGAGTTTGTGTGCATTTCATGTCTCTGTTCTCTCTTCCTGAGAAATAACAAACAATGCTCCTTTCTCATACTTTGCTATTCATTACAGCACCAGTGGAATGAACCTTCCTGAAAACTCTCTCTACAGCGCGGTGCTTAATGCAGTCTCTGTTTTATGTAAGTATGATAAGACCATAAGACATAGGAGTGGAAGTAAGGCCATTCGGCCCATCGAGTTCACTCGGCCATTTAATCATGGCTGATGGGCATTTCAACTTCACTTACCTGCACTCTCCCCGTAGCCCTTAATTCCTTGCAAGATCAAGAATTTATCAATCTCTGCCTTGAAGATATTTAACTTCCCGGCCTCCACTGCACTCCATGGCAATGAATTCCACAGGCCCACCACTCTCTGGCTGAAGAAATGTCTCCTCATTTCTGTTCTAAATTTACCCCCTCTAATTCAAGGCTGTGCCCAAGGGTCCTAGTCTCCCCACCTAATGGAAACAACAATGATACAGTGGTTATACTGTGCAAATAAAACTCATCCAGCTTGTGCTGAATGGCTTTTTAAAAGTTGCCTTTTTTTTCAAGATTTGATTTGATGAAGCAATGGATTGCCAATGTTAGAGTATGCTGATTTAGAATGGGTTGCAATAGTAAAGTCTTGCTTTCTCAGTGAAAGATAGCAGTGGAGGGACTTTTCCAGGGACCACCTCACACACACAGCTGAATTGATGCTGGATAATTCCAGGTCTAATCATTCTTAATCTCCAGGTAAACACTAAGGAGGGAAGGGCCACATTCCAGAGTGGTGCATTGCGTGTTCTTTTGGAACCATTTCATAGATTCTCTATAATATGGAAGCAGGCCATGTAACCTACTTCAACCCTCCAATCAGCATCCCACCAATACCTACACTCCCCCTCTCCCCCCCCCCCCCCCCAGCATGCACACCCACACACACACCCTGCATTTCCTAAGGCTAATCCACTTAGCCTGCGAATCTTTGGACAGTGGGAGGATACCAGAGCACCTGGAGGAAACCCACGCAGATATAGGGAAAATGTGCAAACTCCACACAGACAATCACCCAAAGGCAGACTCAAACCTGGGTCCCTGGCTCTGTGAGGCAGCAGTGCTAGCCACTGAGCCGCTGTACTGCCCCAATTTACCGCACTATCTTTCAGACTAGAGTCTTAATCGAGAATAAACTCAGCTGTCAATCTGTTAGAGGGAGATCCTGTCTGACTAAACATATTGATGAGGGTAGTGCAGTGATATGATTTACATAACGCCTTTGACAAGGTTCCATATAAAAGACTGGTCCAAAGCTAGCCCTTGGCATCCAAAGCAAATTGTATCTCAAATTGGCTTGCAAATAGGAGGCAAATGGTGATGGGGGAAGGTTGTTTTGTGGTTGGAAGCCAATGACCAGCGATGTACTGAGGGGATCAGTGCTGGGTCCCTCGCTGTTTGTTTTATACATCAAGGGTTTGGATGTGAACATAGAAGGTATATGAGTAAGTTTGCAGATGACATGAAAACTGGTGGTTTTATTGACAATGAAGATGATGGTCTCAGGCTACAATCTGATATTGATCAGCTGGCACAGTGCACAGAGCAATGGCAGATGGAATTTAATCCTAGTAAGGGCAAAGTGATGCATTTTTGGAGATCTAATAAGGGAGGGATTTACGCAATGAATGATGGGTTCCTAGGGAGTACTGAGGAGCAAAGGGACCTTGGTGTACAAGTCCATAGATCCCTGAAGGTGTCAGCACAGGTAGACAGGCCGGTGAAGAAGGTATATGCTTGCTTTCATCACCTGAGCTGTAGACTATAAGAGCAAGGACATCTTGTTACAACTTAGTAAAACATTGGTTAGGCCACAGGTGGATTACTGTGTGCAGTTCTGGTTGGCATGCTATCAGAAGGAAGTGATTACACTGGAGAGGGTGCAAAGGAAGTGCACCAGGATGTTGCCTGGGCTGATAAGTCTCCATCATGAGGAGAGACTGGATAGGCTGGGTTTGGTTTCCTTGGAGCGGCGGAGACTGAGAGGGGAAGCTTTTTGAGCTATGCAAAATTATGAGAGACATAGACAGAGTAGATCATGAGAATCTTTTCCCCATGGCAGACCAGAGAGCACATGGTTATGGTGAGGAGTAAGTGGTTTAGAGGAGATTTGAGAAAAATATTTTCACACAAAGGGTGGTTGAAATTTGGAGGGTGCCTGAGAGGGTGATGGAATACTCTCAAAACGTTTAAGAAGTATCTGGATGTTTAAAATACAAGGATCTGGTTGGCCATAAACCAAGGGCAGGGATATGGGATTAATTCTATCTGGTGTTTGTTGGGCGGCATAGATGTAGTGGGCCGAAGGGCCTATTTCTTTGCTGTTTGACTCTATAACACTATGACAAACACGATGGCAGAAAAGATTTCATTCTCTGCTGGCAAAAGGGCAATTTAATAAACTATTTCAGGCAGCTTCAATCTACAGCTTCAAAAAAAAAAGGGCTCATGCCCGAAACGTCGATTCTCCTGCTCCTTGGATGCTGCCTGACCTGCTGCGCTTTTCCGACAACACATTTTCAGCTTCAATCTACTCACAATTGATCTGATCCCAAAATCCAAAGACACCCCTATTGGCACTATGTTGGTAATCTCACTTAATTGCAGAGATTAAAGTTCTGTAAAGGAAGTTTTAGTCTGGTCTGTTCCATTACTCAATACGATTGTGACTGCCATTCTGCCTTGAATTTATCTTCCTGTGCTATACCCACACATCTTGATTCCTTTGATATTTGAAAAATCTGCCTATGTCTCGAATGTAATTCTTGTCTAAGCACCACAATTCTCTGCAGAGATTTCCAAAGATTCACAATTCTTTGAGTGAAGAAATTTCTCCTCATCTCAGACCTAACGGCCAGTTGCTTGTTCTAAGACAGTGTCTGTATATTCAAGATTACCCCCAGCCAGGGAGAACTCTTCCCGGTGTCGGTCAAAGCATTTCATTTTTCAATGAGATCATCAGTCATTTTTCTGAACTGTGAGAATATAGGCTTCATCTACTCAATATCTCCTCATGGGACAATCCCCTCATCGCAGGAATGAGGTAATGAATCCTCACTGTACTCATTTGAAGGCATTATATGTTTATCTTTAAGTAAGGAGAATAGATATGTACATAATACATCAGATGTGACCTCACCAGACCCCTTTGTAACTGCAGTCGGACTCCATCTTACGTTCCACATCTTTCAGCATAACAGCCAGCAAACGATTTGCTGTCCTAATTTTAATCTGCTGGTTGGCTTTCCGTGATTCACATAATTTGCAGTGTGGGATTTGATCCCTAAATTTCCAGGGAGAAAATAATTCAAGGAAAACTCAATGATGCAAGTTTGAATTGGGCACCAAAATGAGAAGTTATTTTAGGGAGAGATCCTTTACCTGGAGAGTCAGTACACACAGAAACCAGTAATCAATCCAATTAGTTTGTATCAGTGCCAGTGATCCAATGGGTTAGAACGTTCAATGTTTTGTCACATTTAAGGCAGATGTCATTGACATATTTAAGGGAATAATGTTAAAATATTTGACCCAGATGTTAATACAGAGCAAATAGATTGCCCAAGCAAAATAATGGGTCGAATATCTTCCCTCTATGCTGTAAATCTTAATGGGTCCAACTGTTATCAAATTGAGAAGAAGTAGGTCCACGAGGCAGCATCTGATAAATGGTGTGAATTTAGGGAAAGTAGCCCATTTGTTAATCTGCTTCATGCTCTCCTTCTTCCAGTTGCTTTGGTGTGCATTTTCCGACATGCTCAGATAGTGGAACGGAAAGGAGACGAGGCTGTGCTGAGTAAGGCTGCTATGATTATAGGCTTCTTTGGCTCTATAGGAGGCTTCATCGCTGGAAACTGTAATGTAAGTGCATGTGTCTGTGATGGGACCATATTTGGTTCATTGCTGGCTGAGAATGATAAGCTCTCTTCGGGGGAGGGTGGGGGGGGATCGACCTAACGAGGATTAGATTATGAACCCACTTTAAATAAATGTTTTGTTTTCCCATTTTAATTGGCAATAGTTGATATATTCAAAAGATCATAGAATCATAGAACCCCTACAGTGTGGAAGCAGGCCATTCGGTCCATTCAGTCCTCACTGACCCTCCAAAGACAATCCCACCCAAACTCACACCCCCTACCCTATTGCTGTAACCCTGCATTTCCCATGGCTGATCCATCTAACTTGCATATCCATGGACTCCATGGGTCATTTCCCAAGGCCAATCCACCTAACCTGCACATCTTTAGACTGTGGATTGCACATGGCACCTGGCTTCCTTTAATGAAGGGGAGTCAGTGATTGGGTTTTAACACTGGGAGAATACAGCACCTGTTTCTATTGGTTTACGGATACTGTGTTGTCCAGTATGTTAAACATGCTGGAGAACTAATAGAAAAACTAATAATTGACACCGTCCTTGAGCTGCGATCTTAATACAGTGTATGCATGGCTTCTTCAACCCTTTAGTGTGCCAGTTACTAAAATATGTGAGTGTTTTTCCATTGTCAGAGTGGAAAAACCTACCGGACCTTGTCAATTTACCTGCTGCGGACGCATCTATTCATAAAGGAATTTTCTATGGATACAAAGTCCAGTCTTCACATTGAGAGTCTGATTCATTGCTTTGTATGGCAGCACTAATGTGTTCAGTGGGATAGATTCAGAACAGATCTAGCAGCTCAAAGCTGACTATCACGAAGGTCTGTAGGCCATCAGCAGCTGTGGAATTGTGTGCAAATAAATTTGGAAACTCATGGCCAGCATATCCCCCCATGCTACCATTGCCATTAAGGCAGGGAATCAACCTTGGTTTAATAGCGAGTGCAAGTCAGCATACCAGGCACACTTGAAACATGAGGCATTAACCTGGTGAAGCTACAGGGTAAAAACAATGACTGCAGATGCTGGAAACCAGATTCTGGATTAGTGGTGCTGGAAAAGTACAGCAGTTCAGGCAGCATCCGAGGAGCAGTAAAAACGACGTTTCGGGCAAAAGCCCTTCATCAGGTTTACTGCTCCTCAGATGCTGCCTGAACTGCTGTGTTTTTCCAGCACCACTAATACTAGTGAAGCTACAACTCAGGCATCTGCCCAGCAAGGAGAAACAGCAGAAGTAGCATTTGATAGACAAGGGTAATTGATGCAACAACCAAAGGATCAGATCTAAGCTTGACAGACCTGCCATATCCAGTTGTGATGGCTGGTGGACAATTAAACAAATAACAGGAGAAAGAGGGTCCACAGGTATCTCCATCTTCAATGATGGGGGAGGTCAGTACATCAGTGTAAAAAGGAAGCCTGAAGCATTTACATCTTCAGTTAGAAATGTTAAGTAGATGTTCTGTCTTAGCCTCTTCCTGAGGTCCCCAGCATCACAGATGCCACCCTTCAGCCAAGTTGATTCGCTTCGAGTGATAAAGTGAAATGGTTGAAGATGCTGGAAGGCAAAGGGGCCTGATTCATGCACGGAACCAACCATACTCTTCCGGTACAACTTCAGCATTGCCATGTACCCAACAAGGTCAGATGTTGCCTAAGATTGTCCTGTTCACAAAAAGCAGGACAAATCCAATCTCTCCCTGTTGAGTCTCCCACTCGATTTTCATCAGGTGGTGGAAGGGGTCATCAGCAATGCCACCAAGCAGCAACTGCTGAGCTGTAAGCTGTTCACTGATGCTCAATTTGGATCCCACCACGGCCACTTGGCTATTGACCTCAATGCAGCCCGTGTTGAAATAGGGAGAAAAGAAGTGAACTGTAGAGGGAAAGTGAGAGTGACTGCCATTTCCATCAGATCAACATTTGATGGAGTGTGTCATCAAGGAGCCCTGGCAAAATTGAATGGGAGTCAGGAGGAAACTCTCCAGGGATTCAAGTCATACTAATACAAAGGGAGATGGACTTGGCTCCATACAAACATAGCAGTAAGAGTAGATCACTCAGCCCCTTTAGCCATTTAATAAGAGCAGGACTGATCTGTCTGTGGTCTCAGCTCCACATTCTGACCTACGCCAGATAACCTTTGATGGCTTTGGTTGTTGGACACCAATGATCTCAGTCACAGGATAGCACTGCAGGAGTTCATCAGGGTAGTATCCCCGACTCAGTTAGTTCATTGATAATCCACCTTTCATCATAGGTTCAGAAAAGGTGACGTTCTCTGATGATTGTACAATTAACGATTCCTCAGGTACTGAAGCAGCCCATGTCCGAATGCAGCAAGACCATGTTCTCTCTCTCTCTACTTGGATACTGTCTGACCCACTGTGATCTCCAGCATTTGTTGATTTCAGGACAATATCCAAGTTCAGGCTGACGAGTGGCATGTAACGTTCATGCCACACAAGTACCAAGCAATGACCATCTCCAACAAGAGAGAATTTAACCATCATCCTCTGACATTCAATGGCATTACCATCACTGAATCCCTACAATCCTGGGGATAACCATTGACCAGAATCTGAAATGAACTAGTCACGTCAATGGCTGTAAAAGCAGCTCAGAAACTGAGACCTCATTTCTTGACTTCCAATGCCTGCCCACCACATACAAGACATAACCCATGATATTGTCTCCATTTGCTTGCATGTGTGCAGCTCAAACAACCTCCAAGAAGGATAAAACTAACTAGAAGATAGTGAGGACTGCAGATGCTGGAGATCAGAGTCGATGACGGGTGGCGCTGGAAAAGGCACAGCAGGTCAGGCAGCATCTGAGGAACAAGCGGGTCAAAGTTTCGGGCAAAACCCTTCATCATGATTATGCTAAAAACCTCGACTGTCTTGCTGCTCAGATGCTGCCTGACCTGCTGCGCCTTTTCCAGCGCCACACTTTATCGATTCTGAAACCAACCAGAACAAACTAACCCACGTGACTGGCAAGAGACGCTAGTACTATCAATCACACATCGCATGAAAGAATAAAAATAACACTTGCTGTGTACATCCTGAAGTTCTTCCTCAAAATCTCCAAAATTTACCTAAAATCTTCAATCTCTGTCCCCTCATCCTCATCCCATCAGATGGTGAGAACAACTTTCCTTACCTAGCCTTATCTCCCATTATCTTGGACACTGCAACCAAATGTCTGACAACCCCCTTTGCTCTATAAAGTAAAAGCCCAGCTTCTCGAACCTAACCCTCTCGCTAAAATCTCTCATCATTGGAGCAATTGTGGCAATTCGCCTCTGTTGTGTGTGGTTTTCTTCCTTGGTGCTTGTTTTGTGATTATAGACATGTGAAGGATATTTGCCTGTTTGTGTATGACTCTGCCTGTGTATGTGAGACCTGTGTCTGTGTGAGATTCTGCATGTGTTTGTGCGTGTGACTCTGTATGTGTCTGTGTGTGGGTGAGTGACTGAGTGATTGTGTGTGTGTGTGTGTGTGTGTGTGAATGAGTAATTCTGTGTGTGTGTTTATATGTGTGAAACTCTGCCTGTCTTTCTGTCTGTCTGAGTTTATGTGTGTCTGTACGT
>NC_057747.1:7465921-7488487 GCF_004010195.1 Chiloscyllium plagiosum
GAGAGAGAGAGAGAGAGAGAGAGAGATTATACCTGTTTATGTAGACATGAGAGACTACCTTTTTTGTGTGTGCATCTGTGTGACTCTTCCTGTTTGTATCTGAGTGAGAGACTCAGTCTATCTGTGTGTGTGTGAGTGCTCACGTGTGTCTGTGCGCGCGCGCGTGCGTGCATGTATCAGTCTCTTTGTGTGTTTATTTTGTGATTAAAATGGTGCCACCATTGCCTCAACTGTAACTAGTCAGAAATTTCTCTTGGCAAATACTGAGCCATTACTCATTCTGCACCAAGTGCTGATTGTAGAAGAGGAACTGATCAGGGAGGCCCTGGGACAATCCTCCAAAATACTCAAGCTGCATTGTTGTCCCTAATTTAAAGACTTCCATCAACAAAATGGGTGGGAAGTGAAGTAAATGCAAATTCTGAAGGACAGGTTGTGAGGGTTGGGGGTAGAGAAATGGGGTTGGGGGTGGGGAAGTGGTGTTTGGGATGGGAATGTGGTCCGCGAATGTTGCAAACTGGATTCTGTAGGGGATTGGGAGTAGAGAGGATTGACATGATGGATAATGGGAAAGTGGAAATGGGAGGGAAAGGCTTGAATGATGGCGATAGGTGGGGGGGCATGGGCAAGATGGAATGTGAGGGATTGGTCTGATAAACAGCACTTGAAAATTCTTTTCTTCCATTAGCTCAACACAACTAAACAGGAAGTGACTTTTTCTAGGATCGGTTGCAATTGCACTTCACCTTTGTGCATTTGTGACACTTACTTTGGACTTGAATTGGTTGTATTGTAATGAAATGACGTATTTGGCTGCCCTAACATGAGCTGCTTCTCTTCCAGCCGTCAGTTCTCATGGTGCTACACTACTTTGGAGCCACACTGTGTTTTGTCAGCGGTTGTATTTATACCATTTTACAGACAGCTTTAACATTCAGGCTCCATTTGACGGGGAAGGAGTGCTTCTTGGTGCCTCTACGTGCAGTTCTGACCATTTTCCAAGTGGTCTTCTCTATTTGTTGTATCCTTTCTTGGTTGTGGCTGTGCTGTGTTTGGGGTAGCTCTCTAGTACTGCTCCCATCCGCTACATAGAATAAACAGAGAGGTTGTGAAGAGCCTGTTTCTGAAGGACGATGAACATGAATCACAAGGCCATTCAGCCCACTTCCCATTCTAGTTCTTTGAAAGAACTGGACAATTAGATGTCCTGCTCCTTCCAAAAAATCTCATGTTTCTTTTCTTTAACACTCTCCCAGTGCTTGTCATGAACTCATTCCCCATTCTACAATTGATTTGTCTCACATAGTCTGGGAAGGAAAGATAAAGCTATCTGAGACTGTCAGTGCTGCTAGGCCGATGGCAGGTCAGGACAGGGCTATGTTTAACTGTGATGCTTCCTTTGGTGGAATAGCTCTCTATCAGAGTTGATGCTCAGTCCCATTTATCAGATGCATCCAGCAGCAGAATTGGTCAAACTCACAGAGGGTTTGGCAGCAGCAGAACCTGTGTAAAGTTACCAGCTTCATTCAAGTGGGGATTGGGGGAGGCTGCCAAGACAGGAAGTAGACACTCAGGATCCACCCAGCTTCCTTATGGGAATGCCAAGACAAAATGATTGAGAATTTGGAATTACAAATGCTCGATTGGCAGATCCAAAGAATGACAAGAGGGCAGGGAGTGGGGGAAGGAGATAGGAGGGGAAGAGAGAGACAAGATGAAAGGAGGAGGGGGGAAGAGGACAGGAGAACCAAGAATGGGAAGAGGGATATAGAGAAGGACAGAAGAGCTACAAGGGGAGGGTAATGAGACAAAATGAGAGGAGATGGGAAAGGAGGAGGTAGAAGAATGGGAAGCAGAGGAGAAGAGAAGTGAAAGGCAGAGAAAGGAGAGACAGAGATAGTGCATTCTTGATCGTAGCAACTCAATTGGATCCAGCAAACTCCTCTTTCTCTGTAACACTGGGCCAAGGGACAGTCAATCAGAGCCATCTTCACATGAATGAGGTACTCTGATATAAGGCCAAATATACAGCTCAGCTGCATATATATCAATGTCACAGCATGACCAAGTGTCAGGAGAACGAGAAAGGTGACTGGACCATGGGGATCTCTTCAGTGGAAACAGAGTGGGCCGAGGAATTGTGTGAGGAGAAAGGGTGGGAGATACTCGTGCTTACACCTCAACAATAAACCAGCCCTTTGTTATGACTTATCCTTAACTCTGTTGCAGATCTGGCCTTTTTTGTCCATCCAGACACCAAGAGGCAACATATAGGAGCCATCTGTGAATGGATCTTGGCCACAAATTTCTACGTCTTTATCATGTCATTTTCCTTTGAATTTTACTATATAACCTCAGCGGTGCTCTATGCATTGATTAGTAGACCTGATGATGAGAAGGTTGCAATTCTGTCCGAACCCAGAGGTACAAATATGGCCACGTTCGATAAATGACATACGGATTACCATGTGCAGACAGGCCGCAGGAATACGGGTTGTTGGAATCGTACCATTCTCTGTAATACTTACATTTTATGTTGCGTAAATCTCTTTGTCTCTATCAAAATGTTTCTTCTTCTTTGGAGCCCACAGGTTGGTTTTCTTGTTTCTTAGCGAATAGCCAGTTAGCACATTGTGAACCCTAGATGGAGTATCACAGGCCCCCATATCCCTCTCACTAGGCAACATAGTTTCCAGCTACAATATGGCAAGACAAGGCCAAGGGCTTTGAATTTCAACTTTCCACTTATTGTTGTGTCCACCATAGGCATTCCCAGCACCAATCACATGAGGTATCCCAGGCCCTCCTGCCTCATTGTACTCCAACTTCTGTACAAGGCTTCAAGGCCTAGATATCAGTGAGCCTTGTTCACTAACTAGTGTTGGCTTTGGCCAATCTGAGGACAGCCAGGGAAGGAAAGGCCTAAAGAAGGGGACTTAGACTTCTCTGTCTTTTTCAGCCACCTCCTGGATCCTTGACTATTGTTTGTGGTCAGTGGCAGCCAGAAGGCAGGGAAGTCAGGCTTCAGGCCTACCACTGAAGTTACCACTGGGCAAGCCCGTGCCGAGGATGTCTATGGTGTATGAGCGGGGGAGGGGAGGGGGTGGGATATCAGGACCCCATCTATCTGCCATGGATTTATACTGGGTGCCTCTGGAGAGAGGATAGCCAGCGTAACTAACAAGCAAAGCAGTTTCTCAGGCAAGTTTCAGCAGACAGATGCAGCTTGCAGTGGGTCCATGATTGGGGCCCAGCACCCTGCTTTGCCCGACTGGGAACTCTGGACCCTCTCATGAGTTTCAGAGGAAGATTTATCCCAAATGACATGGGAGCTTCTGTTTGGAGATGGCTTTATGGAAGTATGGATTGTAAAACACTTCCTTCATCGTCAGACTGACATCTGATTAAGTTGCAATTCAACTTATGGGGGTGGGGTGTGAAGGGAAGAAGACCTGGCTCTTAGAGGGGAAGGGGGTTTGGGGGTAGCACAGCTGCAGCAACCTAGCTAGGCATCCGACCTCCTCACTGATGTACAGATTGGCCACCAGCTGCAGTGCAGAAAAGGTGGTGTCAAAGTTACTCATCTGAGGCATTTTTGAAAATCAGTAACTTGTTGTTTTAGAATCACACAGCACAGATGGAGGTCATTAGAGCCTCCCGTGGCTGTATCCTCTCTTTGACTTTCTCAATCAACTAGTTCCTCACCTCTCCTGTATTTTGTTTCCCCTTGTACTAGTTAGATATTTTCCTAATCAATCTCTTTAGAGTTACTGTTATGTAGTTGGGACTTCTGGAGTAGTTAGGACTGGGACCCAGGTCTCCTGGCTTAGAGATATGTTTATTACTATAGCACCACAAGAACACTACCCTTTGTTGAATTTATCAGATTCCCCTTTGCAGCTGAATCTCCAATCAGGCACTGTATTGCAGATCACAACTCCCCACCGCGTAATCAAATAAAATTCTTATGCCACTTATGCTTCTTTTGTGAACCACTTAAATCATCGATCATATTCTCTCCCACTGCTCTGTCGGAGCTGCTGTTTCTGCTGACCCTCTCTCGACCGAAGGTGAGACGTGACAGACCTCCTTATGAAACCCCCTGTGCCAAAATTGTACCCTTCCTGTCAGACACGGGAGAATAAAAATGGACATCACTGTTTTTGGACCTATTTTCCTGATTGTTTGTGTTTTACTCTTTTCAGCAGGAGAATGGACAACGTACTGTATTTAGTTCTATATTATTTTTAGCACTGCAGACTGTTAGAAATAAATTCAGTAAATCAAAGGAGCCTGGTCTTTTATCACTTATCTCATTGTTACATTGCTAAGTGCAGTACTGACCTAATGTGTTACTGTCCTTCACAATGATGTTGATGAATTTTGGTTCTCTGTTTTTGTCTGTTCCATTATTCTTACTCCCCAAGCAACGCAAATTAAAATGTCTCCTGGGAATAAAGATTTGGGATTCTGAAAGTTTGAGAATATCCTCACCTTGGACTGATAGAGCTGTGGGCTCACGGGAAGGCACTCTCACCTCAGAGCCTGAGGTTCAAGGGTTCAAGCCCAACTCTTCAGCACAACGTTGAGTCTGGCATTCCAGTGCAATGACGTGGAGGTACCAGTGTTGGATTGGGGTGGATAAAGTCAGAAGTCACATGACACCAGGTTGTAGTCCAGCAGGTTTATTTGAAATCACAAGCTTTCAGAGCGCTGCTCCTTCATCAGGTGAAGTCACTCCATAGGATCCCTACAGTGTGGAAGCATCAAGTCAAACTGACCTGCTGAAGAGCGTGGCCACCCAGACCCAGCCCATCATTTCCCATGGCTAACCCATCTAGCCTGCACACTATGGACTGTGAGAGAACATGCAAACTCCACAAAGACAGTTGCCTGAGAGTGGAATTGAACCCAAGAGCCTAGCACTGCAAGGCAGCAGTGCTAACCACTGAGCCACCCTATATATTGGAGGTGCCTTTGCTTGGATGAGATGTCAACTCAAAGCTCTGTCTGCCTTCTTAGGTGAGTGTAAATGTAACACTACTTGAGGAAGAGCTGGATAGTTATCCCCAGGGTCTTGGTTGCTAGTCAGTTCTCAATGAATCATGAATGCAGTTTCTCCCATTCCTATAGCATTAATGTCTATGGGAACTTGCTGTATGCAAATTAGCTGCCACAGTTCCCACAGTGGCTCAGTGGTTAGCACTGTTGCCTCACAGAAACAGGGTCCCAGGTTCAATTCCAGCCTTGAGCGACCGACTGTGTGGAGTTTGCGCATCCTCTCTGTGTCTGTGTGGGTTTCCAGTCCAAAGATGTGCAGGTCAGACGAATTGGCCATGCTAAATTGCCCATAGTGTTAGGTGCATTACTCAGAGGGAAATGGGTCTGGGTGGGTTACTCTTCGGAGGGTCGGTGTGGACTGGTTGGGCCAAAGGGCCGGTTTCCACATTGTAGGGAATCTAATCTAATCATAAAAGTTAAAATGGTGACTACACTTCAGATGGCTGCAAAGCATTTCTGGGATGACCTAAAATCATGCAGGCACTACATAACTGCAAGTTGTTTGTTTCAAACTTCATGAGAAATGTTGACAGCAGACTTTGATCAGCCAGCATTAATTAATGCTAGATATATTGAGAGATCGTGGGAATTACTGTCTGGACCCAAGGGAAAGTGGGCCTATGGAGTATCAAGTGTGGTAATTGCACAGTAATTCCCCCTACAACCCTCTGGGCTCTCTGGCTACATTGCCAGTCCATGAGCTGAGGGCTAAATCACCACTGGGGTTCTATATAAATTATACACACCCAATCTGTACATTTCAAAAGGGACCAACACTTGACTGAGGAAGTTGGCAAGGGCACCTGGCACTAGCTTCATGGGAAGGTGGTCCGTAGTCAATGGAAATGGGGTAGATGTCACGACCCACCATTTCTCGGAGTCTGTCACCCACCTTTCCACCAAACAAAAGGCCTCAAAATCTCTTTTCCCCATCACCTCTTTGCCACAATGACATCACTAATCAAAAGGTTGCTTTATCCTTCTCTCTCATGGGCTGTGAGCATTCCTGGCAAGGCCAGTATTAAAGCCTGTCTCTGATTGCCCTTGAATTGAGTGGCTTGCTCCATTTCATAGAACACAGGAGCAGAAAAAGACCATTTAGCCCTTTGGGCCTGCTCTACCCATTCAATATGATCATGGCTGAACATCCAACTCAGTAATTTGTTCTCTCCAACCCTTTTGATCCTTTTATCTCAAAGAACTACATCTAACTCCCTCTTGAAAACATTCAATGTTTTAGTCTCAATTTCTTTCTCTGGCAAAGAATTCCACAGGCTCCTCATTCTCTGGGTGAAGAAGGGCAGTGAAGAGTCAGCTGCCTCAGACTCATGTGGAGGCCAGATCAGGTCAGAATGGTAGTTTCTTTCTCTAAAGAGCATCAATGAACCAGATGAAAACTCCTGCAATCTTTCATCGTTGCCTGGTCATCATTACTGAGACTAGCTTTCAATTCCAAAACATTTTAAATTGAATTTGAAATATCATCGGTGATATCTGAACATCTGTGCACACAGCACAATTAGCCTGGACCTTTGGATGAGCAGTATCATGGAGTTTATAACTGTACCACTGTCTCCTCTGAGGTGGCCTGGATCTTCTCAGGGGCATTCAGGGATGGAGGATAAATGCTGTTCTTGCTATGAGGACCCCACACCCCAAGAATGGAAATATCCTTAAAAAAATCATAACTTTGAATAAGGTGATACACTTCACATCTTTAGGACTTTGCAGCCAATGCAGTATTTTTCTTTTGAAGAGTGGTCACTTTTGTAGGGAAATGCATTCAAAAAACATTTTTAAATTATTCGTTGGATGAGAGCATTACTGGCTAGGCCAGCATTTATTGCCCAGAGGGCATTTTAAGCATCAACCGTATTGCTGTGGGTCTGGAGTCACATGTAGGCCAGACCAGCTATAAATGGGCAGTTTCCTTTCCCTGAAGATGCGAGATGGTTTATTACAACAATTGATTCAAGATTGTCAGGTTCTTAATTTCCGGTTCTTTCTTTCTCCCCCATTGAATGGGGATTTCACTATCTGCCACGACAGAATTCCAGAACATTACCAGGGTCTCTGGATTAATAGTCGAAAGGTTTGGCGCTGGAGAAGTGCAGCAGGTCAGGCAGCATCCAAGGAGCAGGAGATTCGATGTTTCAGGCATAAATCCTTCATCAGGAATGATGAAGGGCTTATGTCTGAAACATCGACTCTCCTGCTCCTCGGATGCTGCCTGACCTGCTGTGTTTTTCTAGCGCCACACTCTCACCTCTGATCTCCAGCATCTGCGGTCCTCACTTTCTCCGGTTTAATAGTCCAGTGATAGCATCTGAGAACAGGCAATGAGAGAAACTGAAAAGAATGTAATAGAAATGTGCGACAGATGCTGGAAATCTGAAATAAAAACAAAATGCTGGAGACACTAGCAGCATCTGTGGAGTGAGAAACAGAGTTCATGGTAATAGTGATCAGGCAATCTATTTTTTCAGTGATGTTGCTTCAGGGGTAAGTATTGACCAGGGTACCATTAAAGAATTTCCCAGCTCTTCTTCAAGGGTGTTCTTCTTCAAGGTCTCTCAGGATGTTTTATGCCATTCCAGGAGTAGATGGCCTAATGGTATTATTGCTGGACTGTTAATCCAGAGACCCAGGCAATGTGTTGGGGACCCAGGTTCAAATCCTGCCACAGCAAATGGTGGAATTTGAATTCAATAGGAATCTGGAATTAAGAATCTAATGATGACTATGGCCAATTGTTGGAGAAACTCACCTGGTTCACTAATGTTCTTTAAGGAAGGAAATTGCCATCGTCATCTGGTCCAGCCTACATGTGATTCTATACCCACAACCATATGGTTCACTCTTAACTGCCCTGTGGGAAATTAGGGATGGGCAATAAATACTGGCCTAGCCAGCAATTTCCTCATCAAATGAATGAAGAATAAAACAAAATCCAGGACAATCGGGAAGGTTTTTCCATTACAATGAATCCCAGAATTGTTAGGGAGGTCAATCGGCCCATCATGTCTGTACTGGCTCTTCAAATGAGTATCATTACCTAGTGCCAATCTTCTGCCTTTACTCCATGCCTTCCACACTATTTCTATCCAAATCATCACAATAATGCTGCCATTGAACCGGCGATGCATTCCAGACCTTGACTACTTGCTGAGTGAGATAGGTTTTTCTCCCGTCACCTTTACTTAATATGCTCACCTTGTTCCTTTTACAAGCAGGAACAACTTCTCCCTATCTACCCTATCCAGCCCACTGATCATTCTTACTCTCTCTCCTTCCTTTCACATCCTTCCTATAATACTCCAGCTGAAGTCTCCAATTGATGAGGTATTTTGAAAACAAGGTCAAGCAACTCACTTGGAAATTAGATACAAGAAGGAAACAGTATTGACTGAAGCAGGACAAAGAAAGACCGAGTGCACACCTCTCTTCACTGCCCCATGTCATTTCCTCCCACTGCCTGTTTCTGGTAATATCTGTGACTTCGGAAAAACATGACGGCAATGCGAGGTTGTGAAAAGCCCTCGGTTGTTTGCAAAGCAGTGTGTTTCAGCACAGCCGCGGTCCAAAGTCAATGGCAATCTCCTCAGGAAGTGTTTAGCAACATTTCCACAGTGCCAGCTGCCTTGTGTTTGCACAATGCTCATGTCAGTATTTCTTTAGCCTGCTGTGGGTCTGATTTGTTTTGTAAACCTTAGAACAGTGCTCCAGTGCCACCAGTGTGTACATTTCCAAGTATTGTTGTTCATTAACTCTCTTTTGTTTGCAAATTACCTCTGTGATTTTATATAGCAAAGTCCCATGTTATGACCCAAGAGAAAGAGAAGTAGCCGTTCTGTTCAAACACCTTGAGCTGGTCATAATAAAGGTTTAAATTCTTTTGCATAAGACTGTACTGTATTGTAGGGTCTTGGTTAGCTCAGTTGGCTGAACAGGTAGTACAGAGCGAAGCCAACAACACAGGTTCAATTCCCACACCAGCTGAGGTTACCATTCTCCTTATCAACTATTCCCCTTATCTGGGGCATGGAAACCCTCAGGTTAAATCACCACCAGTCATCACTCTGTATTGACAGAGCAGTCCAATGTGCTGGTAAGACTGTGGCAACTTTACCTTTACCTCTCTGCAATTAAAATAAGTAGTGAACTATTTTGGTCTGAGCAATAAAGAGCCAATCCACGAGGTCCTCTTGCATCAAAGAAATAACATATTTATTAACTGATAAGTAGCTTGAGGAAAGTAATAAAATTGTGCCATTATGCACACAGCTTTCACATCGTCAACTGGGTCCATACAAAGGTGAAAGTGAGGACTGCAGACATTGGAGAGTCAGAGTTGAAAAGCCTGGCGCTAGAAAAAACACAGCAGGTCAGGCAACATTTGAGGAGTAGGAGACTCGATGTTTCAAGCATTAGCCCTTCATCCTTCCTGATGAAGGGTTAATGCCGAAAACATGGACTGTCCTGCTCCTCGGATGCTGCCTGACCTGCTGTGTTTTTTCCAGCGCCAAGCTTTTCAACATACACACTAACACACACAAAGTCAAAGGGAAATAGTATACAATGCAAAGGATTTTTTTTCTTAAAAACCACAGTTTGGAATCATCAGGTTGTGTATGGTGTAAAGTTTGAATCTGAGATTGATGTTGGTTGTTGATGTAGGCTTGAAGGCAGTCAGTCAGAGTGAATACTGCAGTTATGAGAATTCTCAGATCTTCGATGAGTTTTCCCTCTAGCTGTTTCTGTGGGAACCCAGTGTCAGCTTCTTCAAATGGAGACAGCAGCATCTCTTCAAAGACATCCCATAATGCTGTCAGAAGCTGGTTTCCATGTGTATCTCCAAAAGGATCCTTTGGAGGGCCTGTTCACTACAGCCATTGTGATAGCATACAGTATGTTGCATTTGTAAATGTCCCAATTCCTGAGGTACAATGACAGGTATCAATGGGTGCCTGGGTTGTAGGGAATCTCCCTTTTCACAGCCCCCTTACGGTGATTTATTTGTGTTCCCTTGGAAAGTGGCCTTGCATTTTTGAGCAGCTTGCCTTGTCTGAGTCCATTTTATAGCAGTTCTGACGAGTTAGACATTTTTAAAAGTGTATCTTCAAAGAAAAAGGGTGCAGCTTTGTGACAACTGCAGTCTCAGATTTAAAATACAAATGATACTAAAATGGCAAGTCAGAGGCTAATTGCCAAGGAACATGAACACAAGGCCTCTTTTTTTGTTTTCCTATTAAAGGCACTAATATTGCGCAGGGAGGAGAAAGTGAGGACTGCAGATGCTGGAGATCAGAGTTGAAAAATGTGGTGCTGGAAAAACACAGCAGGCCAGGCAGCATCCCAGGAGCAGGAGAATCCCTAATATTGTGCAGGCTGGTAAATGGATCTTAATGCAAGCAAGTGTGAGGATATCCATTTCGGAAGGCACAAAGTTAAATACAGTGGATGTCTAATGAGATTCAGGGGTTCAGGTGCATGGCTCCTCAAAATGCCACAAACAGGCACAGAAAATAGTCAAAGGCTTAATGGAATGCTGACATTCATATCTCAAGGGCTGGAGTGTAGGGATACAGATGTTTTGCTACAGTTATACAAAACCCTAGATGGGCTCCACGTGGAGAACTATGAGCAGATTTGGGTACCACACCTTTGGAAGGATGTTTTGGCCTTGCAGGGAGGTCAATGCAAATTTACTGAGATGATACCTGGGCTTCAGGGGTTTTCAGATTAAATTAGATTCCCTACATTATGGAAACAGGCCCTTTGGCCCAACAAGTCCACACCGACCCTCTGAAGAGTAACCCACCCAGACCCATTGCCCTACACTATACTTACCCCTGACTAATGCACCTAATGCTATGGTCAATTGAGCATTGCCAATTCAACCTAACCTGCACATCTTTGGAGTGTGGGAGGAAACCAGAGTACCCAGTGGAAACCCACGCAAACACGGGGAGAATATGCAAACTCCAGACGGACAGTCACCCGAGGCAAGGATCGAACTCAGGTCCCTGGTGCTATGAAGAAGCAGCACTAACCACTGAGCCACCATGCTGCCCTAGGTTATGCTATGAGGAGAGATTAGACAAATTAAGTCATTATTTTCTAGAATTTAGAAGATTAAGGGGTGATTTAATGACAGTCTTCAGGATATTAACAGGGAAAAATAGGGCTCTAAAAATAAATTATTTCCACTTGTTTAAGAATCTAGAAGCGGGGGCATGTTCAAAGAATTAGCATCAGGCTATTCAGGGAAGATGTTAGAAACATGTCTACATGAGAAAAGGAGTCGATATATTGGAAATCGCTTCCTCAAACGAAGGTCGATGCTAATTCAATTGTTAAATTTAAATCTGAGTTAAACAAATTTTTATTAAGCAAGGGGGAAGGATCCAGGGCAGGCATATAGAGTTAGGCCACAGATCGGCCAGAAGCTTACTGAATGGCACAGCAGACTCAAGAGGCTGAGTGGCCTACTTCTGTTCCTGGAAGGCCAATAGATTCTAGCCCTTACTTCAAGGGAGTTGAGTATAGAATCCATACAGTGGAAGCAGGCCATTGAGCCCATATCAACCCTTCAAAGAGCATCCCTCCAAGAGCCCAACCTATCCCTGTAACCCTGCGTTTCCCATGGCTAACCCACCTACTCTGGACTCTATGGGCAAATTAGCATGACCAATCTACCTAACGGTCACACCTTTGGATTGTGGGTGGAAACCAGAACACCCAGAGGGGACCCACACAGACACAGGAAGAATGTGCAAACTCCACGCAGACAGTTCACTGAGGGTAGAGTTGAACCTGGAGCTCCTTGCACTATGAGACACCAGTGCTAACCACTGAGCTACCATGCCACCCAGTATAAGCGATGATGTGGAGGAGCCGGTGTTGGACTGGGGTGGACAAAGTTAAAAATCACACAACACCAGGTTATAGTCCAATAGGTTTATTTGGAAGCACTAGCTTTTGGAGGACTGCTCCTTCATCAGGTAGGTGTGGAGCAGGACCATAAGTCACTTGTGGTCCTGCTCCACAGCTACCTGGTGAAGGAGCAGCACTCCAAAAGCTAGTGCTTCCAAATAAACCTGTTGCATTGTAACCTGGTGTTGTGTGGTTTTTAACCCTGTATAAAGGTAAGAAAGTCTGACTGAAAACGTACAAGGTCCTGAGACCACATCTAGAGTCCTGTGAACAGCTTTGGCCCCTTTATTTAAGGAAAGATGTCATTTCAATGGGGGCCATTCAAGGAGGATTCACTAGGGTGATCACTGGTAAGCGAGGTATTGGCTTATGAGCAAAGACAAAACAAGTTGGGTCTCTACTCATTGGAGTTTAGAAGAATGCAAAATGATTTCATTGAAACGTACAGAATTCTTAAGGGGCTTGACAGGACAGATGATGCTTTTCCTCATGGGAGAGTCTAGGACTAAAGGGAATAGTCTCGGAATTAAGGAGTACCAATTTAAGACTGAAATGAGGAGGAATTTGTTTCTCTCAGAAGGTTGAAAGCCTTTAGAATTCCTTGCCACAGAGGACTATGGGGACAGAATCCCTGTATATATATTTAAGACTGAGATAGATTATCGATCAGTCAGGAAATTAAGGGTTACATGGAAAATGCAGAAAAATAGGCATGAGGAGTGTCAGACCAGCCATGACCCTATTGAATGGTGAAGCAAGCTAGAGGGGCCGAAAGGCCTTCTCCTCTTCCTATTTCTTATTGTCTTAGAAGCATGATGCCTCACTGGACGAATAATCCTCCAAGGAATATGAAGTCAGATCATTATCCCTTGAAAGTTCAGCTGGAAAACCAAACATTATTATTTGCAGTGCGATAAACAGAAAGGTTCATGCATGAAATAAAATGTATTTAATGTCTTAAAAATGAGACAAAAGTCTTTCCTTCTTTATGATGCCCTTCTATCTATGAGACAGGTACTCGGAAAGAAGAGGAAATGCCTGGGGACTTCATATCTCCTGAGCAATCTACGTAAGTCTACGAGAAATAAATGGAAATTCCAGAGTGACAAGCTGATAAATGCCATTAATTTCTTATGACATTTCGATATGCGTCTGAAGCTGCCATGAATTGAATAGAGTGCCTCAAGCACAGGTTGAAACTTACATCCTGGAAACAGTTTGCTGACATCCAACTAAAGATGTGGTAGTTACTGTGGTTGCAAACCTGCATACCCAACATAACAATTGCAGCGTTTCAGAACAGCAAATCAGAGCAGAGTGACTTGTGGCACCGAGCTCATGGGTCCAGCTGAAGCCAAAGTCGCCAACTCCAACAAAAAGAAAGCCAAATAATGTTGAAAAGAGTAGCAACAAAGTTGTTTTTAATCAAGTTCAAAGGGCAGAAGTCAGAAGTGTGATACCTTACTGGTCAAATAGTCAGCCCATTCTTCATATCAAGGCTTATGGTCAGAACCAATCTGCCTGACATTTTTTTCCAATATGTTCACAGGACATGGGCATCATTGGCTGGGCCAGCATTTTATGCCCATTGTGAAATGACCCCCATGCAGGGTCATTTCAAAGTGTAGTTGAGAGTCAGCCACATAGCTGGAGTCACAAGTAGGCCAGACCAGGTAATGTTGACTAATCTCCCTCCAAAAGGTCCAAATCCCCAGATTACCAGCTCAGTGACATTACTACAAGGTTGCTACCTCCTCATGAAAGGGCAGCTGGGATGCACAACCCAGAATGAGCTCATTTCCTTCTAGAAAGTAGTAAAGAAAAGGAAGAAAATTACAGAAGGTCAATCTATCTTTCTGATTAAGAAGGAGAGTGCCAGTCGAGTACAAAACTCAAGTCCCAATCCCTTCTCGGGGGTTGGTCAGGAAAGTGTTATTTTTTGTGATTGATGGTCTCCATGGGCACAACCCACATCTCAGGACCTTCTTGAAGTGGGGGGGTGTGTTGGCAAAGTATTGGAATGTGATGGGCGCCAGAGTTGCTCACCCTCTCACCTTCACCCTACCCATGTTACAGCAGGAGTCACTGAGAGTGGCAGTTCTCATCAACAATGCCCAGGAAGTGCCCAGCTTTGTACTTTGAAACACTATTTTTTCACAGGATGTGGGCATCACTGGCTGGGCTGTTGCCAATCCATTAATTACCTTTGAGAAGGTAGCGACAGGCTGTCTTCTTGAAACATTGTTAGGGAAGGGGTTCCAAGATTTCGACCCAGAAAAACAAAGGAACAAAGGCATAATTGTCAGTCATGATGGCTTTTTGGGGAACTTTCAGTTGGATATTACAATTCATCTGCTGCCCTTGTCCTTCTAGATGGTAGTGGTCTTGGGTTTGGAAGGTGCTTTAACACCAGGCTAGGGACAATGATGTACAGAGGAACATCGATTATCTGAACATCGATTATCTGAACATCGATTATCCGAATTTCAGATTATCCGAAGAAGATTTCAAGGTCCTGCAGAAACGTTACACCAAAGAAGCAAGTGTATTTGATTTACCTGTACTGAAGAATATGTGAAAATGCTGGCAAAAACAAAGAAACACAAGCAGCTCAAGCCTCAGTGACTGGATATTTTTTAGGTTATACAGCCCTTTGCAAAAGTATTCCCTTCACTTTACCAGCCATTCATTAAACAAAAATGGCGGAGAACATAAACGCATGTGTGAGGTGGTGCTTCTGTCTTCCTATCACGAGACTGACAAATGCTGTTCGGGACCTTGTTTAATGCTGTCTTCACCACTCCTTGCCAAATGGTAACCAATGCTGCATTTTTACAAGGTTTTCTCGTGTTATCATTGCTTTATTTTGTTCATCATGTGAAATCTGTGGTCAATACCTTAAAATTATAGATTTAAATAAATTCTCCGATAGAGCACAGTGTTAGATCAGCATTGCTTCCCTTGTTTAAGGTAAAATCGATTATCTCAATAATCAATTATCCGAAAGAAGTAGTGCCCGCCCATCTCGTTCGGATAATCGAGGTTCCTCTGTAGTGTTGATGAAATGACACAAGCCGTCACACATTCAAAATATCAAATGTCAATGTGGCCCACGCCTGTTGTGAGCTTTCCTTTTCTCAAATAATAGTAAAACAAACACTGCTCCACCCCCTGAGCTGTTGTGAGGAGGATCCGTCTTAATTTGCAAATCTCTTGGCAGCAGTCAGGCCCAAATAAGCTGTTTACGAGAGCAGCAAAGGAAACAGGGTAAACATTAACCTCTCAGGAATGGGGGCACATTCCTGCACTGCTCTGTGACTGGTCTTTGGAACCTATCAACAGGAACTTGTATTCCCGTCAGCTTCCTTTAAAATCCCCAAGGGCATCATAATCGAAAAAAGAGCAAATTAATCACGGGGAGGTGGCGTATTGAAATCCTGGAACATTTCTGCCGTGTGCTTTTCCCATCAGCTTGTCTGTTTCCACTTGGTAGACAGTCATGGAGTCATAGTTTTCATAGCATAAAGAAAGGCTCTTTGGCCCATTACGTCCATGCCGGCCATCAAGTTTCTATTCATTCTAATCTCATAGCAGTGTATGCAATGGCATTAGCTGAGAGGCCTGGAGCAAGTGGCCCAGATTGGGAACATCGTTGTGTGTGGTCAGCTCCATCCAAACTGGAGTTCTGGGGCTGGGTTACCCGTCTCGCCGTCACCACTACCCTCTGTTGCAACTCCCACTCTGTGTCTTTGCCCCTTAGCACAGTGGCTCTCTCACTCACTGTGCCTTTAGCCTCCAAGCACTGGAATATCTTCATTGTCTGACCAAGTTTCCATGATTGTAATGAAAGAATGTCCCAGAGAGCACAGACTTCCGTGGCAGCATCTGATTAAGTCAATATTTACTTTACTCAGCTATTGCCTTCATTCCGCCCTGTCCTATGACCCTAGAAGGTAATTGCCAACCACAGCTGTGCAAGTGGAGGTGGAATTAGATCCTGGAGCAGTGTTATGCTTTCACTGACGGAATGGGTGCAGTATTTACCTTATGGGCTTGTTCACTCCCAAGCTGTTTGACTGTGGGAAGGAGTCATGTTCACGTCATGTAGTATGATTTAGGCACACCAGTTTCTCTCAGGTGAAAACACATTCTTTACCTTTGCAGTTTGGAGACAGATGGAAGCATGGTGGTTATAGTAACCTGAAGATGTTGGATCAAATCCCTCTATGGCAACTTTGCACATTCTCCCTGTGTCTGCATGGGTTTCCTCTGGGTGCTCTGGTTTCCTCCCACAGTCCAAAGATGTGCAGGTCAGGTGAATTGGCCATGCTAAATTTCCCGTAGTGTTAGGTGAAGGGGTAAATGTAGGGGCATGGGTGGGTTGCGCTTCGGAGGGTCGGTGTGGACTTGTTGGGCCGAAGAGCCTGTTTCCACACTGTAAGTAATCTAACCTAAATCTAACTGCTGGAATTCTAATTTAGTTGCCAAAATCTGGAATTGAAAGCTACTCACCGTTTTGGTAACTGTGACAACTATTGTAAAAGCCCACCTGGTCCTAGGAGGGGAAACTTGTTCTTATCCAGTCTGGACTACAAGTGACTCCAGACCCACAGCAATGTGCTTAACTTAGCTGCTCATGAAATGGACCCAGCAAGATATCCAATTCAAGGGGAAATTAGGGATGGGCAACAAATACTGGATGGCCCAGCAGTGCCTACAACCCAAGAAGAATAAAAAAAAGCTGCCCAGTTTAGGTAATGTGTTTGTTTGATATGGAAGCGCATTTCTAAGTACTCTTAAGACAAGACAAATTACTGCCATCTATTTTCTGAGCTAGCCCAGAGATATGTTGTTAGCTTCCTGAACCAATTAGTCATAGAGTCATAGAGATGTCCAGCATGGAAACAGACCCTTCGGTCCAACCCATCCATGCCGACCAGATATCCCAACGCAATCTAGTCCCACCTGCCAGCACCTGACCTATATCCCTCCAAACCCTTCCTATTCATATACCCATCCAAATGCCTCTTAAGTGTTGCAATTGTACCAACTTGCACCACTTCCAGAGGTGGTAGAGGCAGGCACGGTAGATTCATTTAAGATGCGTCAGGATAAATGTATGAGTAGGTGGGGAGCAGAGGGATACAGATGCTTAGGAATTGACCGACAGGTTTAGAGAGTACATTTGGATCGGCTCAGGCTTGGAGGGCCGAAGAGCATGTTCCTGGGCTGTAAACTTTCTTTGTTCTTTGTTCTTTGTACTAATAAAGCTGAGGAGGCTGTATGCTTTACTCACTGCTTTCTCCATCTATCCTGCCATATTCAATGACCTATTCCCAGATACACCCAGCTCTTTCTTTCTACCAAAATGCATCAACTGACACTTGATTGTTATCTCCCATTTATCTGCCCATTCTACCAGCTTAACTTACGAAGTGTTACAGAGTTTACAAGCAGGTCCAATCATAACAACAAGCTTTATGTGGTGACATGAAGAGAGTGCTGGTGGCTTGGACTACGCCTGGCACTGAGATGCAGCAGGAACTGTCAACTGCCAACCTTAGTTCACTGATTAAATTTAAATCCTTAAACCTTTTGTTACTTAAATGCTTTTGACACTTGATCCATCTCATTGCTGAGAACTATAACTGTAATACCATTACAGTATAAGACATAGGAGCAGATTTAGGCCATTCAGCTCATCAAGTCTGCTCCACCATTCAATAAGATCATAGTTGATCTACTCATCACCAACTCTACTTTCCTGCCTCTTCCCCATAACCCTTGATTCCCTTTCTGATTAAAAATCTATCTCAGTCTTGAATATGCTCGATCCCCCAGCCTTGACAGGCCTCTGGGGTAAGGAATTCCACAGATTCACTATCCTCTGAGAGAAGAAATTCCTCTTCACCTCTATCGTAAATGGTCACCCCTCATGCTTTCTAGTTCTAGTCTCTCTCACAAGGGGAAATAACCTCCCAGCATCTACCCTGTCAAGTCCCCTAAGAATCCTGAATGTTTCAAATCAGGCCCAACTTACTCAACTTCTCTTCATACGTGGGATTAGCCAAGTGCCCCTTGTGTGGATACTGTCCAATATCACAGGACTGAGATATCCTGCCAGATCTTGATTTACTAAAATAACTAAGATCAACAGAAATAAATGCAAGATTTATTAAAGCGCAGTATTCGAAGACTCAACTGCTACTCACCAATCAGTACCTTTCCTTTGTGTTGACATTATTTTTACCCTGCTCCCTGTCATTCATAATCCCTCTGACTATTTGACCATTTGTTCTGGCCTAATTTATGGACAATTCTAACTTGGGGAAGTAGGCAGGTAATTGTGTATCACCACACTAAATTAGGGATACTTGATTATGAGCCATGTTGAAGATGCCTTCAGTTACTGTCATCTCCACCAAGATCCTCATTTCTGTAATTAGATTAGATTCCCTACAGTGTGAAAACAGGCCCTTCGGCCCCACAAGTTCACACGAACCTCCGAAGAGTAACTCATCCAGACCCATTTCCCTCAGACTAAAGGGCAATTTAGCATGGCCAATTCACCTGATCTACACATCTTTAGACTGTGGGAGGAAACCCACGCAGACACGGGGAGCACGTGCAAACTCCACACAGACAGTCGCCCGAGGCTGGAATTGAACCTGAGTCTCTGGGAGTTGGGAGTTCATGTTGTGGCTGTACAAGACATTGGTTAGACCACTTTTGGAATACTGCGTACAATTCTGGTCTCCTTTCTATCGGAAAAATGTTGTGAAACTTGAAAGGGTTCAAAAAAGATTTACAAGGATGTTGCCAGGGTTGGAGGATCTGAGCTATAGGGAGAGGCTGAACAGGCTGGGGCTGTTTTCCTTGGAGCGTTGGAAGCTGAGGGGTGACCTTATAGAGGTTTACAAAATTATGAGGGGCATGAATAGGGTAAATAGGCAAAGTCTTTTCCCTGGGGTCAGGGAGTCCAGAACTAGAGGGGCATAGGTTTAGGGTGAGAAGGGAAAGATATAAAAGAGACCTAAGGGACAACGTTTTCACACAGAGAGTGGCACATGTATGGAATGAGCTGCCAGAGGAAGTGGTGGAGGCTGGTACAGTTGCAACATTTAAAAGGCATTTGGATGGGTATATGAATAGGAAGGGTTTGGAGGGATATGGGCCGGGTGCTGGCAGGTGGGACTAGATTGCGTTGGGATATCTAGTCAGCATGGACCAGTTGGATCGAAGGGTCTGTTTCTGTACAGTACCTCTCTATAACTCTGTGACTCTAAATGTAGAGTATTATTTAAATAGAAAATAACTGTGGAATTCTCAGTTGCAGAGGGATTGAGATGCTCTGGTTCATGATTCACACTGTCAATTTACCAGGTACAGCTTATAATCATGAAGGCTAATGGGATGCTGTCCTTTAATAAGAGAGGAATTGAACATAAAAGTGAGCATGTTATGCTTCAGTTATACAGGGCACTAGTGAGGTCACATCTTGAATAGTGTTTGCAATTTAGGTCTCTTTATTCAAGCATGTAAATGTGTTGGAAGCAGTTCAGAAAAAATTTACCAGATTGATACCGGAAGTGGGTTGTCTTATGAGGAGAGGTTGAACAGGCTGGGCTGGTTTCCACTGGAGTTTGGGGGAGTGACTTGCTTGAAGTGTATAAGATGGTCTTGATGAAGCAGACGTGGAAACAATGTTTCCTCTCGTTGGTGAGTGCAGAACCAAACAGCAGTTTTAAAATGAAGGGTCACTCTTTTAGGACTGATATGAGATGAATTATTTTCTCTCAGAGAGCTGTGGAACTTTCAAACTCTTTGCCTCAGAAGGTAGTGGTAGTCATTGAATATTTTTAAGGTGGAGGTAGATGGATTGTTGTTAAGCAAGTTATCGGCTATGGGTGGTAATATTAAATTTGGAATACAGACAGATCGGCCATGGTCTTATTGAGTAGTGGGCCAGCAATCACTGCCAATCTCTAATTGTCATCGAGAAGGTGGTGGTGAGCTGCCTTTTTGAACCACTGCAGCAACAACATTTACTGTTCTTGACCTCCTCAATGGCAAGGGTCACAGGTCGGGAGGCTGGCTGTTGAAATAGACTTGGCAATATGTTGTGGAAAACTAGCAGGAAGCTTAACTTCTAATAGGAGGCGATCATCAATGGGATAAAGATTCAGGTTGAGAAACGGAAACAGAATGACTCCAACAAAAATGGGATTGAGGACCTGTGTCAGCAGGAGTGAACCAAGAAGCGCTGAGTGGTCATTGTCACCTCCATGTCACAAAGGACAACTGTCAAGTTGTTTTTACAGCTGAACACTATTTGCATTGACTTATCAGCAATTGCTGATTTCTCAACAAACACTTAACCACTGGCAGTGTAATCAACAGTCCAAACCAATGTTCTCAGCTTTAGTCTCCTTTATTATTTGATTTCAATGTAGTTTAATATCTTACCATTATAGATCCCTGCCGCGATGTCAAATAATAACCCATCGGGAGTGTATTTTTGCTGCTGATCACCAGCACCTCTACTCCCAACCTCCCCATTGTGTTAGAATTCTGGTTTTGTGGAATTTGCCTCAGGTGTGGTGCCTCCCAAAGATTCAATCCCTTCTCAGCCCAACCCATGAAACTCAAGTATGACTCATCCTAACCAGGAGCAATTCTCAGGCCATCACTCAACAGCAAGGTCACAGAGGCATCCACCAAAGGTTTCTAGACTGAATGTCAAGGGTGGGATGAGGCCAGGGAGGAGTCCTGCTCATTCACTGCTGGCAGTTCCTGTCAGAGCAGCTGCTGTCTGGAAGTGGGTCTCCCCGTGCTGGCCCTGGGGAAGTGCAGCTATAACTGAGGAAACAGCCCAGGAAGTAAACCACTGCTGTTAAATTTCCATTACCGAGTGCAGAAGGGCTTTTGAATCTCGCTGTAAAAACCTGAGGAGCCTTCAGGATAACTGATGTGAATAGGGCTAACCTTCTGGTCTGATCTAAAATTAAGGCTTGAGTGTGTGGTGGTGAAAAAGCACAGCAAGTCAGGTAGCATCTGAAGAGCAGGAGAATTGACATTTCGGGCTTAAGCCCTTCATCTGGAACTTTTGGGATTCATTCCTGATGAAGGGCTAATGCCCGAAACGTCGACTTTCCTGCTCTTTAGGTGCTGTCTGACTTGCTTGTGCTTTTCCAGCATCACTCTTGACTCTGATCGCCAGCATCTGCAGTCCTCACTTTCTCCTCCTTGAAGTTAAGGCTACACTGCACCCAATTGCGTGGGTCACCCTCTGAGGGATGAGGAGTGTTTCCCTTGGTTAGAAGAAACTGTTGCAGGGTTCAGATTCTTGACTACCAAGGAGAACAAAAGATTACCGGGGATATGCAGGGATGTCGAGTTGAGGTTAAAGCCACACCAACTATGATCTTATTAAATGGTGGAGCAGGTTTGAAGAGCCAAATCATTTACTCATTTTTTTTGTTAAGTTTGCACGTAGGTCAAGGGAGTGGGACTATCTGACTTTCTCGTGCAGAGCCAGCATGAATACAATGAGCTGAAAGACCTCCCTTCTTGGCTGTAACCACTCTACAGTTAGATGGTACCGAGTGTGTAACTATACCTCACCTCTCTATATTTCATCATTTCATGTCACAAACATTGAGTGACTTGAGGAGAGGTTACTCAAGGCTCTGTTAACTCTGAGTGAACACTTGTAGTTGAAGTATAGGGTAAAGGCAATCTGAACTATGCGGTGATTCTCAAATCATGAAGCGGTTTAATCCAGTCAGCAGATGTGGTAGACATGGCAGGCAATGTTCGATAAACGGCAATCAGAATATCTAGCTGGCCTCGCTACCTTTTCTGTCCTGGTAAGATCAAGACTCCCATTGAGGCTCCAAGCTGTTGTGTATGAGGGTATGGAGTTGCCACTTACTGGTCTTGCATTAAGTCTGAGCAGATCCCCATGGAATCCTGGATCAATAAAACCTTTCACATTCTTGGGATGTCCCTTCTACCTTCCCAATCAAGTGATTAACTTACTTAAGTAAGTGTAGACACTGCCACAACATGGGAAAGTATGGCCGCCAACTTATATGCAACAAGGTCAATGACCAGCTCAGTGTTTTTTTTTAATAGTGATTTTGGGTAAAGAATGAAAATTGACCAGGACACTGGGAGAAACCTTTCATTCAAGTAGCGCCCAAGGTCATTCACCACCACCCAAGGATGCAGAACACTCGGTACATTACAAATGACCTAACAATTATTTCAATTTTTAAAAAAAAGAGGAGAGAAATCAGACCTTGGAAACACCACTGGCAGAACTGATTCGCTGAATTTTATGGAAGGTACTATAGAAAGTCAAAAGTATCTTTTCGCTATATTCTATAAATTCTGGGGACTGCCTGCATTGCTTAATGTAAGAGTTGAGCTTTTTTACTCTGCCCTTGGCTTTGCCTGTCATTCCTCAATTGTGGAAGGCAGGTTGCCAGGGAGGATGAAGGATGAGGGATGGATGAAGATGAAAGGATGGGAGGGGATGGATTGGGGGGTGGGTGTGAGATGGGG